>NC_092238.1:38415649-38545649 GCF_036320965.1 Panulirus ornatus | reverse complement strand
AATGGCGAATATGTATGTGGCATTTATAGGTCTGGAGAAGGCATATGATAGAATTGATAGAGATGCTCTGTGGAAGGTATTAAGAATATGTGGCGTGGGAGGCAAGTTGCTAGAAGCGGTGAAAAGTTTTTATCGAGGATGTAAGGCATGTGTACGAGTAGGAAGGGAGGAAAAAGATTGGTTCTCAGTGAATGTCGGTTTGCGGCAGGGGTGCGTGATGTCTCCATGGTTATTTGATTTGTTTATGGATGGGGTTGTTAGGGAGGTGAATGCAAGAGTTTTGGAGAGAGAGGCAAGTATGCAGTCTGTTGTGAATGAGAGAGCTTGGGAAGTGAGTCAGTTGTTGTTCGCTGATGATACAGCCCTCTTGGCTGATTCGGGTGAAAAACTGCAGAAACTGGTGACTGACTTTGGTAAAGTGTGTGAAAGAAGAAAGCTGAGAGTAAATGTGAATAAGAGCAAGGTTATTAGGTACAGTAGGGTTGAGGGTCAAGTCAATTGAGAGGTGAGTTTGAATGGAGAAAAACTGGAGGAAGTGAAGTGTTTTAGATATCTGGGAGTGGATTTGGCAGCGGATGGAAGCATGGAAGCGGAAGTGAATCATAGGGTAAGGGAGGGGGCGAAAGTTCTGGGAGCGTTGAAAAATATGTGGAAGTCGAGAACGTTATCTTGGAGAGCAAAAATGGGTATGTTTGAAGGAATAGCGGTTCCAACAATGTTATATGGTTGCGAGGCGTGGGCTATAGATAGAGTTGTGCGCAGGAGGGTGGATGTGCTGGAAATGAGATGTTTGAGGACAATATGTGGTGTGAGGTGGTTTGATCGAGTAAGTAATAATAGGGTAAGAGAGATGTGTGGTAATAAAAAGAGTGTGGTTGAGAGAGCAGAAGAGGGTGTTTTGAAATGGTTTGGTCACATGGAGAGAATGGGTGAGGAAAGATTGACAAAGAGGATATATGTGTCAGAGGTGAAGGGAACGAGAGGTGAGAGAACAAATTGGAGGTGGAAAGATGGAGTGAAAAAGATTTTGAGTGACCGGGGCCTGAACATTCAGGAGGGTGAAAGGCGTGCAAGGAATAGAGTGAACTTGAACGATGTGGTATACCGGGGTCGACGTGCTGTCAATGGATTGAAACAGGGCATGTGAAGCGTGTGGGGTAAACCATGGAAAGTTCTGTGGGGCCTGGATGTGGAAAGAAAGCTGTGGTTTCGATGCATTATACATGACAGCTAGAGCCTGAGTGTGAACGAATTGGCCTTTATTGTCTTTTCCTAGCGCTACTTCGCGCACATGCGGGGGGAGGGGGTTTTCATTTTATGTGTGGCGGGGTGGCGACGGACGGAAATGAATAAGGGCAGACAGAATGAATTATGTACATGTGTATATATATGTATATGTCTGTGTGTATATATATATGTATACGTTGAGATGTATAGGTATGTATATGTGCGTGTGTGGACGTGTATGTATATACATGTGTATGTGGGTGGGTTGGGCCATTCTTTCGTCTGTTTCCTTGCGCTACCTCGCTAACGCGGGAGACAGCGACAAAAGTGTAATGAAATATAAAATGAATATATATATATATATATATATATATATATATATATATATATATATATATATATATATATATATATATATATATATATACCCTTCTTCCTGTTTGGTCAAGACACTGACTTGTCGACAAGGACTGCAAAACTGATGTAGGCATCGGAGAAAGTTTCCCAGGAATAAGTAGCATCATAAACCTACATATGTTCAGCCAATCACCCGTCAGATGGCAGGCGATCACAAGGTCTGACTGGCGGCGACCTTTTCGTTCCAACTGGTTGTGTTAGTACGCAGGAGGACACAGCGGGTGGCGTCTGCTGCTCGTCACAAGACTTCGGCCGAGTGTGTGTCACAGACTCCCAGAGCCAGAGGGCAGGGGGAGGAAGGTTAAGGAATGGGGTCACCTCTAAAGAAATCCCTGCCAGTGGAAGAAGAATGTCGAAAAATACGATCGTCAAACCCAAGTAAGAAAAGAGTGTCAGGACAGACCATTACAATAACCTTACCGTCAACGTGGATACTTTCAGGCTTCACATCGAGGTTCAGTTGTTCGGTGAAGTTCTTGTTCTCAGTGACGTTCTTGAGCGAATCCGTCATATTTTGATCGACGAACTTGGAGTAATTTCCTGACTTCCTCATCACCATATTGACCGTCACGTCCAGCTCATCCTTCCTCAAGGCCTCCTTCAACACCTTCCCGAAGACCGTTCGAGGCTTCCGGCGGTGGCTGTGGCTCTCCACAGACCTGTTAATAAGTAATTCTTTCACTGTTTCGCAGGCTGTAAGCAAGACTGTAAGATGCAGGGAAAAAAGATGCAATGCTCCTCAAAGGATTACTGAAGGCGACACATTTGCCCAATGCAATATATGTGTGATAGAAGAAAAGAGTAGTATCAGGGGCTATAATCAAGATGCAGGGGAGTCGACCAGGTCTGGTTTCATTTCGTTGAATCGGAGTCACTGCTGTGCGTTGTGATGTGAAGGAAAACGGGAATCCATTTTGTTATCATAAACCCAAATGTTATCATGTATCGTTCTTCATCTCATCGTGCTCCTGGCAGTCATATCCGTGTTAAAAGACTTGAAAGATGAGTCAGCAGAGCACTGTCATGAACATGACATACTGACCTGCAATAAAGGAGGAATGACAAACGTCATCTCAAACAACGAGCTGGACTTGACCATCCTTTCGTACATTCACTAGAAGACCAAACTCACCTCTTCATATCCCTCGTCTTCGCGATTTCCATCATCCTGTCTTTTGCATTTCCCCTCGTTTTATTGAAGTTACATTTGCTATACACTGCTAACCTTGGAAGATGGGGATGTGTGGGAGAGATGACGTCGGATGCCAACCCTGGTGGATGGGATGTGTGAGAGAGATGACGTCAGATACTATCCCTGATGGATGGGGTTGTGTGGAGAGATGATGTCAGATACCAACCCTGGTTGATGGGGATGTGTGGGAGAGATGAAGTCAGATACCAACCCTGGTGGATGGAGATGTGTGGGAGAGATGACGTCCTATCCTCGCTGTGGATGATTGGAAGGGGGTGGGGTATCTGACGACAGATACTAATTGAGGAGGATTAGGTAATGTGGCAAGGATGGTGCAGACCCTACCCTTGCGGGATGGGGGGAGTGTAAGTTGAGACAGAGTAAGATACTAACCTTGGAGGATGGGCAGCGTATGATGGGGATGGTACCAAACACTAACCCTGCAGCATGGGGTTGTGTGGCTGAGACAGCGTCAGATACTAACCCTGAAGCAGACTGAGCACCACGGAAGAGGTCGCAAGACTCCTGGCCGCTGCTGTCTTGGACTGACTGTATCTCACACCGTTGGAAGGACGTGCTCAATCCTGTTGATCTAGCTGCCTCCTTGTACTGAAATAGTGACAAATATTGTAGTCATCATCACCCTTAATGCAGCCCAGTATACACAGCAAGTCATTTCACACGCCAAACACCAGTCGGCCATATACAATGCAGTAGAGGTGTGGTAGTTATCAATTTTTTTTGGAAGGTGAGGCATTTGGGGTTGCACGTAAGGCCAGAACTCTGTGGCATGACTCTATATTCCTTTCTCTGAAGCAGTAACGTATTTGCAAAGTTGAAATAGAATACTCGTTTCCTTTACTGTTTATATCATATGCATCATAAAGAATGGAAAAGTTTCTAGCCGGACTTGGCTGGTTCTAGAGAACAGAAAGTGAACTTTCATGAGACCTGAATGAATTTTCAAATCGATCTCTTGCACCTTGTTCTTGATAATTAATCACTCGAATAACAGAATGACTGAAGCAATGAACAAGTTTTCCAAATGGTACAACGTTCGACAAATGGCCCATGGAAGGTCTGGGATCCAGAAGATGCAGCAGACGTCTCATTACTGGTTGCTTTTGGTCCTTTAAGTCACTGAAATCTGAAACATGTTTATAGTCGCTCATGCTAGAGGCCCTAAGGATAATTTTGGATCTTGTTTACTCTCAGAACCGAAGAACGGGAACTATTTTACTGTTACCTAAAAAGTGAGAAAATACTGTAGAGATCAATTCAACATTTCCAGTCTTAATGTGTACAACTGTAAGATAGTCATGAACTAAGATGGGTTGTGTAAACAAAATCATTGCGCAGCCATCTTAAATGATTGACTGATAAACGCATGCAGACAGATGCAGTGGAGGTAAATGAGTTATACTGCAACAATAAAAAGGAAAAAAAAAAGAAAAAAAAGAAATCGATAGGGACAATGAAGGAAAGAAAGCAATTCGACATGACCAACCACAGAAGAGGAATCTCCCGGTATAGATTTTAAAGACTGAAGACAAAGGAAACAGTGGAAAGGATATACAGAGAAAAGAGAATAAGAGATAAAGACGTAAGGAAGAAAGGGGCATTGTAGAACTTCTTAACGATAATGACAGAAGGAAACGAGAGAACTTACCAGCTGGTTGAGCTTGTCAGTCAGGTCCAGTGTGAGATGGGAGAGTGGGTCGCAGTACTCCGCATCCCACGGGAGGTTCTCCACAGTGAGCTGTGATGGGTGCCTTCTGAGCTCTAGGGATAAGACGAGTGTTGTCAGAACACCATGTGAGGTGAGCAGACAGGGGAAGGAGGGAGGAAAATGCAAACGAACAAACACGAGTTTCTTTGTTCTTGTGAAGTTAATTTCTTAGATGTCTAGTCTCTCTCTCTCACTATCAGGTGCCTTGTCTCTCTCACTGTCAGTTATCTGGTCTCTCTCACTATCAGGTGTTTGGTCTCTCACTATCAGGTGTCTAGTCTCTCTCACTATCAGGTATCTGATCTCTCTCACTATCAGGTGTCTGGTCTCTCTCACTATCAACTGTCTGGTCTCTCTCATTACCAGGTGTCTAATCTCTCACTGTCAAGTTTCTGGTCTCTCTCACTATCAAGTGTCTGATCTCTCACTATCAAGTTTCTGGTCTCGCTCACTATCAGGTGTCTGGTCTCTCTCACTATCAAGAGTCTGGTCTCTCTCAATATCAAGTGTCTGGTGTCTCTCACTTTCAAGTTTCTGGTCACTCTCACTATCAGGTGTCTGGTCTCTCTCACTATCAAGTGTCTGGTCTCTCTCGCGATCAAGTGTCTGGTCTCTCTCACTCAAGTGCCTAGTCTCTCTCACTATCAAGTGTCTGGTGTCTCTCACTATCAGGTGTCTGGTCTCTTTCACTATCAGGTGTCTGGTCTCTCTCACTATCAGGTGTCTGGTCTCTCTCACTATCAAGTGTCTGGTCTCTCTCACGATCAAGTGTCTGGTCTCTCTCACTATCAAGTATCTGGTCTCTCTCACTATCAGGTGTCTGGTCTCTCTCACTATCAGGTGTCTGGTCTCTCTCACTATCAGTTGTCTGGTCTTTCTCACTATAAAAAACATCCTCGGCAAGAGCTATTGATCGTTCATCATTTATGTTACACCGTAAAGTAGAGGAAAGAGAACCCTTATATAGTGCAACCAACTACTTCATAGTGACAGCTCACTATCATTGTACCATCTATGATGGACGTGAACAAGAGCATACCATAAAATATGTATAACATATTATATTTGTCAAAGGAGGCAGAAGTATTTTGTGGTATGATATGAGATATGTTGAGAATGGACGGGCTGGAGTATAGAGTATTGTATGAGATGATCCATACAGTCGACACCACAATATCGACCTCAAGCTGTTGGACAAGACCATCTCATTTTTGTAGCCCGTAACCTTCTCAGCTCGAAGACACGACCCTTGGGTACGACGTCCTGGCAGTTGAAGTGTGCCTTAGTGGTCAGGTCCAAAGCTAAAGTCATGATACATATAAAAGTCGTGCAGTTGTGACTGATGCTAACGTAAACGGTGCAAGATTTGTTTCAGGAACTTGACATAAGGCGTTCTTTGGAGAAAGACAGGATGTTTGTGTGTGTGTGTGTGTGTGTGTGTGTGTGTGTGAGGGGGGGGGGGGGATGGGAAAAGGACTTAGAATTAATGACTAAAGATCTGTGGGATTAAAAAAAAAATATGTAATGCCATGAGAGCGAAATGAAATGGTACTAAGTACCAACTGATGCTTAGTTAAGCAAAGAACCGATAAGTAACAGTGGTGTTGTGGTTCTCCAGGTGCAGGTGGTTGGTAAGGTAAAAGAACGAGTTGCCTGATAGATAAATGGTCTGCAGGCAGGAAGGAGTAGATAGATATTACCCAAAGCTGGATGATGGCGGGAAGATACACCAAATATCCACTTACTTCCCCATAAGATTGCCTTTACATCTATCTTACTAAACTTACCTGCCTTACCATTGTCTGAGTGAAACTACCTAATACATCTGAAAGTCTTTGGTGTGTACCCGGTGGTCTTCTAACCCGCAAAAGAAATGAGTGTATAATACTTTATATAACGTATCAACTGCAATTGATTAAAATTGTGTGCCTGCGATAAACACATACTCTAAGAGGCCTTCAAATATCATAGTGTGTAACCTGAAAATCGATCTCTACTCGAAAGAAAAAAAACGTCACAGGTAATTCATTCCAAGCATCATTTGCCCTTAGAAGTTACAGCCTCTCCAGCACTTACCGGCACAAGTGTCGTCATCGATGGATTTCTCGTAGCCTTCTATACAGTAACAGAAGTAGGTACCGCTCGCGTTCCTCCTGCAGTCTTCGAAGTTGTCAATACGACATCCAGAGAGTGCTGGGTTCACGGGTCGACCCTGCTCAAGCAGATCCGTGTAAAACGGAGGGCATTCCTGTGGTGGCGGTGTTGTGGTGGGACGTAGTGTTGTGGGTGGTGTGGTCGTGGACTTTGTTGAAGAAGCACTAGATATGGGAAACGATGATGTGCTAGTCTTGGTTAATGTGGACGATATGATGCTTGTTGATGAGGTGGACACTTCCATTGTGGATGAAGAAAAGGTACTAGATGATGAGGTGGTCATTGATGTTGTGGATGAAGAAGTACTGCTTGATGATGTCATGGTCCCTATAGTTGTGGAAGAAGGAGTCGTGCTTGATGATGTCATAGTCCCTGTTGTTGTGGAGGAAGGAGTGGTGCTTGATGATGTCGTGGACCCTATTGTTGTGGTGGAAGGAGTAGTGCTTAATGATGTTGTGGACTCTGTTGTTGCGGATGAAGGAGTAGTGCTTGACGATGCCATGGTCCCTGTTGTTGTGGATGAAGGTATGGTGCTTGTCGATGTAGTGGTTTTTGTTGTTGTGGATGAAGGAGTAGTGTTTGACGATGTCATGGTCCCTGTTGTTGTTGTTGAAGAAGGAGTAGTGTTTGACGATGTCATGGTCCCTGTTGTTGTTGTTGAAGAAGGAGTAGTGCTTGACGATGTCATGGTCCCTGTTGTTGTTGATGAAGAAGGAGTAGTGCTTGACGATGTCATGGTCCCTGTTGTTGTGGAAGAAGGAATAGTGCTTGGTGATGTCATGGCCCCTGTTGTTGTTGAAGAAGGAGTAGTGCTTGACGATGTCATGGTCCCTGTTGTTGTTGAAGAAGGAGTAGTGCTTGATGTCATGGTCCCTGTTGTTGAAGAAGGAGTAGTGCTTGACGATGTCATGGTCCCTGTTGTTGTTGATGAAGAAGGAGTAGTGCTTGACGATGTCATGGTCCCTGTTGTTGTGGAAGAAGGAATAGTGCTTGGTGATGTCATGGCCCCTGTTGTTGTGGAAGAAGGAGTAGTGCTTGACGATGTCATGGCCCCTGTTGTTGTGGAAGAAGGAATAGTGCTTGGCGATGTCATGGCCCCTGTTGTTATTGAAGAAGGAGTAGTGCTTGACGATGTCATGGTCCCTGTTGTTGTTGATGAAGAAGGAGTAGTGCTTGACGATGTCATGGCCCCTGTTGTTGTGGAAGAAGGAGTAGTGCTTGACGATGTCATGGCCCCTGTTGTTGTGGAAGAAGGAGTAGTGCTTGACGATGTCATGGCCCCTGTTGTTGTGGAAGAAGGAGTAGTGCTTGACGATGTCATGGCCCCTGTTGTTGTGGAAGAAGGAATAGTGCTTGGCGATGTCATGGCTCCTGTTGTTATTGAAGAAGGAGTACTGGTTGACGATGCCATGGTCCCTGTTGTTGTGGAAGAAGGAGTAGTGCTTGACGATATCGTTATCCCTGTGGTTATGGATGAAGTGGTAGTGCTTGGTAATGTGCTGGTCCCTGTTGTTGTGGATGAAAGTATGGTGCTTGACGATGTGGTGGTTCCTGTTGTTGTGGATGAAGGAGTAGCGCTCGACGATGTGGTGGTCACTGTTGTTGTGGATGGAGTAGTGCTCGTTGATATCATTGTTCCTGTAGTTGTGGACGAAGGTGTAGTGCTTGATAATGTCATATTCCCTGTTGTTGTGGATGAAGTAGTGGTTGACGATGTCATTATCCCTGTGGTTGTGGATGAGGAGGTAGTGCTTGGAAATGTGCTGGTCCCTGTTGTTGTGGATGAAGGTTTGGTGCTTGACGATGTGGTGGTCCCTGTTGCTGTGGATGAAGGAGTAGTGCTTGACGATGTCATGGTCCCTGTTGTTGAAGAAGGAGTAGTGCTTGACGATGTCATGGTCCCTGTTGTTGTTGTTGAAGAAGGAATAGTGCTTGACGATGTCATGGTCCCTGTTGTTGAAGTAGTGCTTGACGATGTCATGGTCCCTGTTGTTGAAGAAGGAGTAGTGCTTGACGATGTCATGGTCCCTGTTGTTGTTGAAGAAGGAGTAGTGCTTGATGTCATGGTCCCTGTTGTTGAAGAAGGAGTAGTGCTTGACGATGTCATGGTCCCTGTTGTTGTGGAAGAAGGAGTAGTGCTTGACGATGTCATGGCCCCTGTTGTTGTGGAAGAAGGAGTAGTGCTTGACGATGTCATGGTCCCTGTTGTTGTGGAAGGAGTAGTGCTTGACGATGTCATGGTCCCTGTTGTTGAAGAAAGAGTAGTGCTTGACGATGTCATGGTCCCTGTTGTTGTTGTTGAAGAAGGAGTAGTGCTTGACGATGTCATGGTCCCTGTTGTTGTTATTGAAGAAGGAGTAGTGCTTGATGTCATGGTCCCTGTTGTTGAAGGAGGAGTCGTGCTTGACGATGTCATGGTCCCTGCTGCTGTTGAAGAAGGAGTAGTGCTTGACGATGTCATGGCTCCTGTTGTTGTTGAAGAAGGAGTAGTGCTTGATGATGTCATGGTCCCTGTTGTTGTGGATGAAGGATGAAGGAGTAGTGCTTGCTGATGCCAATGGTCCCAAATAGTTGAGGATGAAAGATTAGTGCTTGATGATGTGTGGTTCCTGTTTTTGTGGATGAAGGAGTACTGCTTGCTGAGAATGTTCGCTGTTTTGTGGTTGAAGGAGTAGTGCTTGATGATGTCATGGTCCCTATAGTTGTGGATGAAGATTGGTGCCTGATGACGTCGATAGTCCCTTGTGTGGATAAGGAGAAGTGCTTGGATGTCATGTGCTGTTCTTGTGGATGAATGAGTCAACTGCAGTAGTGTCTGTTGTGTGATGAAGGATTATTGCTTGATGATGTGATGGTCCTGTTATTGTGGATGAAGGAGTGCAGCTTGAATGATGTGTAATGTCCTGTTGTTGTGAGAAGAATAACTTGATGTGATGGTCCTGTGATTGTGATGAAGGAAAATGTTGATGATGTGATGGTCTCTGTTGTGTGGATGAAGAGATATGCTTGATGATGTCAGTGGTCCACTGTTGTTGGATGAAGAAGTGCTTGTGATGTCATGATCCCTGTTGTTGTGGTGAATGAGTAATTTACGATATATGTCCCTTAGTGTGGATGAGGGATTAGTACTGATGAGCATAGTCCCTGTTGTTGTGGATGAAGAGTAGTGCTGGAGTGTGATGGTCCCTTGTTGTGGATGAAGGATAGTCTTGATGATGTATGGTTCCATTGTTGTGGATGAAGGATATGCTTGATGATGTATGGTCTGTGTGTGTAAAGGATTAGTTGACGTCATGGCTTGTGTGATGTGCATGTCCCTTTGTTGTGGATGAAGGATCATGCTGATGAATGTATGGCCCTGTTGCTGTGGAGAAGGAAGTGCTTGATGAGTCAGGTCCTGTTGTGGATGAAGGTATTGCTTGATGATGTGATGACTGTTGTTGTGGATGAGGAGGTGCTTATGAAGTTGTCCTGTTGTGTGAGGATATAGTGCTTGAAGATTTGGCCTAGCTGTGTTGAGATGAAGTAGTGCTTGAGATGTATGGTCGTGTTTTGTGGATGAAGAGAATGCTTGATGATGTCATGGTCCTTTTGTGTGGATGAAGGAGTAGTGCTTGATGAGTTATGTCCCTTTGTTGTGGATGAAGGAGTATGCTTGACTGATGTGTGGTCCCTATGTTGTGGATGAAGATAGTGCTTGATGATGTCGATTGTCCTGTAGTATGGATGAAGGTTAGTGCTTGATGATGTGATGGTCCTGTGTTGTGGGTGAAGGAGTAGTGCTTGATGATGTCATGGTCCTGGTTGTGATGAAGATATAGTGTTGAGATGTCATGTTCCTTTTGTAGTGGTGAGGAGTTGCTTGATGATGTTATGGTCCCTGTGTTGTGGATGAAGGATAGTGCTTGACGATGTCTGGTCCCTGTGTAGTTGTGGATGAAGGAGTAGTGCTTGAGATGTCGATTGCGAGTGTCGTGGATGAAGGGTATAGCTTGACGATGATGGTCCCTGTTGTGTGATGAAGGAGAGGTGCTTGATGATAGAATAGTCCTCTGTTGTTGTGGATGAAGGAGTATAGCTAGACGATGTGATGGTCCCTGTGGATGTGGATGAAGGAGTAGTGCTGGCTGATGTCATGGTCCCTATAGTTGTGGATGAAGGAGTAGTGCTTGATGATGTCATGGTCCCTGTAGTTGTGGATGAAGAAGTACTGCTTGATGATGTAATGTCGGAGCTGTGGGAAAGGAATGTAGCTTGACGATGTGATGGTCCCTGTTGTTGTGGATGAGGGAGTGGTGCTTGATGATAGAATAGTCTCTGTTGTTGTGGATGAAGGAGTATAGCTTGACGATGTCATGCTCCCTGTGGATGTGGATGAAGGAGTAGTGCTTGCTGATGTCATGGTCCAAATAGTTGAGGATGAAAGATTAATGCTTGATGATGTGTTGGTTCCTGTTTTTGTGGATGAAGGAGTACTGCTTGCTGATGTAATGTTCGCTGTTGTTGTGGGTGAAGGAGTAGTGCTTGATGATGTCATGGTCCCTATAGTTGTGGATGAAGGATTAGTGCCTGATGATGTCATAGTCCCTATAGTTGTGGATAAAGGAATAGTGCTTGGTAATGTCATGGTCGCTGTTCTTGTGGATGAAGGAGTACTACTTGCAGGTATGATGGACTGAGTTGCTGTGGATGAAGGAGTATTGCTTGACGATGTGATGGTCCCTGTTATTGTTAATGAGGGAGTGGTGCTTGATGATGGAATAGTCTCTGTTGTTGTGAACGAAGGAGTATAGCTTGATGTCATGGTCCCTGTGGATGTGGATGAAGGAATAATGTTTGATGATGTGATGGTCCTTATAGCTGTGGATGAAGAGATACTGCTTGTTGATGCCAGGGTCACTGTTGTTGCGGATGAAGGAGCGCTGCTTGCTGATGTCATGATCGCTGTTGTTGTGGGTGAATGAGTAGTGCTTGACGATATCATGGTCCCTATAGTCGTGGATAAGGGATTAGTACCTGATGACGTCATAGTCCCTATTGTTGTGGGTGAAATAGTAGTGCTGGGTGATGTCATGGTCCTTATAGTTGTGGATGAAGGATTAGTCCTTGATGATGTGATTCTTCCCATAGTTGTGGATGAAGGAGTACTGCTTGATGATGTCATGGTCGATGCTGTCGTGGATAAAGGAATATAGGTTGACGATGTCATGGTCCCTGTGGATGATGGTGTCATGGTTCCTATAGTTGTGGATGACGGATCAGTGATTAATGATGAGATTGACCCTGTAGCTGTGGACGAAGGAGTTCTCCTTGATGATGTCAAGGTCGGAGTTGCCGTGGATGAAGGTATATAGCTTGATGATGTGATGGTCACTGTTGTTGTGGATGAGGGAGTGCATGAAAGCTCCTAGGGACTTGAAGATTGGTCTGTGGTCTCTGATGTATGGTCGCTTTTTGTGATGAAGGAACTAGTGCGCCTATGGATGGAGTGCTGATAGTCAGTCCTTTGTTGTGGATGAAGGAGTAGTGCTTGCTGATGTTATGACCCCTATAGTTGTGGGTGAATGATTAGTGCTTGATGATGTGATTTTCCCTATAATTATGGATGAAGGATTAGTGCTTGATGATATGAAGGTCCCTGTAGTTGTGGATGAAGGAGTACTGCTTGATGATAACATGGTCGGAGCTGTCGTGGATGAAGGATTATAGGTTGACGATGTGATAGTTCCTGTTCTTGTAGATGAGGTAGTGGTGCTTGATGATAGGATATTCTCTGTTGTTGTGGATACTACTTGCTGATATCATGGATGGAGTTGTCGTGATGAAGGAGAAAAGCTTAACGATGTGTTGATATTGTTTTCATAGATGAGGGAGTTGTGCTTGATGATGTCATGGGTCCTGTTGTTGTGGTGAAGAGTACTGCTTGTGATATCATGGCCTGTTGTGTGGATGAAGGAGTATAGTGCTTGATGATGCCATGGTTCTGTTCTGTGGATGAAGGAGTTGTGCTTGATGAGTCATGGTAGCTATGTTTGTGGATGAAGTGTAACGCTTGATGACGTCATGGTCCCTGTTATGTGGATGAAGAGTGGTGCTTGATGATGCATGGTCCTTGTTGTTGTGGATGAAGGAGTAGTGCTTGATGACGTCAATGTCCCTTAGTTTGTGGATGAAGGAGTAGTGCTTGATGATTCATAGTCCTGTTGTTGTGGGTGAAGAGTAGCTTGATGACATCTGGTCCTATGTTGTGGTTGAAGGAGTATAGTGATGATGATGTATGTTCCTGTTGTGTGGATGAAGGATTGTGTTGATGATGTCAATGGTCCTGTTGTGGGATGAAGGAGTATGTGCTTGAGATGTCATTGGTCACTGTGGTGTGGATGAAGGAGAGTGTGATGTAATGTTCTGTGTGTGAAATGTGATACAGTCCGTGTGGAAGAGCTTGATGTAGTGGTCTCTTTGTTTTAGAAGAAAGAGATGCTTGATGTTGACCTTATGGTAGAGTGTGATGATATGTCATGACTGTTTTGTGGATAAGGTGCAATCCTGCCTGTTGATAGTAGTGTTGGTATATATCTGTTTTGGAAGGTATTCGAGCGTAGGTCCTGTATTGGTTGAGAAATGTTGATGATTGTTCTGTTTTGGGAGGAAGTGTTGATGATCAGTCGGTTGTGATGAAGGAGTATGCTTATATTCTGGTGTTGTGGATGAAGAGTATCTTGCTGATATAGGAATTCGGGATGGAAGGGGGGGGGGGGGGGGATCTTGGTCACTGTGGATGTGGTGAAGGAGCAGGCTTGATGGTATCATTGTCTGTTCTGGATGTAAAGAGTGCTTGATAATGCAATGGCCCTGTTGTGTGGAAGAAGCAGAGCTTGATGATGTAGAGGTCTCTGTTGTTTTAGAAGTAAGAGCAGTGTTTGACGATGTCATGGTACCTGTAGTTGTGGGTGAAGGAGTAGTGCTTGATGATGCAATTGTCTCTGTTGTTGTGAATGAAGGAGTAGTGCCTGATGATCCAATACTCTCCGTTGTTGTTGATGAAGGAGTAGTGCTTGACTGTATCATAGTCGATGTTTTTGTGGATAAAGGAGTACTGCTTGATGATATCATGGTCCCTATATTTGTGGTTGAAGGAGCAGTGATTGATGATGCAATGGTTCCTGTGATTGTGGACGAAGGAATAGTTGTTGATAATGTCACAGTCCCTATGGTTGTGGATGAAGGAGTAGTGCTTGATGATGTCATAGGTGCTGTTGTTGTGGATGAAGAAGTACTGCTTGTTGATATCATGGAAGGAGTTGTCGTGGATGAAGGAGTATAGTTTAACGATTTGTTGAACCTTGTTGTCATGGATGAGGGAGTTGTGCTTGATGATGTCATGGGTGCTGTTGTTGTGGGTGAAGGTGTAACGCTTGGCGAAATCAAGGTCCCTGTTACTGTGGATGAAGAAGTGGTGCTTGATGATGCCATGGTCCCTATTGTTGTGGATGAAGGAGTAGTGCTTGATGACGTCATTGTCCCTATAGTTGTGGATAAAGGATTAGCGCCTGATGACTTCATAGTCCCTATTGTTGTGGGTGAAAGAGTAGTGCTTGATGATGCCATGGTCCCTATCGTTGTGGTTGAAGGATTAGTGATAGATGATGTGATTTTTCGTATAAGTGTGGATGAAGGATTAGTGCTTGATAATGTAATGGTCCCTGTAGTAGTGGATGAAGGAGTATTGCTTGATGATGTCATTGTCAGCGCTGTCGTGGATGAAGGAATATAGCTTGATGATGTGATGGTCCTTTTTGTTGTGGATGAGGTAGTGATGCTTGATGATGGAATAGTCTCTGTTGTTGTGAATGTAGGAGTATAGCTTGACGGTGTCATGGTCCCTGTGGATGTGGATGAAGGAATAGCGCTTGCTGATTTCATGGTCCCTTTAGTTGTGGATGAAGGATTGGTACTTGATGGTGTCATTGTCGCTGTTGTTATGGATGAAGGAGCAGTGCTTGCTGATATTATAGTTGTGGACGAAGGGTTAGTTCTTGATGACGTGCTCGTCCCTATAGTTGTGGATGAAAGATTAGTGCTTGATGATGTGATGGTCCCTCTAGTTGTAGGATGAAGAGTATTGCTTGATGATGTCATGGTCGGGGCTGTCGTAGATGAGGCAATATAGCTTGACGATGTCATGGTCGCTGTTTTTGTGGATGAGGGAATGGACCGTGATGATAGAACAGTCTCTGTAGTTGTGGATGAAGGAGTATAGCTTGACAATGTCATAGTCCCTGTGGATGAGGATGAAGGAGTAGTGCTTAATGATGTCATGGTCGCTGTTGTTGTGGAAGAAGGAGTACTGCTTATTGATGTCATGATCGCTGTTTTTGTGGATGAAGGAGTACTGCTTGCTGATATCATAGAAGGAGTTGTCGTGGATGAAGGAGGATAGCTTAGCGATGTGTTGAACCTTGTTGTCATGGATGAGGGAGTTGTGCTTGATGATGTCATGGTGCTGTTGTTGTGGATGAATGTGTAGTGCTTGACGATGCCTTGGTCCCTGTGGATGTGGATGAAAGAGTAGTGCTTGATGGTATCATTGTTCCTGTTGCAGTGGATGTAGAAGAGGTGCTTGATAATGCAATGGTCCCTGTTGCTGTGGAAGGAGCAGAGCTTGATGATGTAGTGGTCTCTGTTGTTTTAGAAGTAAGATCAGTGCTTGATGATGTCATGGTACCTGTAGTTGTGGGTGAAGGAGTAGTGATTGATGATGTCATTATCTCTGTTGTTGTGGATGAAGGAGTAGTGCCTGATGATCCAATAGTCTCTGTTGTTGTGGATGAAGGAGTAGTGCTTGACGATATCATAGTCGGTGTTTTTGTGGATGAAGGAGTACTTCTTGATGACGTCATGGTCCCTGTAGCTTGTGGTTGAAGGAGTAGTGATTGATGATGTAATGGTTCCTGTGTTTGTGGACGAAGGAATAGTTGTTGATGATGTCACAGTCCCTACGGTTGTGGATGAAGGAGTAGTGCTTGATGATATCATGGGTGCTGTTGTTGTGGATGAAGAAGTACTGCTTGCTGATATCATGGATGGAATTGTCATGGATGAAGGAGTATAGCTTAACGATGTGTTGATCCTTGTTGTCATGGATGAGGGAGTTGTGCTTGATGATGTCATGGGTGTTGTTGTGGATGAATGTGCAGTGCTTGACGATGCCTTGGTCTCTGTGGATGTGGATGAAGGAGCTGTGCTTGATGGTATCATTGTTCCTGTTGCTGTGGATGTAGAAGAAGTGCTTGATAATGCAATGGTCCCTGTTGTGGTGGAAGGAGCAGAGCTTGATGATGTAGTGGTCTCTGATGTTTTAGAAGTAAGAGCAGTGCTTGATGATGTCATGGTACCTGTAGTTGTGAGTGAAGGAGTAGTGATTGATGATGTCATTATCTCTGTTGTTGTGGATGAAAGAGTAGTGCCTGATGATCCAATAGTCTCTGTTGTTGTGGATGAAGGAGTAATGCTTGACGGTATCATAGTCGATGTTTTTGTGGATGAAGGAGTCCTGCTTGATGACGTCATGGTCCCTGTAGTTGTGGTTGAAGGAGTAGTGATTGATGATGCAATTGTCTCTGTTGTTGTGGACGAAGGAATAGTTGTTGATGATGTCACAGTCCCTATGGTTGCGGATGAAGGAGTGGTGCTTAATGATGTCATAGGTGGTGTTGTTGTGGATGAAGGAGTACTGCTTGCTGATATCATGGAAGGAGTTGTCGTGGATGAAGGAGTAAAGCTTAACGATGTGTTTAACATTGTTTTCATGGATGAGAGAGTTGTGCTTGATGATGTCATGGTACCTGTAGTTGTGGGTGAAGGAGTAGTGATTGATGATGTCATTGACTCTGTTATTGTGGATGAAGGAGTAGTGTCTGATGATCCAATAGTCTCTGTTGTTGTGAATGAAGTAGTGCTTGGCGATATCATAGTCGATGTTTTTGTGGATGAAGGAGTACTTCTTGATGACGTCATGGTCCCTGTAGTTGTGGTTGAAGGAGTAGTGATTGATGATGTAATGGTTCCTGTGTTTGTGGACGAAGGAAGAGTGTTTGATGATGTCATAGTCCCCAGGGTTGTGGATGAAGGAGTAGTGCTTGATGATGTCATAGGTGATGTTGTTGTGGATGAAGGAGTAGTGCTTGCTGATATCATGGAAGGAGTTGTCGTGGATGAAGGAGTATAGTTTAAGGATGTGTTGAACCTTGTTGTCATGGATGAGGGAGTTGTGCTTGATGATGTCATGGGTGCTGTTGCAGTGGATGAATGTGTAGTGCTTGACGATGCCTTGGTCCCTGTGGATGTGGATGAAGGAGCAGTGCTTGATGGTATCATTGTTCCTGTTGCTGTGGATGTAGAAGAAGTGCTTGATAATGCAATGGTCCCTGTTGTGGTGGAAGGAGCAGAGCTTGATGATGTAGTGGTCTCTGTTGTTTTAGAAGTAAGAGCAGTGCTTGATGATGTCATGGTACCTGTAGTTGTGGGTGAAGGAGTAGTACTTGATGATGTCATTGTCTCTGTTGTTGTGGATGAAGGAGTAGTGCCTGATGATCCAATACTCTCCGTTGTTGTTGATGAAGGAGTAGTGCTTGACTGTATCATAGTCGATGTTTTTGTGGATAAAGGAGTACTGCTTGATGATATCATGGTCCCTATATTTGTGGTTGAAGGAGCAGTGATTGATGATGCAATGGTTCCTGTGATTGTGGACGAAGGAATAGTTGTTGATAATGTCACAGTCCCTATGGTTGTGGATGAAGGAGTAGTGCTTGATGATGTCATAGGTGCTGTTGTTGTGGATGAAGAAGTACTGCTTGTTGATATCATGGAAGGAGTTGTCGTGGATGAAGGAGTATAGTTTAACGATGTGTTGAACCTTGTTGTCATGGATGAGGGAGTTGTGCTTGATGATGTCATGGGTGCTGTTGTTGTGGGTGAAGGTGTAACGCTTGGCGAAATCAAGGTCCCTGTTACTGTGGATGAAGAAGTGGTGCTTGATGATGCCATGGTCCCTATTGTTGTGGATGAAGGAGTAGTGCTTGATGACGTCATTGTCCCTATAGTTGTGGATAAAGGATTAGCGCCTGATGACTTCATAGTCCCTATTGTTGTGGGTGAAAGAGTAGATGATGCCATGGTCCCTATCGTTGTGGTTGAAGGATTAGTGATAGATGATGTGATTTTTCGTATAAGTGTGGATGAAGGATTAGTGCTTGATAATGTAATGGTCCCTGTAGTAGTGGATGAAGGAGTATTGCTTGATGATGTCATTGTCAGCGCTGTCGTGGATGAAGGAATATAGATTGATGATGTGATGGTCCCTGTTGTTGTGGATGAGGTAGTGATGCTTGATGATGGAATAGTCTCTGTTGTTGTGAATGAAGGAGTATAGCTTGACGGTGTCATAGTCCCTGTGGATGTGGATGAAGGAATAGCGCTTGCTGATTTCATGGTCCCTTTAGTTGTGGATGAAGGATTGGTACTTGATGATGTCATGGTCGCTGTTGTTATGGATGAAGGAGCAGTGCTTGCTGATATTATTCGCCTTATAGTTGTGGACGAAGGGTTAGTTCTTGATGACGTGCTCGTCCCTATAGGTGTGGATGAAAGATTAGTGCTTGATGATGTGATGGTCCCTCTAGTTGTAGATGAAGGAGTATTGCTTGATGATGTCATGGTCGGGGCTGTCGTAGATGAGGCAATATAGCTTGACGATGTCATGGTCGCTGTTTTTGTGGATGAGGGAATGGACCGTGATGATAAAACAGTCTCTGTTGTTGTGGATGAAGGAGTATAGCTTGACAATGTCATAGTCCCTGTGGATGAGGATGAAGGAGTAGTGCTTAATGATGTCATGGTTGCTGTTGTTGTGGAAGAAGGAGTACTGCTTTTTGATGTCATGATCGCTGTTTTTGCTGATATCATAGAAGTTTTCGTGGATGAAGGAGGATAGCTTAGCGATGTGTTGAACCTTGTTGTCATGGATGAGGGAGTTGTGCTTGATGATGTCATGGGTGCTGTTGTTGTGGATAAATGTGTAGTGCTTGACGATGCCTTGGTCCCTTTGGATATGGATGAAAGAGCAGTGCTTGATGGTATCATTGTTCCTGTTGTAGATGTAGAAGAGGTGTTTGATAATGCAATGGTCCCTGTTGCTGTGGAAGGAGCAGAGCTTGATGATGTAGTGGTCTCTGTTGTTTTAGAAGTAAAATCAGTGCTTGATGATGTCATGGTATCTGTAGTTGTGGGTGAAGGAGTAGTGCTTGATGATGTCATTGACTCTGTTATTGTGTATGAAGGAGTAGTGCCTGATGATCCAATAGTCTCTGTTGTTGTGGATGAAGGAGTAGTTCTTGACGATATCATAGTCGATGTTTTTGTGGATAAAGGAGTACTGCTTGATGACGTCATGGTCCCTGTAGTTGTGGTTGAAGGAGTAGTGATTGATGATGTAATGGTTCCTGTGTTTGTGGACGAAGGAATATCTTTTGATGATGTCACAGTCCCTACGATTGTGGTTGAAGGAGTACTGCTTGATGATGTCATGGGTGCTGTTGTTGTGGATGAAGGAGTACTGCTTGCTGATATCATGGATGGAGTTGTCGTGGATGAAGGAGTATAGCTTAACGATATGTTGAACCTTGTTGTCATGGATGAGGGAGTTGTGCTTGATGATGTCATGGTGCTGTTGTTGTGGATGAATGTGCAGTGCTTGACGATGCCTTGGTCCCTTTGGATGTGGATGAAGGAGCAGTGCTTGATGGTATCATTGTCCCTGTTGCAGTGGATGTAGAAGAGGTGCTTGGTAATGCAATGGTCCCTGTTGTTGTGGAAGGAGCAGAGCTTGATGATGTAGTGGTCTCTGTTGTTTTAGAAGTAAGAGCAGTGCTTGATGATGTCATGGTACCTGTAGTTGTGGGTGAAGGAGTAGTGATTGATGATGTCATTATCTCTGTTGTTGTGGATGAAGGAGTAGTGCCTGATGATCCAATAGTCTCTGTTGTTGTGGATGAAGGAGTCCTGCTTGATGACGTCATGGTCCCTGTAGTTGTGGTTGAAGTAGTGATTGATGATGCAATTGTCTCTGTTGTTGTGGACGAAGGAATAGTTGTTGATGATGTCACAGTCCCTATGGTTGCGGATGAAGGAGTAGTGCTTAATGATGTCATAGGTGCTGTTGTTGTGGATGAAGGAGTACTGCTTGCTGATATCATGGAAGGAGTTGTCGTGGATGAAGGAGTATAGCTTAACGATGTGTTGAACCTTGTTGTCATGGATGAGGGAGTTGTGCTTGATGATGTCATGGTCAGCGCTGTCGTGGATGAAGGAGTATAGCTTAACGATGTGTTGAACCTTGTTGTCATGGATGAGGGAGTTGTGCTTGATGATGTCATGGGTGCTGTTGTTGTGGGTGAAGGTGTAACGCTTGGCGAAATCAAGGTCCCTGTTACTGTGGATGAAGAAGTGGTGCTTGATGATGCCATGGTCCCTGTTATTGTGGATGAAGGAGTAGTGCTTGATGACTTCATGGTCCCTGTTTTTGTCGGTGGAGGAATAGTGCTTGATGATGTCGTGGTCCCTATTGTTGTGGATGAGGGATTAGTGATAGATGATGTGATTTTTCGTATAGGTGTGGATGAAGGATTAGTGCTTGATAATGTAATGGTCCCTGTAGTAGTGGATGAAGGAGTATGGCTTGATGATGTCACGGTCAGTGCTGTCGTGGATGAAGGAGTATAGCTTAACGATGTGTTGAACCTTGTTGTCATGGATGAGGGAGTTGTGCTTGATGATGTCATGGGTGCTGCTGTTGTGGGTGAAGGTGTAACGCTTGGCAAAATCAAGGTCCCTGTTGCTGGGGATGAAGAAGTGGTGCTTGATGATGCCATGGTCCCTGTTTTTGTAGATGGAGTAGTGCTTGATGACGTCATGGTCCCTGTTGTTGTGGGTGAAAGAATAGGGCTTGATGATGTCATTGTCTCTGTTGTTGTGGGTGAAAGAATAGGGCTTGATGATGTAATTGTCTCTGTTGTTGTGAATGAAGGAGTAGTGCCTGATGATCCAATAGTCTCTGTTGTTGTGGATGAAGGAGTAGTGCTTGACGATATCATAGTCGATGTTCTTGTGGATGAAGGAGTACTGCTTGATGACGTCATGGTCCCTGTAGTTGTGGTTGAAGGAGTAGTGATTGATGATGTAATGGTTCCTGTGTTTGTGGACGAAGGAATAGTGTTTGATGATGTCAGAGTTCCTATGGTTGTGGATGAAGGAGTAGTGCTTGATGATGTCACAGGTGCTGTTGTTGTGGATGAAGGAGTACTGCTTGCTGATATCATGGAAGGAGTTGTCGTGGATGAAGAAGTATAGTTTAACGATGTGTTGAACCTTGTTGTCATGGATGAGGGAGTTATGCTTGATGATGTCATGGGTGCTGCTGTTGTGGGTGAAGGTGTAACGCTTGGCGAAATCAATGTCCCTGTTACTGTGGATGAAGAAGTGGTGCTTGATGATGCCATGGTCCCTGTTGTTGTGGATGAAGGAGTAGTGCTTGACGACTTCATGGTCCCTGTAGTTGTGGTTGAAGGTATAGAGCTTGATGATGTCGTGGTCCCTATTGTTGTGGATGAAGAATTAGTGCTAGATGATGTGATTTTTTGTATAGTTGTGGATGAAGGATTAGTGCTTGATGATGTAATGGATCCTGTAGTTGTGGATGAAGGAGTACTGCTTGATGATGTCATGGTCAGCGCTATCGTGGATGAAGGAATATAGCTTGATGATGTGATGGTCCCTGTTGTTGTGGATGAGGTAGTGGTGCTTGATGATAGAATAGTCTCTGTTGTTGTGAATGAAGGAGTATAGCTTGACCATGTCAAGGTCCCTGTTGTTCTTGAAGATGGAACAGAGCTTGATGATGTAGTGGTCCTTGTTGTTGTAGAAGAAGAAAAAGTAGTGTTTGATGGTGTTGTGGTCCCTGTTGCTTTGAGTGAAGGAGCAGAGCTTGAAGTTGTAATGGTTCCTGTTGTTGTTGTTGTTGTGGAAGGTGCATTACTAGATGATATGGTGGTCCCTGTTGCTGTGGATGAAGAAGTAGTGCTTGGTGTAGTGGTGGTCTCTGATGTTGTGAGTAAAGGAGTAGTGTTTGATGATGTCATGGTCGCTGTTGTTGTGGGTGTAGGAGTACTGCTTGATGTCGTGGTAGGAGTTGTCGTGGATGAAGGAGTATAGCTTGACGACGTGATGGTCCCTGTTGTTGTGGATGAGGTAGTGGTGTTTGATGATAGCATAGGCTCTGTTGTTGTGGATGAAGGAGTATAGCTTGACGATATGATGGTCCCTGTTGTTGTCGATGAAGTAGTAGTGCTTGATGATAGTATAGTCTCTGTTGATGTGGATGAAGTAGTGGTTGATGATGATGTTATAGTCCCTGTTGTTGTGAATGAAGGAGTAGTGCTTGACAATGATGATGTCACGGTCCCTGTTGTTGTGGACGAAGGAGTAGTGCTTGATGATGTCATGGTCTCTATAGTTGTGGATGAAGTATAAGTGCTTGGTGATGTGATGGTTACTGTTGTTGTGGATGGAGGAGTAGTGTTTGATGATGTCATGGTCCCTATGAATGTGGATGAAGGAGTAGTGCTTGATGATGTTATGTTCGGAGTCGTCGTGGATGAAGGAATATAGCTTGACGATTTGATGGTCCCCCTTGTTGTGGAAGAGGTAGTGGTGCTTGATGATAGCATGGTCTCTGTTGTTGTGGATGGAGTAACGCTTGACGAAATCATGGTCCCTGTTGCTGTGGATGAAGTAGTGCTTGATGATGCCATGGTCCTTGTTGTTGTGGATGTAGGAGTAGCGTTTGATAATATCATAGTCCCTGTAGTTGTGGATTTAGAAGCAGTGTTTGACGGAGTCATGGTTCCTGTGGATGTGGATGTAGGAATATAACTTGATGATGTCATTGTCTCTGTAGCTGTCGATGAAGGAGTAATGTTCGATGATGTCGTGGTCCCCATTGTTGTGGATGAAGGAACAGTGCTTGACGATGTCTTGGTCCTTGTAGTTGTGGATGAAGGAACAGTGCTTGATGATGTCATGTTCCCTGTAGTTGTGGATGAAGGAGTAGTACTTAATGATGTCATGGTCCTTGTAGTTGTAGATGAAGTTGGATTGCTAGACGTTGTTATGATCCCTGTAGTTGTGGATAGATGAATAGTGCTTAGCGATGAATTGATTCCTGTTGTTGTGAATGAAGGAGAACTTAATAATGAATTGTTTTTTGTTGTAGTGAATGAAGTAGGACTGCGTGATGATGTGGTCCCTGCTGTTGTGGGTGAAGATGTGTTCGATGTTAATGTGGTCCCTGCTATTGTGGATGATGGAGTAGGGATTGACATTATGGTGGTCCCTGTTGTTGTGGACGAAGTAGCATTGCTTGATGATGACACGGTCCCTGTTGCTGATGAAGGAGTAGTGCTTGATGATGAAGGTGTCCCTGTTGCTGATGAAGGAGTAGTGCTTGATGATGAAGGTGTCCCTGTTGCTGATGAAGGAGTAGTGCTTGATGATGAAGGTGTCCCTGTTGCTGATGAAGGAGTAGTGCTTGATGATGAAGGTGTCCCTGTTGAAGCAGTTGAAGGAGAACTGCCTGTGGCTGTGGTGGCACCCGGTAGTTGTGGAGAAAGATGTATAGCCTGTTGATGCAGTGATCCATGTTCTTGTAGATGAAGGGGTAGAACTTGGTGATAAAGTGAGTCCTGTTATAGTGGGTGAAGAAGTAGGGTTTGATGATGTTGTAGATTCTGTTGGCGTGATTGAAGGAGTCATGCTTGTTGATGTGGTGGTCCACGTTGATGTGGATGAATGAGCAGAACCTGATGTAGCGGTTCCTGTTGTTGTGGATGAATAAGTAGTGCTTGATGATGTCATGGCCCCTGTTTTTGTGGATGTAGGAGGAGTGCTTAAGGATGTTATGCCTTCTATTGTTGTGGATGAAGTATCAGTTCCTGTTGTCGTTGATGAAGGAGTAGTGCTTGGTGATAAGGTGGTAGCTGTTGCTGTGGGCGGAATAGTGCTCGATGATAAGGTGATCCCTGATATTGTGGATGAAGGGGTAGCACTTAATGATAAGGTGGTCCCTGTTGTTGTGGATGAAGGAGTATTGCTTGAAGAGAAGGTAGTCCTCGTTGTCGTGGCTGAAGGAACAGTGCTTGAGGATAAGGTGGTCCTTGTTGTTGATGATGAAGGAGAAGTGCTTGATGAAAAGATTGTTCCTGTTGTTGTGGATGAAGAGGTAATGCTTGATGATAAAGTTGTCCCTGTTGTTGAGAAAGAAGGAATGGTGCTTGATGATGAAGAGGTGCCTATTGTTGTAGAAGAGGGAGTTGTGCTTGATGGTAAGGTGGTCCCTGTTGTTGTGGAAGAAGTAGTAGACTTTGATGATAAGGGAGTCCCTAATGTTGTGGATGAAAGAGTAGGGCTTAATGATAAGGTGGTATCTGTTTTTGTGAATGATGGAGTAGTGCTTGATGATAAGGTGGTCCCTTTTGTTATGGATGAAGTAGTTCTTGATGATAAGGTGGTCCCTGTTGTAGTGGATGAAGTAGTAGTGCTTGTTGGTAAAGAGGTCCCTGTTGTGTATGAAGGAAAAGTGCTTGATGATGAGGAAGACCCTGTCGTTGTAGATGAATGAGAAGTAATTGATGATAAGGTGGTCCCTGTTGTCGTGGATGAAGGAGTGGTGCTCGACGATACGGTGGTCTCTGTTGTTTTGGATGAAGCAGTAGGGGTTGTTGGTAAAGTGGTCCCTGTTGTGGATGAAGTAATGCTTGATGATAAGATGGTCCCTGCTGCTGTGGATGAAGTAGTAGTGTTTGTTGGTAAGGTGGTCACTGTTGTTGTGGATGAAGGAAAAGTGCTTGATGATAAGGTTGTCCCTGTTGTTGTGGATGATTTAGTAGTGCTTGATGATAAGATAGTCTTTGCTGTTGTGTTTGAAGGAGTTGTGCTTGATGATAGGATGGTCCCTGTTGTTGTGGATAATGGAATAGTACTTGATGATGAGGTGGTACCTGTTGTTGTGAATGAGGGAGTAGTGCTTGATGATAAGGTGGTCATTGTGTTTGTGGATGAAGGAATAGTGCTCGATGATTGGGTAATCCCTGTTATTGCGGATGAAGTAATAGTACTTGCTGGTAAGGTGGTCCCTGTTGTCGTATATGAAGGGAAATTGCTTGATGATGAGGAAGACCCTGTTGTTGTGGATGAATGAGAAGTATTTGATAATGTAGTCCCTGTTGTATTGGATGAAGGAGAAATGCTTGATGATAAGGTGGTCCCTGTTGTTGTGGATGATGAAGTAGTGCTTGATGACAAGATGGTCTTTGCTGTTGTGCTTGAAGCATTAGTGCTAGATGGTAAGGTGGTCCCTGTTGTTCCGGATGGAATATTGCTTGATGTTAAGGTGATCTCTGTGGTCGTGGATAATGGAATAGTGCTTGATGATGATAAGGTGGCACTTGTTGTTGTGGATGAAATATCAGTGCTTGATGATAAGGGGGTCCCTGTTGTTTTGGATGAAGGAGAAGTGTTTAATGATAAGATGGTCCCAGTTGTTGTGGATGAAGGAATATTGCGTGATGAAAAGGTGGTCGCTGTTGCTGTGGATGAAGGAGTAGTGCTTGATGATAAAGTGGTCCATATTGCTTTGGATGAAGAAGTGTTTGAAAATAAGGTTGAATCTGTTGTTGTGGATAAATGAGTACTGCTTGAAGGTAAGGTGGTCCCTGTTGTTGTGGAAGAAGAAGCAGTACTTGATGATAAGGGGGTCCCTGTTGTTGTCGATGAAATAGAGAGTGATGATAAAGAAGACCCTGTTGTTGTGAATGAAGGACCAGTGCTTGATGATACGGTTGTCCCTGCATTTGTGGATGAAGGAGTAGTGCTTGATGATAAGATGGTCTCTGTTGTGAAAAAAGGAGCAGTGCTTGATGGTAAGGAAGTCCCTGATGTTGTGGGTGAATGAGTCGTGCTTGATGATAAGGTGGTACGTGTTGTTGTGGATGAGGGAGGAGTGCTTGATGATAAGGTGGTCCCTGTTGTCGTGGATGAAGAGTAGTGCTCGACGATACGGTGGTCTCTGTTGTTTTGGATGAAGCAGTAGGGGTTGTTGGTAAAGTGGTCCCTGTTGTGGATGAAGAAGTAATGCTTGATGATAAGATGGTCCCTGCTGCTGTGGATGAAGTAGTAGTGCTTGTTGGTAAGGTGGTCACTGTTGTTGTGGATGAAGGAAAAGTGCTTGATGATAAGGTTGTCCCTGTTGTTGTGGATGATTTAGTAGTGCTTGATGATAAGATAGTCTTTGCTGTTGTGTTTGAGGGAGTAGCGCTTGATGATAGGATGGTCCCTGTGGTTGTGGATAATGGAATAGTACTTGATGATAAGGTGGTACCTGTTGTTGTGGATGAATTAGTAGTGCTTGATGATAATGTGGTCCCTTTTGTTGTGGATGATGGAGCAGTGCTTGATGTTATGGTGGTCCCCGTTGTTGTGGATGAAGAAGTAGTTAATGATAAGGTGGTCCCTGTTGTTGTGGATGATGGAGCAGTGCTTGACGATATGGTGGTCCCTGTTGTTTTGGATGAAGGAGAAGTGCTTGAAGAAAAGGTGTTCCCTGTTGTTTTAGATGAAGAAGAAGCGCTTGATGTTAAGATGGTCTCTGTTGTTGTGGATGAAGGAGTAGCACTGGACGATAAGGTGGTCTCTGTTGTTGTGGATGAAGAAGAAGCGCTTGATGATAAGGTCGTCTCTATTGTTGTGGAGGAAGGAGTAGCGCTTGATGATAATGAAGTCCCTGATGTTGTGGATGAAAGAGTAGTTCTTAATGATAAGGTGGTGCCTGTGGTTGTAGATGAAGGAGTAGTGCTTGATGATGAGGTGGTCGCTGTTGTTGTGGATGAAGAAGAAGTGCTTGATGATAAGGTTGGCTCTCTTGTTGTGGAAGAAGGAGTTGTGCTTGATGATAAGGTGGTCCCTTTTGTTGTGGATGAAGGAATGGCGCTTGATGTTAAGGTGGTCCCTGTTGTTGTGAGTGAAGGAGTAGTGCTTAATGATAAAGGAGTCCTGATGTTGTAGATGTAGAAGTAGTGCTTGATGATAAGGTGGTCCCTTTTGATGGGGATGAGGGAGTGGTGCTTGATGATAAGTTGGTCCTTCTTGTTGTTGATGAAGAATTAATGCTTGTTAGGGATGAAGGAATGTTTTGTGATAATATTGTGGAAGAAGGATCAATGCTTGATGGTATAGAGGTGTCTGTTGTTGCGCGTGTTGGTGTTGTGGTTCGTGTTGTTGTGAATGAAGGATTGATACTTGATAATGTTGTGGACTCTGTTGCTGTGGATGATGGAATATTGCTTGATGCAATCATGGTTCCTGTTGTTGTGGATATCGTAGTGGAGTTTTTCAATGTAATGATTTCTGTTGTTGTGGATGAAGGGGGAGAGTTTGGCGATGTGGTCATCCAAGTTGTTGTTATAGACGGAATACCTTTGCATGGTAATGTAGAGTATAGAGTAGAACAAATTGATATGACGTAGTTGATGAATTTGTGTATATTGGTGAAATGAAAAATGCATTAATTTGTGTTGTTTTGTTGGTGTTTGGTGGGTAATGTAGTGGTGAACACAGTGTCATATTTGATTTTGTGGAGGTATACATGGTCGTTGTAATGGGCATCATCCCATTTAGTAATTGTGTTTGACGAATTAAACATATGATTGGTTTAGATGTTCCAGTGAAGTTGTCGTCGTTTCAGTGATTGTAGTTTTAAAGTGTTCAAGTCGTAAGTGTTGTAGTGATTGAAATTCCAATGAAATAGTTTAAGTTTTCGGTGCTCGAGTTAAAGTTAAAGTTAAAGTTAAAGTTAAAGTTAAAGATATTTCAGTGATAGATTTTCCAGCAACGTTTGTGTTGGTTTTCGATGTTTCCGTTGTAGATGTGTGTTTTTTCATTGGTAATAATGGTAGACGTTGTGATATAGGTGATGTACAGTGGCAGAAATTGCAGTGGTGAGTAGCAGGACAGGAGATATTAGATTGCGCCATGGTGGGTGTTATGATGGGGGGTTTCAACAGGAGGCGTGTCATGACAGATATTATTGAAAGTGTTGAAATGGTTAGTAAGGCAGAAGCATATTGTTCAAGCAATGGGATGGGCAGTTAGTTGCAAGGGGTTATAGCAATGGATTGGGTTGCAATGGGTGGAGCAGGAACGATATTTTTTTTTTTTTTTTTGGTGAGGGGGGAGGGGAGGGGAGGGGAGGGGAGGAAAGAATTTAGGTTATTTACTGAACACTTGCTCCTGCTATTTCTCAGATATAGGGACATTATTTCAAATATATGAACCATACGTATATCAGAGAAATGAGCCACACCTCAGATATGAACAAGTGTTGAAATGATTTACGTTATTTTTCCCTAACATTAGCATTTCTAGTATCAAAAGAGAATCCTCTTTACTGTCTCTGTGAATATATGGACATATTTCAGGGTTATATCATATATCTAGAGTTCGCCTTTATCTCGCATTAATCTTTCGTATGACACAGTTAGTCATCAGTGGCCGTTGAATACTGTCCTTTCAGTGGCATCCGTGCTCACCAGAATACCCAAGGGCGCAGCGCTGCCTCTTGTGATGTATTCTACCTTCATCACCCTCACGCTAAACGCACAGCCAAATGCTCGAGGTTCTGTCCATTTCTACCAGACATTCTCTCTGGCTCATTCTCTCTTATTTTCTTTCGTATCACAGTATGCACACACACACACACACACACACACACACACACACACACACACACACACACACACACACACACACACACACACACACATACACATGGAGATTTCTAATCTTACTTCAGATAGCCTCTATCCTCACTTCGGGAGACGTCCTAACACTTAGAATACCACCATCTGCCAGCCACTGTCTCCTACATGGTTAGGTTTCCTTCGTTTCTAATGTTATCCTAGGATGTCTATTTTGGGTCTCTCTCTCTCTCTCTCTCTCTCTCTCTCTCTCTCTCTCTCTCTCTCTCTCTCTCTCTCTCTCTCTCTCTCTCTCTCTCTCTCTCTCTCTCTCTCTCTCTCTCTCTCTCTCTCTCTCTCTCTCCTCTCTCTCTCTCCCCCATCAATCAATGTCAAAGGCTTTTCAGAGACATGCCGGTATTCACCAGGACTACATTACAGAACGACACTTGAGTTGAGATATATCTGATTGATCCGATCCTTGAAACGGGAAAAAAGAATATATATATATATATATATATATATATATATATATATATATATATATATATATATATATATATATATATATATATATATATATATATTTTTTTTTTTTTTTTTTTTTTTGCTTTGTCGCTGTCTCCCGCGTTTGCGAGGTAGCGCAAGGAAACAGACGAAAGAAATGGCCCAACCCACCCCCATACACATGTATATACATACGTCCACACACGCAAATATACATACCTACACAGCTTTCCATGGTTTACCCCAGACGCTTCACATGCCCCGATTCAATCCACTGACAGCACGTCAACCCCGGTATACCACATCGCTCCAATTCACTCTATTCCTTGCCCTCCTTTCACCCTCCTGCATGTTCAGGCCCCGATCACACAAAATCTTTTTCACTCCATCTTTCCACCTCCAATTTGGTCTCCCTCTTCTCCTCGTTCCCTCCACCTCCGACACATATATCCTCTTGGTCAATCTTTCCTCACTCATTCTCTCCATGTGCCCAAACCATTTCAAAACACCCTCTTCTGCTCTCTCAACCACGCTCTTTTTATTTCCACACATCTCTCTTACCCTTACGTTACTTACTCGATCAAACCACCTCACACCACACATTGTCCTCAAACATCTCATTTCCAGCACATCCATCCTCCTGCGCACAACTCTATCCATAGCCCACGCCTCGCAACCATACAACATTGTTGGAACCACTATTCCTTCAAACATACCCATTTTTGCTTTCCGAGATAATGTTCTCGACTTCCACACATTCTTCAAGGCTCCCAGAATTTTCGCCCCCTCCCCCACCCTATGATCCACTTCCGCTTCCATGGTTCCATCCGCTGACAGATCCACTCCCAGATATCTAAAACACTTCACTTCCTCCAGTTTTTCTCCATTCAAACTCACCTCCCAATTGACTTGACCCTCAACCCTACTGTACCTAATAACCTTGCTCTTATTCACATTTACTCTTAACTTTCTTCTTTCACACACTTTACCAAACTCAGTCACCACATATATATATATATATATATATATATATATATGTATATATATATATATATATATATATATATATATATATATATATATATATATATATATATATATATATATATATATATATATATATGTTACATTATATTATATTATACTTGAATCGCCATTTTCCGCGTTAGCGAGGTAGCGTTACGAACAGAGAACTGAGCCTTAGAGGGAATATCCTCACTTGGACCCCTTCTCTCTCCCATTTTAGGAAAATTGAAAATGGGAGGGGAAGATTTCCAGCCCCCCGCTCCCTACCCTTTTAGTCGCCTTGTACGACACGCAGGGAATACAGGTTTCAGAAGTGGTGAGGATGTGTGGATCAGGTGTTGCTCTGAAGAGTGTATGTGAGAAGTACTTAGTAAAACAAATGGATTTCTATGTGGCATTTATGGATCCGGAGAAGGTATATGATAGAGTTGATAGAGATGCTCTGTGGAAGGTATTAAGAGTATATGGTGGGGAAGGTAAGTTGCTAGAAGCAGTGAAAAGTTCTTATCGAGGATCTAAGGCATGTGAGCGAGTAGGAAGAGAGGAAAGTGATTGGTTCCCAGTGAATGTCGGTTTGCGGCATGGGTGTGTGATGTCTCCATGGTTGTTTAATTTGTTTATGGATTGGGTTGTTAAGGAGGTGAATGCAAGAGTTTTGGAGAGAGGCGCAAGTATGGAGTCTGTTGTGGATGAGAGAGCTTGGGAAGTGAGTCAGCTTTTGTTTGCTGATGATACAACGCTGGTGGCTGATTCGGGTGAAAAACTGCAGAAATTGGTGACTGAGTTTGGTAAAGTGTGTGAAAGAAGAAAGCTGAGAGTAAATGTAAATAAGAGCAAGGTTATTAGGTACAGTAGGGTTGAGGGACAAGTCAATTGGGAGGTAAGTTTGAATGGAGAAAAACTGGAGGAAGTGAAGTGTTTTAGATATCTGAGAGTGGATTTGACAGCAGATGGAACCATGGAAGTGGAAGTGAGTCATAGGGTGGGAAGGGGGCGAAAGTTCTGGGAGCGTTGAAGAATGTGTGGAAGACGAGAAAGTTATCTCGGAGAGCAAAAAATGGATATGTTTAAAGGAATAGTGGTTCCAACAATGTTATATGGTTGCGAGGCGTGGGCTATAGATAGGGTTGTGCGGAGGAGGATGGAGGTGTTGGATATGAAGTATATATATATATATATATATATATATATATATATATATATATATATATATATATATATATATATATATGTAGGGATAGGGGAGAAAGAATACTTCCCACGTATTCCCTGTGTGTCGTCGAAGGCAACCAAAAGGAGAGGGAGCGGGGGCTGGAAATCCTCCCCTCCTATTTTTTAATTTTCCAAAAGAAGGAATAGAGAAGGGGGCCAAGTGAGGATATTCCCTCTTAGGCTCGGTCCTCTGTTCTTAACGCTACCTCGCTAATGCCGGAAATGGCGAATATATATATATATATATATATATATATATATATATATATATATATATATTTCTTTTTCTTTCATACTATTCGCCATTTCCCGCGTTAGCAAGGTAGCGTTAAGAACAGAGGACTGGGCCTCTGAGGGAATATCCTCACCTGGCCTCGTTCTCTGTTCCTTCTTTTGGAAAATCAAAAAAAAAACGAGAGGGGAGGATTTCCAGCCCCCCACTCCCTCCCCTTTTAGTCGCCTTCTACGACACGCAGGGAATACGTGGGAAGTATTGTTTCTCCCCTATCCCCAGGGATATATATATATATATATATATATATATATATATATATATATATATATATATATATTTTTTTTTTTTTTGCTTTGTCGCTGTCTCTCGCATTTGCGAGGTAGCACAAGGAAAGAGAAGAAAGAAATGGCCCAACTCACCCCCATACACATGTATATACACACCTGTCCACACACGCAAACATACACACCCATACATCTCAATGTACACATATATATATACACACACAGACACATACATATATACCCATGCACACAATTCACACTGCCTGCCTTTATTCATTCCCATCGCCACCTCGCCACACATGGAATACCATCCCCTCCCCCCTCATGTATGCGAGGTAGCGCTAGGAAAAGATAACAAAGGCCCCATTCGTTCACACTCAGTCTCCAGCTGTCATGCAATAATGCCCGAAACCACAGCTCCCTTTCCACATCCAGGCCCCACACAGCTTTCCATGGTTTACCCCAGACGCTTCACATGCCCTGATTCAATCCACTGACAGCACGTCAACCCCGGTATACCACATCGATCCAATTCACTCTATTCCTTGCCCGCCTTTCACCCTCCTGCATGTTCAGGCCCCGATCACTCAAAATCTGTTTCACTCCATCTTTCCACCTCCAATTTGGTCTCCCACTTCTCCTCGTTCCCTCCACCTCCGACACATATATCCTCTTGGTCAATCTTTCCTCACTCATTCTCTCCATATGCCCAAACCATTTCAAAACACCCTCTTCTGCTCTCTCAACCACGCTCTTTTTATTTCCACACATCTCTCTTACCCTTACATTACTTACTCGATCAAACCACTTCACACCACACATTGTCCTCAAACATCTCATTTCCAGCACATCCACCCTCCTGCGCACAACTCTATCCATGGCCCACGCCTCGCAACCATACAACATTGTTGGAACCACTATTCCTTCAAACATACCCATTTTTACTTTCCGAGATAATGTTCTCGACTTCCACACATTCTTCAATGCTCCCAGGATTTTCGCCCCCTTTCCCACCCTATGATTCACTTCCGCTTCCATGGTTCCATCCGCTGCCAGATCCACTCCCAGATATCTAAAACACTTTACTTCCTGGTCGAGGTGGTGTGCAAAGTGAGAGGGTTAGGGAAAATGATTTGGTAAACTGAGAAGAGGTAGTAAAAGCTTTGCGGAAGATGAAAGCCGGCAAGGCAGCAGGTTTGGATGGTATTGCAGAGGAATTTATGAAAAAAGGGGGTGACTGTATTGTTGACCGGTTGGTAAGATTATTTAATGTATGTATGACTCATGGTGTCGTAGAAGGCGACTAGAGGGGACGGGAGCGGGGGGCCAGAAATCCTCCCCTCCTTGTATTTTTTAACTTTCTAAAATGGGAAACAGAAGAAGGAGTCACGCGGGGAGTGCTCATCCTCCTCGAAGGCTCAGACTGGGGTGTCTAAATGTGTGTGGATGTAACCAAGATGTGAAAAAAGGAGAGATAGGTAGTACGTTTGAGGAAAGGAACCTGGATGTTTTGGCTCTGAGTGAAACGAAGCTCAAGGGTAAAGGGGAAGAGTGGTTTGGGAATGTCTTGGGAGTAAAGTCAGGGGTTAGTGAGAGGACAAGAGCAAGGGAAGGAGTAGCAGTACTCCTGAAACAGGAGTTGTGGGAGTATGTGATAGAATGTAAGAAAGTAAATTCTCGATCAATATGGGTAAAAATGAAAGTTTATGGAGAGAGATGGGTGATTATTGGTGCATATGCACCTGGGCATGAGAAGTAGGATCATGAGAGGCAAGTGTTTTGGGAGCAGCTGAATGAGTGTGTTAGTGGTTTTGATGCACGAGACCGGGTTATAGTGATAGGTGATTTGAATGCAAAGGTGAGTAATGTGGCAGTTGAGGGAATAATTGGTATACATGGGGTGTTCAGTGTTGTAAATGGAAATGGTGAAGAGCTTGTAGATTTATGTGCTGAAAAAGGACTGGTGATTGGGAATACCTGGTTTAAAAAGCGAGATATACATAAGTATACGTATGTAAGTAGGAGAGATGGCCAGGGTGCGTTACTGGATTACGTGTTAATTGACAGGCGCGCGAAAGAGAGACTTTTGGATGTTAATGTGTAACTGCACGGATGTCTGATCATTATCTTGTGGAGGCTAAGGTGAAGATTTGTATGGGTTTTCAGAAAAGAAGAGTGAATGTTGGGGTGAAGAGGGTGGTGAGAGTAAGTGAGCTTGGGAAGGAGACTTGTGTGAGGAAGTACCAGGAGAGACTGAGTACAGAATGGAAAAAGGTGAGAACAATGGAAGTAAGGGGAGTGGGGGAGGAATGGGATGTATTTAGGGAATCAGTGATGGATTGCGCAAAAGATGCTTGTGGCATGAGAAGCGTGGGAGGTGGGTTGATTAGAAAGGGTAGTGAGTGGTGGGATGAAGAAGTAAGATTATTAGTGAAAGAGAAGAGAGAGGCATTTGGACGATTTTTTCAGGGAAAAAATGCAATTGAGTGGGAGATGTATAAAAGAAAGAGACAGGAGGTCAAGAGAAAGGTGCAAGAGGTGAAAAAGAGGGCAAATGAGAGTTGGGGTGAGAGAGTATCAATAAATTTTAGGGAGAATAAAAAGATGTTCTGGAAGGAGGTAAATAAAGTGCATAAGACAAGGGAGCAAATGGGAACTTCAGTGAAGGGCGCTAATGGTAAGGTGATAACAAGTAGTGGTGATGTGAGAAGGAGATGGAGTGAGTATTTTGAAGGTTTGTTGAATGTGTTTGATGATAGAGTGGCAGATATAGGGTGTTTTGGTCGAGGTGGTGTGCAAAGTGAGAGGGTTAGGGAAAATGATTTGGTAAACAGAGAAGAGGTAGTAAAAGCTTTGCGGAAGATGAGAGCCGGCAAGGCAGCAGGTTTGGATGGTATTGCAGTGGAATTTATTAAAAAAGGGGGTGACTGTATTGTTGACTGGTTGGTAAGGTTATTTAATGTATGTATGACTCATGGTGAGGTGCCTGAGGATTGGCGGAATGCGTGCATAGTGCCATTGTACAAAGGCAAAGGGGATAAGAGTGAGTGCTCAAATTACAGAGGTATAAGTTTGTTGAGTATTCCTGGTAAATTATATGGGAGGGTATTGACTGAGAGGGTGAAGGCATGTACAGAGCATCAGATTGGGGAAGAGCAGTGTGGTTTCAGAAGTGGTAGAGGATGTGTGGATCAGGTGTTTGCTTTGAAGAATGTATGTGAGAAATACTTAGAAAAGCAAATGGATTTGTATGTAGCATTTATAGATCTGGAGAAGGCATATGATAGAGTTGATAGAGATGCTCTGTGGAAGGTATTAAGAATATATGGTGTGGGAGGCAAGTTGTTAGAAGCAGTGAAAAGTTTTTATCGAGGATGTAAGGCATGTGTACGTGTAGGAAGAGAGGAAAGTGATTGGTTCTCAGTGAATGTAGGTTTGCGGCAGGGGTGTATGATGTCTCCATGGTTGTTTAATTTGTTTATGGATGGGGTTGTTAGAGAGGTGAATGCAAGAGCTTTGGAAAGAGGGGCAAGTATGAAGTCTGTTGTGGATGAGAGAACTTGGGAAGTGAGTCAGTTGTTGTTCGCTGATGATACAGTGCTGGTGGCTGATTCATGTGAGAAACTGCAGAAGCTGGTGACTGAGTTTGGTAAAGTGTGTGAAAGAAGAAAGTTAAGAGTAAATGTGAATAAGAGCAAGGTTATTAGGTACAGTAGGGTTGAGGGTCAAGTCAATTGAGAGGTAAGTTTGAATGGAGAAAAACTGGAGGAAGTAAAGTGTTTCATATATATATATATATATATATATATATATATATATATATATATATATATATATATATATATATATATATATATATATATATATATATATATATGCGAGAATGAATGAAAAAAATAAATATATGTATATATGTTGATAACCATGTGGAGAATGAAACACAATAAATTCTTAAGTGCACTTTCATGTAATTATCACATCGTCAGGGGAGATACAAGAATGTGATAGAAGACGTAGAACAGTCAGTTGATATACAAGGAAGAGACGTAGCTAAGACGCCATTGGTAAACATGCGTTACCGGATGGTGGTGTTCGGGTCTGGCATCATGTGTCATAAAATTCTTATTAAGTGTAAAGGAAACGAAATTGTTTACAAATTTTGCCTAAGATAAAGATATCCAGTTTGCATAGACCTTTACTAAAATTGTTATAATTCTTTGTGTATTTAATGATAGAAGAATCAATATTTCTCGTGGTAAAGGACAGTTAATAAATGAATTAGCGTTACTCCAGTCAATACAATGGTCATCATTTCTAACAAGATTAAACAAAGGATTTGATTCTTGTCCTGTTCTTATACTTTACTTACGTTGCTTAAGTCTAACATGAAGATCCTTACCAGTCTGTAAACACAGCTCGTAGAATTTTCTGGCGAGTTTTTGATTTAAGATATTCTTCATAGTGTTGTTACTGCTGATGGCTACATTTTCCATAAGGATTTAAGCAAACTGGGAAGTAATGTAGAATTATCACTAAAAGGGAGAACCAAAAGGTCATTGGTATCAAGAGGAGGTTTGGATTTATAGAATGATTTCTTTACCAACTTAGGAGATTTATCAATGGAATATCTAGGATACTTTAACTTGGATCCAGTGAAATATATCTCAAACTCATCATCAATAAATTCCGAACTTCATATACGTAATGACCATTGTATTGACTGGAGTAATTCTAATTCAATTATTAACTGTAACTCCTTTACCACAAAAAATATCATTAAGTCTTCTATTATAAGAATTGCAACATCAATATTAGTGAAGATCTATACGAAGTGGATAGCTTTGTCGTAGGCAAAAATTTGTAAAAGTTTCGTTTCCTGTACACATGATAAAAGTTTTATGATAGACTTGATGCCAGACCCGAACATCACCAACCCGAACACCACCATCCGGTAACGCTTGTTTACCAATGGCGTCTCAGCTACGTCTCTTCCTTGTATACCAATGACTTCTACGTCTTCTGTCTCATTCATGTATCTTACAACAGTGTTCTTGATAACTTATCGTTATCAAATCTTGGACAATCGCATGTTTACCGAATGGCGTCCTAGCTTTGTCTCTTGGTTGTATATCAAATGACTGTTATACTTCTCTTGTGTCTCCCCTGATGATGTGATTCTTACATGAAAGAGCTCTTGGGAACTTATCGTGTTTCATTTTTCCCGTGGACTCATAGACGAAGAATGGCCCATCCACTCATATACACATGTATGTACATAAATGCCCACATACGCACATATACATACATATACATATCAACATATACATACATATACACACACACACGCAATTAAATACATACACACGTACACATTCATACTTGCTTGCCTTCATCCATTCCTGTGTGTGTGTTAATCCATTTGTATCTATGGTTAGGAGACTAATGTCTCATGAGGCTTTACATCCGCGTCATATAAAGTTTAATTTTCCAACAGCACTCGCACTCGTTCCCCTGCACCGAGTGGCCACAGCGCAGTCGCTTTAAAAAATGCTCACTCACGTCTCTCTGAACACTTACGCTCTTTATCTATGACTTCGAAGGGTTGCTGCATTTAAACATCCTCGTTGCGTTTTTGCGGCTATCATCTCTCTTTGTATTCTTCTTTCCCCCAGATATGGCAGATTGAGGTCATCTCTTTCCTCGTCGTAAGGTCCTTAAAGCTCTGTCCTTTGTTGCTATGCTCGTCTCATCCCTCCGAACGCTTTCGAGCAGTTGTGTGCGAGTCCTTTGGTTGGATAGACCAGAGCATTGCGTCATATTGCAACCGAGGTCGGACGTGTTACTGTCCACGTAATTAAGGGCCTATTTCAGGTTGACTGAGGTAATGCAGTAGTTTGCCTCCCTCACGGTCCTCCTCGCACAATATCTAACGACTCTGTCATTTGTTTCTCCAGAGAAACCATACTCGCTACCCAATCTGTTTCAACCCTTTCCTCTCTTCATAACTTAGCATTCTCTATTGTTTAATCCGACCACTGCTCTCTGTATCTCGGTCTGTCTCGCGATGTTTCCCCTGTTCTTGCTGCTTCGCGCTTCTCTCGACAGAAAAATCCTGAAATGATTCCTCGTATTTGGGGGGCTAATAATTTACCGAGATCGAAATTAGTAATTGTGCCGTGCCCCAATAACACTATGAGCCCCGACAGACCTTATCTGTCATCCTGTGTTTCTGTGTTCCTTCCCGTTAGATAGCTGTCAGTCCACTGAAGTAGCCATCCTCTGGCCCCATCTTGGGTTATCGTTTCTTCATCGTTACTCTCCTGTGGCCGACACAATATCGAAGGTTTTCCGGCAGTCCAAGAATACATAAACCCTACCTACTTCTCTCCTCTGGGATGTTCCTTCTCATAGAAATCCAGCCAGTTCGGCACACAAAATCTTGCCCCTCTGTATCCATGTTGGTTGTCTGCCGCTCAAGTCGTGCGAATCACGTAACAAATCTTCTCTCTGTTTCCTGCTGATTGGCTCAAGAGTGCAGCAGTTCATGTTCGCTCATGATGCTGCTCTTTCATTCAGGGATATTTAAACGTCACTCACTTTGGCGCTACCCGGGTTGTCCGTCCACCAACTATGTCGGAACTTTGCTCTCGCAGAGAGAGAGAGAGAGAGAGAGAGAGAGAGAGAGAGAGAGAGAGAGAGAGAGAGAGAGAGAGAGAGAGAGAGAGAGAGAGAGAGAGAGAGAGAGAGCATAAAGATCACCTGTGGTTTACCAAAGGTGTCTGCTGATTCTTAAATACAAACTCACTCCTGGATTTCGTCACTTCCAGTGGAATTTTTCTCCATATAATCTTGGGTGTCTTCTTCCCCCAGATGGTAGCAGTGGTCCCTTCTGAACTACTGGCGCAGACCGGCGCTGGAACTTCGTCTTTCTGAACCTCCTGGCCCGTTTACCGTTAGTTTGTCAATTGCAGATGTGTGTGACTCTTTCCTGTGTTCTTTGGACGTAGCACATCACTCCCTCGTCCCTGATCCCCTCCGTATCTTTTGAGTGCAGCCTAGCTTCTCTGCCTCATGTCTCGTCTGTGCATTTCTGAATTTTGTATCGTTTTCCCTTCTTGTTATACCGAGAATAGCTGAGGTCGGTTTTAGGAATGGGTACACCAAGAGAAAACTCGGGCGTGTGGTCAGGCTCCAGACAGCTTGTGTTCTGATCCCTCAAAGACTACTGACGCAGGTCAGCCCACACTTCAGAAGTCCACGACAGGAGTGTTTACCAGGTCTCTTCCTTGTTTATCGTGTGTTTTCGTGACCAGTCCCTTCGGCTAAATATCTTCAAGAACCCACCAGCGCCCTTGCTTTTTGTCGTCACACTTCTCGGAATGCCTTATCTGCAGATCGTTAGCTATATACACCAAGCAGATAAGGCTGAGATAAGGTTGAGGTCAGCGTTCCACTGTTAAGCAGCCACAACCGTTCGTGGTTAATCCCACTCATTCACTCCCTCTCACTGGCTGCTCTCCCACTCATTCAGTCTCTCTCACTGGCTGCTCTCCCACTCGTTCAGTCTCTCTCACTGGCTGCTCTCCCACTCATTCAGTCTCTCTCACTGGCTGCTCTCCCACTCGTTCAGTCTCTCTCACTGGCTGCTCTCCCACTCGTTCAGTCTCTCTCACTGGCTGCTCTCCCACTCATTCAGTCTCTCTCACTGGCTGCTCTCCCACTCGTTCAGTCTCTCTCACTGGCTGCTCTCCCACTCGTTCAGTCTCTCTCACTGGCTGCTCTCCCACTCGTTCAGTCTCTCTCACTGGCTGCTCTCCCACTCAATCAGTCTCTCTCACTGGCTGCTCTCCCACTCGTTCAGTCTCTCTCACTGGCTGCTCTCCCACTCGTTCAGTCTCTCTCACTGGCTGCTCTCCCACTCATTCAGTCTCTCTCACTGGCTGCTCTCCCACTCATTCAGTCTCTCTCACTGGCTGCTCTCCCACTCGTTCAGTCTCTCTCACTGGCTGCTCTCCCACTCGTTCAGTCTCTCTCACTGGCTGCTCTCCCACTCATTCAGTCTCTCTCACTGGCTGCTATACCACAACCTCCCTTTCTCAATAGCTCCTCTCTTTCCCGTTTCCTTTCCCCTCCCCCAAGCCACTCTCCCACTCACACCCCTCTCTCCCTGGCCACTATCCTACTCGCTCCCTCCTTCCCGGATACTCTTCCACTCACATCCTTTCTCTCTGGCCTCTCTCCCAGTTGTTTCCTCTCTCTCTGGCCGCTTTCCCACTCACTCCAACGACATAGCGCGCGCCCACACACACACACACACGCACACACACACACACACACACACACACACACACACACACACACACACACACACATACACACACACACACACACACACACACACACACACACACACACACACACACAAACACAAACAGGATACTACAAATAGGCAATTACAATTATACTCGCTACCACCAAGGAATTTTTCAACCCATATTATCTTCCTTGTTATCTCGGCAAAAAAAAAAAAAATAGTGAGGTACCAGATCACAAAACTCCGTGACACAGTTCCTCCTTCTGGTTATTTTCTACCACACACTCCCTCCATGCTGGTCGCCTCTTCTCTGGAGATCATCATACTCATCCTCGTTACATTTGGACTACCTTGCACTGGTGGATCATCCCGTACTGAATAAGCTTCCCATTGGACAAGTTCGTCTTGGAAATCACTCCAATTTGGACTCACTTATCACCTCTGGTAGTGACGTGAGTGTGGCTCAGTAGCTGAAGTGAGTCTAAGCTATTTGAAAAAGACATGACCCATGACTCTCCAACAAGCCACTACCAACGACTCTCCAACAAGCCACTACCAACGACTCTCCAACAAGACACGACCAACGACACTCCAACAAGATACGACCAACGACACTCCAACAAGACACGACCAACGACACTCCAACAAGACACGACCAACGACTCTCCAACAAGACAAAACCAACGACTCTCCAACAAGACACGACCAACGACACTCCAACAAGACACGACCAACGACACTTCAACAAGACACGACCGACACAACACATGACCAACGACTTTCTAAGAAGACACAATCACCCACCGTCCAACAACATGACTTGACCAAAGACCCTACAGCAACAGGACTTGACCAAAGACCCTCCAACAACAATGCTTGACCAAAGACCCTCCAACAACAATACTTGACCAAAGACCCTCCAACAACAATACTTGACCAAAGACCCTCCAACAACAAAACTTGACCAAATACCCTCCAACAACAAGAATTGACCAAAGACCCTCCAACAGTAAGACTTAACCAAAGACCCTCCAACAGTAAGACTTAACCAAAGACCCTCCAACAGTAAGACTTAACCAAAGACCCTCCAACAACAAGAACGTCCGTCCAACAACAAGATACAAACCGTCGCAAACAAACGACTCCAAGACGCACAATATTATGACCTGGGGTTCTGGCTCGACACCACGACTTTGTAATCAGTCACGATTACATTAACCTGCTGGAATCATAATCACAATCACCAATCCAAAAATGTAACTATGTAACTGACTATTATTATTTCCACAGTTTAAACGACTACTCATAATTACAGTTCATACATAAGAAGGTAATCAAACGCCCCATCCACACATCAAGCCAATTATATTATCTACATATCACTCAGGTCTTAAGCCATTGTTGCCATATTAACACGACACCAGAAGGACTTAAAGCCAGTGATAATTACAGTTCATACATAAGAAGGTAATCAAACGCCTCATCCACACATCAAGCCAATTATATTATCTACATATCACTCAGGTCTTAAGCCATTGTTGCCATATCAACACGACACCAGAAGGACTTAAAGCCAGTGATAATTACAGTTCATACATAAGAAGGTAATCAAACGCCTCATCCACACATCAAGCCAATTATATTATCTACATATCACTCAGGTCTTAAGCCATTGTTGCCATATCAACACGACACCAGAAGGACTTAAAGCCAGTAATAACACTGAATGAACTTCGTACCGCACTGAACGACCATAATGTCTCTGAAATGTAGGCGACGTCAATCAGTGTGAAATCCCCTCTTCCAGAAACGCTGAATAAGCGCTCAGTAGCGGGCTGATGAAGGCTTTCGAGCCACAGGGCCAGGGTGGACGACATAGGCAGAAGCTGTGATGCCGCTACATAGCAGACTGAGGTATTGCTGTACCTTACATTAACCACTGTACCTCCTGTACTCGTAAGTCACCATCTTCCGTTGTATGAAATGCTTCGATCTCATCGAAAATGTTTTCGAAGCACTAGAGGATTTCAGCAGCATAACTCACGATGATTCCCTCACGTTAGATAGAGATAGGATAACCAGAAATAGCGGTAGGAAGGTAAGGATAATACAAAAGTGGACAATAATAGTTTTGTCCTCTGGACTCGTTACGGAACATCAGAACGCACAACCACATGATATTCTCAAAGCGAAGACTGTCAGTGCATTCAAATCAAAGTCCGAAGGAGACTTTAATGATATCAATTATCAGTGAGTAATCCACTTAAAGAATGACATTATGATAATTACGTATTTCAATATTCCTTTTTTTTTTCTTTACTGAAAGAACTCCCTGTCCAGGGTCTCCCGGCAGGTGAAATTAGATCAGACGATGTTTCCCAAGCGATTGTATAGCTCTCGCATGTCTATATATTAACGTGATGTTCCTTTACGAGTATTCTATACCTGGCGGGTGATCCGGAGCGAGGCGGTGGGTGGAGGGAACATTGAGAAACATATTGACCCCATTCATGTAAGTTGGGAATTGAGGTTACTACTCTCCTTCCTCCGGCAGATAAGCTCGTCGTAGACTGCCAGGTTCTCTGTTATCTGTCCCTCCCAAGTCTCTGAGACGGATTTTCCCCAGACATTCTAGATTTCAAGACAGTTCACCTCCTACATACGTGCGCGATAGTCAGGACTTGATAAAGATTTGTGTGTGCTGCTGCAAACTGGCTGTTATCACCTCGCCTCCTCGCTCACTGATAAGATTGAAGCAGAAGGGAGGAGGGTAGACGTCGCTGTACCCATCGCTCTCTCCTGATGGATGTATGACGGCTGCACTGGACTGTCAGAACGTGCCAGTGAAGACTCGTTTTTTGTGATATGTCAAGACGGTAAGACATATGTATATCTTTTTGTTTATCTAAGTTACAGGTAGCCTAAGTAGGTGGATAGCGACGTAAAAGGACTCTCTAAAAGGGTTGAATTCATAATCATTTCAAAAGTGATCTAAATGTGGTTATGCTTTCCATGATTTCTAGAGCTTCATAGGTTACTCTATAATTACGTTTCAACACAGTACGATTACCAGTTATAGACAAGGACACTGAAAATAATGTAGGTTACCATCGTCTCCATCAGAGGGACAGCCCATCCTGTCTCCTTCCCTGTATTTCATTTTCTAACCTTTTGATTCATTTCTTCCGTTCATCTTTTTTTTCCCCTTCCTATTCTCACCTGTGAGAAACAACAGTGATAGACGATCACAGGTGATTACGATTACCCCCAGCCCATTCGTCGACAGTTAATTGGTCGTGGCCTTTTGATAGGTTCGAATCCTGATTGTACCGGTCGGTCCACAGTCAACCCAGCTATTCATCCACCCTTTAGGGATTGGTCGATAAAATGGGTTCCTGACTCAAGTTAGGGTACATCCAGACGTTAAGCTGATTGGACGATAATTCCCTGGCGGTGTTTTGTTACCTTTGAATATCGGTGTTACATCGGCAAATCTCCATTTCGTCTTGAACATTTCCCGTAGCAAGTGACTCCCTGATATTGGGCAGCCGGGTGTTCAACGAAATCGCTCATGTTTGACAAATCTTCTTGATCTCTTTTATGAAAAAAATATCAGTACGTATTTCGATTTAGAAATAATCGATACACTTCAGGAAATTGGCTGACTGGCCGTCACTAGAGTAGTCATGCCTTACAATGGTTAGACGTAACAAATGGTGTGTCACAGGGATCAGTACCGGGTTCTATTTCTCATATATAGATTAACGATATGGATTATAGGCTTCACCGTAAGATCTCTCAATTTGCGGATGATACTAAGTTAGGAAATATATCTACGACAGAAACTGAACGCCGGGCCGCTTCAAACAGCCACGGACAAACTAACGTACTAGATTAACAGGTGGCAAACGAATCTTTATATCAATAACAGCGACTAGGCTAACAGGTGGCAAACGAATCTTTATATCAATAAGAACAACTAGGCTAACAGGTGGCAAACGAATCTTTATATCAATAACAGCGACTAGGCTAACAGGTGGCAAACGAATCTTTATATCAATAAGAGCGACTAGGCTAACAGGTGGCAAACAAATCTTTATATCAATAACCGCAAAGTCTGACATATCACCAGTGAAAATGAAAAGGCAAGCAACAATATGAATTGTCTTGAGCTACAAAAGGCCATTGAAGAAAAGGACGTGGGTGTAATCATCTCTGGTGATCTTTAGCCAGGCGAAGCAGTGAGCAGAACCAGTAGAAAAAAAAAAAGGGTGGGGGGGTAACAAAATTCTTGGATTCATAAGAAGGACTTTCGATTCCAAGTCTCGGGAAGTAATCCTTACTCTTCACAACTCACTAGTTACGTCCCCATCTTGAATACTGTATTCACTTATGGTCACCATACTTTAGAAAAGACAAAGACAGAATGGAGAGAGCACAGAGGCTAGCTGTAAAGATGATTCCCGACCTGAGAAACAAATTCTGTGACAACCAACGAAAAGAATCAAATCTATTTAGTTCGGAAAAGAGAAGGTTGATAGGCGATCTAACACAGGTATTCATAATTATCAGTCTTCGATAATCTCGAGCTAACGAGTCACTTATAGATAAATTCTCTGATATCACTCGTGGTAATGGATACAAACTTATGGGCAAAAGTTTTACCTCGACTGAGGCGAATTATTTTTTTAACAGGATTGTTAACCTGATGGAACGATCTGCCATTTAGAGTAAATGAAAGAAGTACCAGGATACGTTTAAGCGTAGCCTTGATAATTATTTCGCTTCAAATTTATGACTGATATTATTTCCTCGTTAGCAACACGATAATTTAGTCCTTCCTCTTTAGAAAAAAAAAAAATAAATCTGTATGTATTTTTACTCCTACAACAAAATTATTTTCCATTATCAGAAACAGCCTCGTAAGGACCCAGTGGTTTGTTGCTGTGTGAATTCAGTTCTGTTCATCTCAATTCATGAAGCTGAATTTTAAGAATACTCCCACTGTCAAAAAGTTAACGACACTAAACTCTTTCCCGGTAATGTGGCGCAAGTCGAAGGAGTTCGCCACAAAACTCACGTACCTTCCCGATCAAAACACCGGAGGAAGCAGAGAGAACTATCCTGGATGTCTCGTAATGTTCAAAATAGCAGGAACAGTTCACTGGCCAGCTCCGGACTCCAGCGACGGAGGCCTACGGGTCACTGCTATTGTTCTTTCTTTTTTCCAGATATCTAGAGATTTTGCCTGGGTACGTACCTGGATAGAAAAAGATGTCTTCTCTTGCCCGGGTTGCCTGAGCTGCTGCAGGGTGTTGGGTGAGAGGCACCAGCAGCAGCAGCAGCAGCAAGACAAAGGGTATCAACACGGAGCTCACCCACAGGGACCCACGTCGTGGGGTCCTACATCTCTCACGCTTTCCCACAAGCCACTCATCGCCCTCACCACCCGAGGAGGACGAATGCCGCCACATTAAGTCTCGTCCGCTCAAGGGTCTTCAGTATACTCCTCTACTCCAGTCACCTGCGCTTTGTCTTGCAACGTCAGGCCATCGGCCTAAGAATCATCACTCTTTAAAACGTGTTCAGCTTTATTGTAGTTATTCTAACTGTTCCCAGGCGGCGCTCACTGGCGGAGTCTCTCTATTTCCAGTCCCTGAAAAAGGGTAGAGTGTGACAGGTGACCCACAGATCAGAACTGAGGAGGCACGCTTCCCTCGACGCGACCTGCCTGCCAGCCTCTCAAGGGTGATATGACTGGCAACTCGAATGGCGTCAACGATATGGAATGACAGATAACGCAGCGATAACTGCTGCAACACTCCAGCGAGAAGCTTTGGGCGGTCTGAAACAAGTGACGTATGCTGGTATTAACAGCCTGCCCTTATGCCAAGCGGCGTTCATTCTCCTATACTCCCCCTTCGACGATGAGGTTCCAGAGGGCTTCTCTTTGTGGAGTATTTCGCGGGTGGAAGTAACGTCTTTGATGATGTGTCTTCAGTCACTGATGTGTGAGGACTGTGGATGATGAGATGCGAGGATGAAAATGTTTGAAAGCAAATTCTTGAGACTAATTTCCCTAGATAAAGTTAACCAAGGAGCTAACGAATGTTGACGAAATAATAGAAAGAAACTTCGAAATGTTGATGCGGTTCTGAGGAAGACAGTCGCCTGAGGTATTGCTGCCACAGGTTTATGTGGATTTGCAGGCATGTGGTGAGGGGAAGGGAAACAGCACTGTGGTTGTGTGACGTATGGACGACGGGCTAGAGAGAGAGAGAGAGAGAGAGAGAGAGAGAGAGAGAGAGAGAGAGAGAGAGAGAGAGAGAGAGAGAGAGAGAGAGAGAGAGAAAAAAGAGCGGGGGGGGGGGGACCTGGGCTTCTTGGAAAAGGTTCGTAATCTTTCCTACCGTCTTGTTGCTCAACATGATAAGCTAGCAAAAAGGCAGTGCCCCCAAGGGCAGCTGAACTTATACCTCCGCGTGGAACTGTTCTGCTAGATTGTTAGATATTTCATTTCCGATGAGTAAGACTACATTTTACAAGAAGAAAAGAGTTGGCGGGCAGGGGGGGGGTTGAAATGATTATGACAACATCAGGGTGAGAGAGAGAGAGAGAGAGAGAGAGAGAGAGAGAGAGAGAGAGAGAGAGAGAGAGAGAGAGAGAGAGAGAGAGAGAGAGAACATATACAGAAAATGTACCACTGTGACAATAAGACTTTTGTCGTGATCTGATTGGCTCGTGACCCCTGATAACCCAAGCGTTGATCTTGTAACCCTGTGATCCACTGTGAGTCTTGCACTGATCTTACAGCATTCGTAGAACACTACATCATACCCAGTGGTCACGCATTCGTGCTCGGAGTGGTCACGCATTCGTGCTTAAGGGCTTAAAAGTGCTCTGTTATACGCCAGGCATATTTTGGGCCCTGGAGGACCACGGGTGAGGCAACGACCCTGGGGGCTGTCCTTCTTGTAGTTAGCGGGGGAAGTCATCAATCATTTCCTTTTTGACCTCACCAGAGGGAGCAGGGAATGCTATTGAGTTTACGATCCTCTCCGTCTACGTCACCTTGCGGAAGTATGACACGAATGTAGTGCTGTTGAACTTAAAACACAGAGGAATACAATAAGAAAAAGACCGCTGGCTATTTTTTATAAGTCTATCGTACAGAAAAAAAAGGTATGGACCAGTGTAAACAGTTCCACCCACGCCAGCTGGGGTAAACACAGGGGTGAGGGAATCATAGTGGCATGGTTACCACTCTCATTGTTCGACTTTTAGGAGCTGGTGTCTCGTTTTTCTGTGATTACCAACTGTCATTACCATATATATATATATATATATATATATATATATATATATATATATATATATATATATATATATATATATATATATATATATATATATATATATATATATATATACCATATCTTTACTATATGTGTGTGCACACACTTACACCAGCTTAAGCCACTTGACCGTTTCTCAACCACCCCTAAAGGGAGGGTGAAGACGTAGATTGGCTGTGGGACGATTCCTGCACCCATGATTCGACTCCAAGCGGGCCCCACCCTGGGTGGGACCCGTGCTGACTGATGGTCAGTAACGCTAACCATTACACTCTGGAGGCCATCGTGTGTGATTACGACTTGTGATTAACTATTTGTACGTTAAAGGGAGAGAATTTTTCTACACTCGTGTGTGTTGCCCCATCCCCTAGCCTTGTATATAGTGTATGTATCATATCTCTACTATCATGTGTCTGTAGACAGACACAGACACTCAGACACAGAAACACACACACACACACACACACACACACACACACACACACCACCCTGAGCCAGGTACCCATTTCATCAACCAGCCCCGTGTATGTGTGTGTGTGTGTGTGTGTGTGTGTGCGCGTGTTCATGTAAGCATGTCCATAGCAAAAGACTGTACATGTGTTCATAAGCATAACTGCTGGCGTCTGTGTGTGTCTCCTCAGCACAAGTTCTTGATTTCAGTTGACAATAGTGGTCACGTCTGTGTAGCCTGGCTGGTGGCACGGCAGGCACCAGGGAACGTATCAGCTCACCACCCACCTGCTCTTGTTGTGACTGTCATCCACCAGACGGAACGCTTGATCACGTCGAGGTAACGTTAGGGGACGGCTGCTCTCACTCTACCCATCATGTATGGTCTTGACCACCTTAAGAGAGTGTTCAATACTTTTCCCCTCTCCCTCTCGATGGGTGTTTATACCTTGACGTTGACGGTTCCATTAACACTGGCAGCCGATGACATAGAGCCTTGATGAGCAGCTGTCAAACGGCCAATCTTCCATCACAACTTTATAATCCCGTTATTCCCCTGACCAGCATCTCAAGGTCACAGTTCAGCCTCTCCTACACAAGACGTTCTCTTCTTGTCGTCTCAGCTCCTTCGCCCCCCCCCCCTCCCCCGCCATAAAAGGTCGACTTCCCCCCACATTCCCTACACCATAAACACACCCCCTTACAGGTCCATGTCTCCCTCCCCGCTCTTGAACATACGAGAACCTGTTACAGCAGTCTCAACGTCCAAATCCCCTTACCCCTATCAAAATACCCTGACCCCATAGTTCTCCGTCCAAGAATTCCAGGTCCCCCTCCTTCTGTCTAAACGTTCCAGATCCCCGTCCACCTATCCCCCTCCACCTGTCTAAACATCTCAGGTCCCTCCTATTCAAATACCTCATGTCCCCTTCCTCCTATTCAATCGTCTCACGTCCCCTTCCTCCTCTTCAATCATCTCACGTCCCCTTCCTCCTATTCAATCATCTCACGTCCCCTTCCTCCAATTCAAACATCTTAGATCCCCCTCCTCCTATTCGAACATCTTACGTCCCCTTCTTCCTATTCAAACATCTCAGGCCCCACTCCTCCTATTCAAACATCTCACGTCCTCTTCCTCCTATTCAAACATCTCAGGTCCCCCTCTTCCTATTCAAACATCCTGAATATACCTTCCCCTGTCTAAACATGTTAGGCCCCGCCCCTCCTACCCAAACATCCCAGATTTCCCTCCTCTCATATCTAAACACCCAGATCCTCTTCCTTAAGTCATTTGTCCAAAGACCTTCTCCCACTATATCAATAATCTACACCTTCCTCTCCCATGGCCGCCACACCGCAGGTCCTAGTGGCCTCTGTCTACCACCCCACCTCCCGCTTCCGTCGGAATTCCCCCTGCCAGGTCCCTGGGTTGCACAAGCAGGGTGTGAACAGTGAGGCTTATGTCACTGCGGGTAAGCGCTCGTCACTTACTATTATTGCACTGTGACCAGTGTCCTGGGCATCTCTGCGGTGTAGTGTGTGCTTGTATGTTCCCTTACTTGTCAGAATTTGCGGAATTGCCAACATGACAATTCAATTCCCATCTCTCAGTATTCTATGATTACTAATATTATTATCATTTGTTAAATTACATATACCTATGAATCCTGATTTATTCATACGGCTGTAACTCGTACCACTATATTGTTAAACATGAATCACTGCATGTGTGTAATGCCTCTGACTTCAGTGTACGGAGAAATCCTTACGATTATGATACAACAGAATACTGATTTGTACCAGAAGTTTGAACTGCCGTAAATCATATCCACAACGAAATACTTTATAACGAAATACTTTGTTAAGTTGCGCTTTCCAAAAAGTAAACCCGGTGTCGGTGTATTGTTACCCGTTTGTACTGTACGGGGGAGGGAGCTTTTACGTTAATGGGGCCCCAGCTCTTGAATATTCTCTACTGTCATACACTTCCAAATAGATTTTTGCCTAATGTCTGCATCATTTACCATGTCTTCTGTAATTTTCTGTCTTTCATCCGCCACTCTTAAACTACGAGAGCACTTTCGTCACATCTTTCTTAACAATATTCTTGCTTAATCTTATGTTATGTCTTCTCGTTGTTTTACCCCCTTCGTTCCTGGAAGAGGTGTTGTTGACTGCCTGCGTCATCACTCTGTTTTAGAATCTGAAAAGTTGTGATCAGGTCAGCTTTCACTTTTTTCTTCCAAGTTCGGAAAATTGAAGGCAACTCACTTCGTCCTGTAACGCAGCTCTCTTAATTCCTTTGGATCTTCTCTATCAGCTCTTTGTGCTTCTTAATTTTTTTGTGTAATTTCATATTTATACAATGCTGGGAGTGAATTCTACACTCCTATGCGCGCGCGCGCGCGCGCGTGTGTGTGTGTGTGTGTGTGTGTGTGTGTGTGTGTGTGTGTGTGTGTTTACGTTTTGGCTTTTGCTTGCATAAGCAGATTCTGGCCCTCGTCTATTTGCTCCAGCGGGGGACTACCACACACTCCCTCACTACCACCACCACCACTCTTTCCCTCCCTAGCTTCCACACTCTCCCTTGCCACCACCATGCTCCTGCCACACTGGCCACCACACCCTCACCTCACCACAACCACTCCCTCTCTCCCTCCTTGGCCATCACATCCTCCTTCGGCACCACCACACCTTGAACAGAGGATGGTAATATTCATTGGTACAATCATTCACCCTGCCATTTCCCATCCTCATACCTTCCACGTTGCCGGCACAGCCTTCCCCCTCGGCAACAAAGCATTTCACCCTGGCAGCCAGCAATTTCTAACCCGTCAAGGAATTGGATGAATCGATCGCAACTATGGATGGGGGGGGTTAGTCATTGTGCGTCTTGCAACTTCCTCGCCGTGTGTACTGACACACAGGACAGACAGGAGCGCCCTTCTGTCGTGTAGGTTATTGCCTGTCTGTACATACTGAGAGGAGGTTCACGCTCATGGGACACCGCCTCTCTTTCCTTTTTCAGTGTCATATAATTCCCTGTTTTTTTTCCAGTGGTAGCCGCTAACACTTACTTGTTCCACTGGCCCACTGGTCCAGAACTTAGCTGTGTGGTTCCTCATGTTCGTGTAAACACTTCTCTTGCCTAAATTCCGGTTGGGTCCCTTTTATCCTGGACTCCCTTTTGGGATCAAAAACTGATCCACTTTAACATTGTTATGGCCCCTTAGGAAATCATATGTAGTTATCAGGTCACAGCTAATTCTTCTCTCTTTCAGTGTGGGTTCCCAGGGTGAAGGCTTCCCTCCTCTCTCCATAGCTAACCCGACCTAATTCTGGTATGTACATACGTCTGTGCTTGCCTATATATGTGTGTTTATGTGCATGTATGTGTATTTTCGCCCTATTGGAAGGAGACCCTCCAAAAAACAGCCAAATGACGTATAAACCACGTTAGCTGTCTGTCTTGTCCAGTGTCGCCTGTATGCAACCCTTCGCACCCACCCGTGTCATACACCCGAGTCATGATCGCTTCTCGCGACCGCCTGCCGATGCGTCCACTGTTGTCTTTCCCTCGGCGGTATGTGATGGTGGGTTCAGGATTCCGGATTTTGTCACAACCGCCCAGCTCCTGAAACAGAGGCCGTCCGAGAAACTGCTTAGCTCGAATGATACGGACGGGGGCACGGGAGCCGCTAATACAAGGGGAACTGTACGCAAGCAGGGCAAAACTATCGCTAGCAGACGTGGAAGGTCAACTCGTCAGTTCCCGCGATGGAGCGGGTTTGGTTCGCTCAAGCGCGGTACCACGAGTGCAGCGGTGGTTAACACTAGGCAGATGCTCGGATGGATCAGATGGTACCTATCAGACCGCTACTAAAGAATCTCATTCAGAGACGCCCAGAGCGACTCGCTTCTTCTTCTTAGCTTTGAACCCTCATAGGGAGGGGGTCCTCAGCCCGACACTGTTCAGCATTCTCGTGCTTGAACATCTCACTGAACTTGACACTTATAACACTCTATTGTATGTTGATGGCGTCTGTCCTAGTGCCTACCTCCTGAGTGACTTCAAGGTATCCTTGACCAGTTCACGCGCCCCGCCACTCACTGTGGCCGCGTCCGTAACGCTACCAAACAGAAAATCCTAATTCATTATGATCACATTGGGAGTCAGAGTTACCCTTTTGTGCTTCACAACGATGTAACTGAACCATATCTCTCATACACCAACTTAGGCATCAATACGGGTGCCATCAGTCATCCACAGACTTATGTCTCCAGCCTGAAAATCAGGCCCTTCTGTCGTCTACAATCTCTCCATGCGATCAGTGATAGCTCATCATGCTATCCACCTATCTATGATTGGCCCGCAGCTCCTTCAATCCCTTGTTGTTGTACAAAATGAAGTCAAAAGTCAACTCTAAGGGTCTCTCATGTCGAATACGGTGACAGTTATGAGAACTAAGTTTGCCCTTCCCATAATCCCTGACGCTATCGAAGACCTGCATGCCGCTCTTGGTGCCAAGTGTCTCAGAAACCCTACAAACGCTCCAAAAATTGCACAATAACGTCTACAACGACGCTGATCCCCTGCATGATCATTCATCAGGCTAATGCAGGTGGCTAGACCTTAGCCGATTCCAGCCACGGCCACAACAGGAACAGATGCCAACGATCTTGTGCTCGTATCCTTGGAGCCTTGGCACACCAGACCTAACCAGTATGATTCTGTAAATCATCAACTTGTTCAGCACAGTCCTCATATCCTATAAGGGTTCAGACGTAACCAATAAGATCCGATGCTTACCAGCATGCCTGACGATACATTACTCTTTTATCATGATGGATTCCTGCGGGTCAACTCAGCTGTCAGACTCCAATCATTGTGAAATGTATGTTACTCTAATGACACTCTCATATCTTATCCAACCCCGAGGTCATGCCGTAATTCTCCCTGCCTCCAAACCAACATTAAAAAAACTACATTATTCCCGCGAACGTTTCACTCCCTGAATACTGAAGCCCATAGCAGTGACCTACATATCCAGTTCCTACGTTTATCTTTACAAGATAAACATAAACGTCATGACCGCGTTGGTAATCCTGCTAAACATACGTGTTTGCTCACAGGGCCACTACGTCAGACCTGCTCTGTCTAAAAGGCATAATCCGCTCCGATTACACCACATTTGCCCGCGATGAAGAAAGTCTCTTGAGAGATGATGAAAGACCAGGTGGCAGTAGCATTATGTACGATGATCGCTTCAGGCTTGGAACACATCACTGAGGAAAGCACAGGTCCTGTCGCCACTCAACTGTGTGATACTGTATCTTCCGGAACTATCTTAGGGTACAGGTACATGAGGCAAGTCTCGAGATACCGCGACCCGAAGGATTCGAACTGTAATCTGTACCCGAAGCGACTGTACTAAAATCAGTGATATCGAGCCTCAAAGGACCAGTGTCTCGACAGCTCTGTGGTTTGTTTAGAGACAGTAATATCACCTGAAGATATTCTAGCACTATACGCACCATTTGTTACGCTCTGAGCTATGTAGACATCATGTATATAAATCCCATGAATTTCCCGCAGATAACATATTGGATCCTCTAAACTATGACGAACGCTAAACTTCCTTTTGAACCACTGTGCCCTGTACACTTCCCATTACATTGAAATGATGGAAGACGGACCACTGGGTCTTTGGTCTCGCTGGGGCCTCGCTCGTTACCCTTCTGTGTCCGTGGACTATCCACCACTAGGCCCCATCTGCCACCCACGTTTGTCGATGTATTTGCACCCACTGTATGTTCTATGTTCTATACTCGTGTTCTGGCTTATCTATACCTCAACGTGTCCATGTTTAACTTGAACAGTTGGTTCCTTTATGTTCTATTAAAGCCAAATCGTAGAACTTTTTTGCATGTAACTGTAAATTTGCAAAACCATTTCCTGGTGTAGCCTAAACATCTGTATCACTTCCACTGCAAGGACATTCTCTATGTTGTGTGTCTCATATACAACGTGTTTCAACCCTCCTCAACGTCAATATATGAGTATCACTTGTTCTTCCAACTGGGCACCGATACCTTATGTTAGTAATGCTATTCATTTCGACCCCGAGGACCAGCACCGCTCGCCGTATTTAGAACACCACGGAAGTTTGGCGACATCTTCAGGAAGTCTCTGGCAGGGTGTGTGGCGACCTTCGTTCCCCAGACCTGCTGACTATGTCTTAAGGGCTTAGCAAGAGTTTTTCTTATTTTTTTTAAAGATATGATTCGGTTAGGGATTAATCCCTGACAGGCTTATCAGCAATGAGGCAATCAGTGATAACGTCCCCAGGAAACAGCCAGCACTGCCACCTCTCACCACCTGACGAAGGAGGAGCTGTGAGGCGGACCCCGTGTGCAGGGCACGAAATCAATGATTGTAGTGGACGATTTTGTACTCTCTCTCTCTCTCTCTCTCTCTCTCTCTCTCTCTCTCTCTCTCTCTCTCTCTCTCTCTCTCTCTCTCTCTCTCTCTCTCTCTCTCTCTCTCTCTCTCTCTCTCTCTCTCTCTCTCTCTCTCTCATTTCACGTAAACCCAAGGACCCCTTTTACGTGACTCCTGCAGCTTCGAGGCTCACCACGCTGCAAAAGCGAGTAAGGAAGAGTCAGTCCTCTTGGGCAAAAGAGGTTCCCTCGAAGGTGATGCTCCTCTGTCTACTGACGATGATGATGCAGGTTCGTCGAAGGTGACGACTCTCACATTCGTGGCGTTAATACCTGAAGGCGGAATCCGCCAGCACTGTGGCACTGTCAGACGTACCAAACGACAATGATAACCATAGAAACTCTGGTAGAACACGACTACAGGATCAAACGTTTTCAGGATGCCTACAGCGCTGGGTTGAATACATGTATGGACTACCAGGGTAAGCTAGGGAACTGTACCGGGTATATCAGTCTACCCGAGAGTATAAGAATGAAGAATGTTGATGGAAATAATGGTGTGCAGGAATGAAGTATATTGATGGAAATAACGGAGTAAAGGAATGAAGAATATTGATGGAAATAAGGGAGTAAAGAATGAAGAATATTGATGGAAATAAGAGAGTAAAGGAATTAAGAATATTGATAGAATTTAGGGAGTACAGGAATGAAGAATACTGACAGAATTTAGAGAGTACAGGAATGAAGAGTATTGCTGGAAATAAGGGAGTAAGTGAATGAAGAATATTGATGGAAACAAGGGATAGGAATGAGAGCAGAGTTGTGAGACGGAGGAGGAGCTCTGCAGATGACAGCGAGGAGAAGTGGGACAGAGATCTGACGATTTTGACTCAAGCAGTCAGAACACAGTACGTCCCAGCACGCATGTGGGAGAGCAGTTCACTTGGACAGAGATCAGGCAGTGAGGGAAGTGTGCGGGGGCAGTTGACGGAAGGTTAGAGAGAGAGAGAGGGAGCGCCCGCGAAGACTGTCCAGGACACATGTGTGGTGATGAAAGAGTAGACTCGAAACACGAAACAAGACTAAGAACGTATCGTGCAAAATACCAGAGAGCCGCGCCATTCTCCGAGTGAGAGAGGCACTGCAGTGTCGTCAGGAGGTGCTGAAGGAGGCGAAGAAGAAACCAGCCAGAAATATGACGGGAGAAAGAGCAAAGGCATCCAGTCAGGAAGCAAGAAACAGGAGGAGCCTGCGGGTCGAGAAAGCCTTCCAACCCAAACACGGGGAGACTAGGATAGCGATTCGAATCTCAGCATTAGAATCATATCACTGGTGCGGACGTGGCTAGCTGGTAGCGAACGGTAAAGGGCAAGAGCTGGTGGACGGCGCCAGGGAGGATAATCCTGATGTCTTCTGATAACGGAGACTAAACCTACGAAAGGGGATCTGGTCGAGACCAGTCTTCGTCGAAGAGTACGCTGCATCAAGGAAAGACGCGGGAGATAATGAGGCAAAGAACTGGCCCTGTTGGTAAGGGGGAAAAAAACATCCTTTTCCGGGAGATACTCGCTGGATAGCCCATTCAAAGTGTGTATAAGTTGATGAATTACTGTGGAGAAGATGAAACATCGTGGTCCTGGTTGAATTACGATCCTCTAAGTCAAGAGGAATGATGCAGGAAAACTGTACAGTGAGAACAACGAAGGAATGAAGATAGTAGAGTCCTGGTAATGGGGGGATTTCAGCTGCAGTGACACAGACTGGGAGAATTTGAATATGTTATGTAGACAGGAAGTTACGGAGACACGAATTCATGAAATGTCTCCTGTAGAATTTCCTGTGTAGATACGTCACCAAGCATGCAATAGTCAGCGGGACTGATACGCTATCATTATTGGACTTGGTCTTCACACGTGATAACATGTATATGGAAAACAAATATAGTATAGATGATAAAGATCAGGGCAGTAATTACAGTGGAGCAAAGGTGGGTTCTTTTCAACTACAACAACAAAAAAAATCCCACGATAATACACTAAATATAAATAGGTTGTTTGAACTGGGATAGAATTTTGTGTAACACAAATTGTTTTCATTCAGAGAGACTTTCAAATGAGATCGTATTTCCGGTGCCATAAGATTACGTATTAATCATCGTGATGCAAACATAAGCGTGACATAAGATATCAGAACTTAATGGGAGAACAGATGAGCAGAAGTTACATGTTGACAAATCATCAATTTTTCGTGGGAAAATGAGATAGCCTTTACCGTATCATAAGTGTGATCGAGTGCCTTGCATACCGTGGGCCACCATTTGGAAGCGATGATTGATCGCGTGGATCCTGAAAAGAACAGAAATTTCATTAGTATCTTAGAACTTATGGCCTGAGCTCAGGACACTTATCTGTCATTTGACAGAAGCATTGTGAACTACTGGGTGAGAGTTTTTAACATCATTGTTCGACGAACAAAACACGTAAAAATTATTCTTATCTTCTTTATCGCCGATATCTGTAGATTCAACGCTCACATAACAGCATTCTATCAATTTTCTTTCGTCAGATACAAGGAAGGCGAGTCTTCTGTTGAAAGATATCCATTATTAACGGAAAACTGTGAAGCCACACTGGTCAGAATTAGTGTTATGATAATGCTGTGGTCAGTTCTATGATAATGCTGTGGTCAGCTTCTAATAATGCTGTGGTCAGTCCTATGATAATGCTGTGGTCAGTTCTATGATAATGCTGTGGTCAGTCCTATGATAATACTGTGGTCAGTTCTATGATAATGCTGTGGTCAGCTTCTAATAATGCTGTGGTCAGTCCTACGATAATGCTGTGGTCAGTTCTATGATAATGCTGTGGTCAGCTTCTGATAATGCTGTGGTTAGTCCTATGATAATGCTGTGGTCAGTTCTATGATAATGCTGTGGTCAGTCCTATGACAATGCTGTGGTCAGCCTATGATAATGCTGTGGTCAGTCCTATGATAATGCTGTGGTCAGCCTATGATAATGCAGTGGTCAGTCCTATGATAATGCTGTGGTCAGCCTATGATAATGCTGTGGTCAGTCCTATGATAGTGCTGTGATCAGTCCTATGATAAGGCTGTGGTCAGTCCTATGATAATGCTGTGGTCAGTCCTATGATAATGCTGTGGTCAGCCTATGATAATGCAGTGGTCAGTCCTATGATAATGCTGTGGTCAGCCTATGATAATGCTGTGGTCAGTCCTATGATAATGCTGTGGTCAGTCCTATGATAATGCTGTGGTCAGTTCTATGATAATGTTGTGGTCAGCCTATGATAATGCTGTGGTCAGTCCTATGATAATGCTGTGGTCAGTCCTATGATAATGCTGTGGTTAGTCCTATGATAATGCTGTGATCAGTCCTATGATAATGCTGTGGTCAGATGGTCAGTCCTATGATTATATAATGCTGTGGTCAAATGGTCAGTCCTATGATAATGCTGTAGTCTGTCCTATGATAATGCTGTGGTCAGTCCTATGATAATGCTGTGGTCAGTCCTATGATAATGCTGTGGTTAGTCCTATGATAATGCTGTGATCAGTCCTATGATAATGCTGTGGTCAGATGGTCAGTCCTATGATAATGCTGTGGTCAAATGGTCAGTCCTATGATAATGCTGTAGTCTGTCCTATGATAATGCTGTGGTCAGCCTATGATAATGCAGTGGTCAGTCCTATGATAATGTTGTGGTCAGGTGGTCAGTCCTATGATAATGCTGTGGTCAGCTCTATGATAATGCTGTGGTCAGCTCTATGATAATGCTGTGGTCAGTCCTATGATAATGCTGTGGTCAGTCCTATGATAATGCTGTGGTCTGTCCTATGATAATGCTGTGGTCAGTCCTATGATAATGCAGTGGTCAGTCCTATGATAATGCTGTGGTCAGCCTATGATAATGCTGTGGTCAGTCCTATGATAATGCTGTGGTCAGTCCTATGATAATGCTGTGGTCAGTTCTATGATAATGTTGTGGTCAGCCTATGATAATGCTGTGGTTAGTCCTGTGATAATGCTGTGGTCAGTCCTATGATAATGCTGTGGTCAGTTCTATGATAATGCTGTGGTCACCCTATGATAATGCTGTGGTCAAGTGGTCAGTCCTATGCTAATGCTGTGGTTAGGTGATCAGTCCTATGATAATGCTGTGGTCAGTCATATGATAATGCTGTGGTCTGTCCCATGATAAACTCAGTGAGCATGAGTGGGCGATATGTTGGAGAGTAGACTATTGCAAGACAGTAAAGTCCGCTGGTGACGTCAATTTCTTGATCCTGGGAATCATTATCTTCTGATACGAATGGCATGGCTGAATCACAGTTAGGTTTTAAGTATCCAAACTTCCTTATCGAGAATGCAGATGCAGAGGGCACCTTGCTGAGCAGCGACAGAGGTAGTACATTACAAAAGTCTTGCTCTTGATAATAGATTATTTTAATCCTGTGCTGAAAAGAAATTAGTGGTATTTTGATGGAGCGAGCAACACGGCAAGGTGAATACAAAAAGTTGGAAGGCTGACGCTTTAAAAAGATCCAATTTTTTGGCCGTTATTTCTATCTCTAGTATGGAGCTCATGTGACACATTCAGGCTTTTTCTAAAGCCACTCAAACTGCACCAGACATAAGAGACTCTCTTGATCCTGTTCAGGAGCTGAGAAACCTGGGTAACATTCCTGGAAACTTTAAACACCTGTGCCTGAACCTTTTATGCTAATGGCACTGATGACAATCCTTCCCCTGCACTCGACTAAAGACCATATGCCCAAAACGTTGTCTAAACTCGTGCACCTACTGCCACGTCTGCAGCTGTAATGATCACCCGACAGGCAGCAACCAGTGATGATGGGACGAATACATCATCTCGTGCTGACAGCATCGAGGGTATGTGTGTTTTCTGGCTTATAAATACCTTTCCATCATTCAGTAACTTGATTATCTCGAAGAGCTATTCAGGGATTCGAACTTACAGTGCCTGGGATGTCCGCCGCTGCAGAATTGACCATAGGAACCCCTTATGGACTTCGTTGTAACTAGACGTATTTCAGGAAATCTTCAAAGCAGAGGAGGAGAAACTCAAGTGGTGCCTGCTAAAATCTGTGACTCGACCAGACAAGCGTAAGCTTTGTAAGAGTTATGATCAAATATTTCCATGTATTTTAAGGAAACGTAAAGATACACTCAACAGACCGGTGATGTGTCTTCCAGTATGTCGCTAGATGGAATAGTGACCAAGAAAAGGAGAAAACAAAATATGCAATCGGAAGTAAGGAGATCGGGAAATCACTGAATGGCAATTCTTTCTCCCTAACTCGTATGGTATGTTTAAAACGCTGGAAAAGATAACCAGAAAGCAAATGTACGATGCCTTGCAAAATAGGCAACATGAACTCAGGGAAAGGAGGTCATGTGCGACAAATCACTCGGACATCTTTCACAGAGTGTACTCGATTTTAGATGAAAAAGATAGCTGGCTAGACTGTGCGTGTCTGGACTGCTAGAAAGCGTTTGACGCCTCACTACACAGCGGTTAGCACAGTGGAAAGGAACAAAAGACACAAGTCAAGGGGAGCGTTCTCGAAATGGGCACAGGTCACGAGTGACGTCCCTTGGGATTATTGATCTGTATCAGTGGCCTGCCGGACGGGCTGGACTCATACCTGAACACACTTCCGTATAACCCCAAGGCCATGAGAAAGATAAAGTATGATAGAGATTGCAATAGCTTACAAAAGGACCAAAACAAGCTCCAAAACACGTCTGACGACGATTGTTGATGAAATTCGAACCTGCGTATATGCAAACTAATATAGACAGAACACTGTGAAAGAAGGTTTCAGTAAGCTTGCTCTCTAGCAGAAAATAATGTACAGAAATCTGCAAATAAGAAAGACTTTGGAGTCGACGTTGTGTCCAATCTGTCACCAGAGCTCCACACCAGAAGTGACGGGGAGTCAAACTGTCTACTGGTAAATATTAGAATGTCGTTTAAATACATGAGTAAGGAATGTTCAGCAAGCCATTCACAGCAAACTTCAGACCAGAACTAGAACACTCTTCTCAAGCCTGGACTATACGCTTAAGAAACACGAAGTTCTTTTTGAGAGAGGTAGAGGGAAGAGCAACAAAGATGATAACTGAATTAAGAAAGTTGAGCTTACAGAGAGAAGTTGGAATTGCCAGTCATAGAGGACGAGAGTAAGGGTCGACCATATCACAGCCTTCAAATTTCTAAATTAGTTTGGTTACGTCGACTTGGATCATATCCTCGTGAGATGCAGTGACAGGGCATGTCAAGAAAGAAGCCTGTTGGAAAGGATGGAACGAAACACTGCTTCGGCAGGAGGGAGGTCGATGTTTGAAACAAGCTGAGTGACGAAATGGTGAAAGCTGGTAGAATATAGGATTTATAGAACTGATTGATGGCACAGAAAGTTCATAAGATGAGAGCCCCCACAAGTGTACACTTTCCCTCAGTACTGTACTGAAAATAATCAATGCTTAACTGTAAGGAAGTGATGAGGTAGTCAACACTACAACATTGTTATACAGGATCTGCTTACTAGGGGGGTTGCCATACAATTCTGTGTATCATTCAAACTTAGAATAGCATTGGATAAGAAGGCCCTCGCTGATTACCCTGTAGTAGTACATCACTGTAGTGAAATTTACAAACAGATAGACTGCCAGACGAATGTTTAATTATTGCTAGTTTACCCTGCAATTTTTCATTTTGGTCATTTTCTCTTATTATTTTGAATGATATGAAATGTAGTTAAGGGGTGGCTTAAGAAGATTGTAATTTCACCATAGATCTTACGCTACCTCAAGGCTCTCTAGAAATCAAAAACTACATACTAGGTTAATTTTCTGAGGCGGAAACAAAAACTATGTAAAACTCATTTCTCTGAGCAGGAGAATCTATAAATGACTTTATAGCATGTCTCTATCTACATTTACTTTCAACTAAACAAAGACGAAAACGTTGAAATGATTTTGTAACTACAACACCACTCCAATACCACCTACAGCCATAAAGAGGGTCGACCTTGATGGTGAAACGTAGTTACGGGAAAGTTTTTGTCTCTTTTTTATACTGAATCCGAGTATCAGCGTGCAGACCGGCCCTCCGCTCGAACCCTTGTCTCCAATAACCACCACTGGCCGTTATTTTGCTATCTGCTGCTTTGTATTCATAAAGTCACTGATGTGTTATAAGTATTACACACATGGGAATCAATACACGTAACACAGACTAGCGGCCAGTGATTGAATTAGGATAAGATTCCTTATGAACTGTGGCACGAAGTTACCACACACACACACACACGCACACACACACGCGCGCGCGCGTGTGTGCTGTAAGGAGACAAACACACATCTGTATGTTAACACCCTAGCTTATGACAGGGTACCTGACGTAAGCTAGGGTGTGTGTGTGTGTGTGTGTGTGTGTGTGTGTGTGTGTGTGTGTGTGTGCATGCATACACAGGAGGAAAGACAGAACTTATTTACAAGGATAAGAGATGGGGCAACACAAGCGCAAACCACTCTCCTCCGCAACACACAAACAGTAATCATTAAAGATATAATTCATATATCACTTGGCATCTTCAGGTCTGAACCCCTCACATTATCAAGCCTAATTTGACTTTATTTTCCCCATGGAATTTTTTAGACAATATAGCCAAGCTTCTTTATTTTGTAGGAAAAATATTATTGATTAAGAAAGAGGTTTCCCATCTCGTTATTTAGTTTGGAATCATTGGCAACCATTCAGAGGTTTCTCCAGTTGACACAAAGCTACAAAAAAAAAACGGCAGTTGATTATCGCAACAGACCACTGGGTCCATTCGAGACTGTTTGTGTTGGTGGAAGATATCAGAGACTACCGGAAACTCATGGATTATTGTGTTAAAAAGTAGGAAGGCATGCAGATAATTCGAAGAGAAAACTTGCAAATTGTCGGTCCTGACTTGATCCTCCACTTCATCATTTTGCTTCTCTTTTCTTATGTCTTTGTCCTCAAAGGTTTGACCCGTGTTACGTGTGTGGCTGCTTCCTCCAATACTTTCTATGAAGAGATCAGGAACTCGAGGACTCCTGACCCTTAATGATACTTCTTCCCTCGAAGCGCCAACCTGTGGAATTCTCTTCCTCCTTTCGCCTCTCCTCCTATAAGCCTTTGTACTTTTAAGTCAGATCTATAACACTTGCAAAGCCCTGATTAGATACTTGCAGATTCTTACGAATCCTCTTCTAACTGCAGGTCGTCCGTGGAATCCTCTTCTGTCAGCTCCTTGTACTTAGATTCTTTAGGTCATGTCCGGTCGTGTGTATTTTCTCGTTGTATAACTATCTCAACAATTTTCCTTATCTAAACATTCCTTATATTATCTAAATATTCCTTATATTGAATTCCTTAAATTGAATAAGTGATTAGATTACCCTTTCTAACATTAGAATTAAGTTAGACATGAGTAAAATTAGTTTCGAAGCTGAGCCCTGTTGACTCACTGGTTGCCCCTGCAATTGACCTCCTCTAACCCACAGAGGGGTCACCTATTTGAGACACCTTTGGAATCGCGCTCCTTGGATCCGAATCAATAAGTCCAAATCGAAAAATCAGTTTTCACAAACGCTGTATCGATTCTGTTGTTGTAACGAGATTCCTTCCTAGAATGTCTTCCAGGGCATATCAAGAAAGAAGCCTGTTGGAAAGGATGGAACGAAACACTGCTTCGGCAGGAGGGAGGTCGATGTTTGAAACAAGCTGATTGACGAAATGGTGAAAGCTGGTAGAATACAGGATTTATAGAACTGATTGATGGCGCAGAAAGTTCATAAGATGGGGGCCCCCACACGTGTACACTTTACTCCTGTACTGTGTTGAAAATAATCAATGCTTAACTGTAAGGATGTGATGAGGTAGTCAACAGTACAACATTGTTATACAGGATCTGCTTACTAGTGGGTTCGCCATACAATTCTGTGTATCATTTAAACTTAGAATAGTATTGGATAAGTAGGAGCTTTGCTGATTACCCTATAGTACATCACTGTAATAGAATTTACAAATTGATAGGTTGCCTGGCGAATGTTTAATTATTGCTAGTTTACCCTGCAATTTTTCATTTTGATCATTTTCTCTTATTATTTTGAATGATATGAAATAAAGTTAAGGGGTGGCTTAAGAAGATTGTACTTTCACCATAGATCTTATGCTACCTCAAGGCTCTCTAGAAACCAAAAACTACATACTAGGTTCATTTTTCTAAGGCGGAAACGAAAAAATGTGTAAAACTCATTTCTCTGAGCAGGAGAATCTATAAATGACTGTATAGCATGTCTCTATCTACATTTACTTTCAACTAAACAAAGACGAAAACGTTGAAATGATTTTGTAACTACAACACCACTCCAATACCACCTACAGCCATAAAGAGGGTCGACCTTGATGGTGAAAAGTAGTTACGGGAAAGTTTTTGTCTCTTTTTTATACTGAATCCAAGCATCAGCGTGCAGACCGGCCCTCCGCTCGAACCCATGTCTCCAACATATATGATCCAATAACCACCACTGGCTAAGTACCTTGATTTTGTAGGAAAAATATATATTGATTAAGAAGGGTGGTTTCCCATCTCGTTATTTAGTTTGGAATCATTGGCAACCATCAGAGGTTTCTCCAGTTGACACAAAGCCAGAAAAAAAAACGGCATTTGATTATCGCAGCAAACCACTGGGTCCATTCGAGACTGTTTGTGTTGATGGAAGATATCAGAGACTATCAGAAACTCATGAATTATTGTGTTAAAAAGTAGGAAGGCATAAAGATAATTCGAAGAGAAAACTTGCAAATTGTTGGTCCTGACTTGATCCTCCACTTTATCATTTTCCTTCTTTCTTATGTCTTTGTCCTCAAAGGTTTGACCCGTGTTACGTGTGTGGCTGCTTCTTCCAATACTTTCTAAGTAGAGATCAGGAACTCGAGGACTCCTGACCCTTATGATACTTCTTCCCTCGAAGCGCCAATCTGTGGAATTCTCTTCCTTCTTTCGCCTCTCATATAAGCCTTTGTACTTTCAATTCAGATCTATAACACTTGCAAAGCCTTGATTAATACTCGCAGATACTTACGAATCCTCTTCTAACTGTAGGCCTTCCGTGGAATCCTCTTCTGTCAGCTCCTTGTTTAAACTTAGATTTTTTAGGTCATGTCCGGTCGTGTGTATTTTCTCGTTGTATAGCTATCTCAACAATTTGCCTTATCTAAATATTCCTTATATTATCTAAACATTCCTTATAATGAATTCCTTAAATTGAATAAGTGATTAGATTCTCCTTTGTAACATTTGAATCAAGTTAGACATGAGTAAAATTAGTTTCAAAGCTGATCCCTGTTGACTCACTGGTTGCCCCTTCAACAGACCTCGTCTAATCCACAGAAGGGTCGCCTATTTGAGTCACCTTTGGAATCGCGCTCCTTGGGTCTGAGTCAATAAGACCATGTTGAGAAATCAGTTCTCACAAACGCTGTTTCGAATCTGTTGTTGTAAAGAGATCTCTTCGTAGAATGTCTTATGTACTTCTTTACATCACATTACATACCTTTGTATTGTATGTCTAACGATTGTGAGTTGCTCTGGCTCCTTGTCAACGTGCAAATCACAGAACAATCACAAAGTTCACGACAAATGGGCATGAAAATGGAACTGGACTTACAGAAAAAAAATGAATGCTATATTTGTAGAATTTTTACACTTACTTTAATCCATATATTATATCAATACATAATCACCTTATGTTTACAACAAAAGCTCTCTATGCTTATAACATCAACATTCGTCGATCAGCATCGGTATCATGTCTCTTATGTGTTCATCGTCATACAACATCATTTCAATGGATTTATTCCTTAATTGTAGGTGAATGGTTAAGTTTGAAAGCTGGTCTGCTTACAACCCTGTGGTTTGTGGAATACGTTTAGTGCAGATGAGAGATATGTCGTTGTTTATCTCAGTGCATCTGTATTCCTGTGCTAAAAGCATGGCCACTGTTTAGTAGACAGTGTATCTGATGAATGTGGACACTGACAACCGTTTGTACAGCAAGGAAAGAGGTCTACTACAATGAAGGAATCACATCTCGAGGGAAGGTTTCAGTATCCGTAGTTTGCTCTATCACCGTGAATCAGCGCAACGCCTCAGGGTCAAATGACCCTCCAGACTCCAATGTTTTTTTTTATAGTGTAATCTTAATGGGTGTGCTTGTAATATGATATTCCGATAATAAAAAAGTGTGTGCATAGGACACACCCCTTAAATCCATAAGGTAAAAGAAGAAAGAATGACATGTCATATATATTCCGCCTTTAAACTTACTGAAATAAACTACTTGAAGTAGTTAGTGTAATATGAGATAAGTGATGAATGAAGAGAGCCGGTACATACAATTGCAAGGAAGGATGACATGCAGAAGCGAAGACGACGTATTGACTCAGAAATTAATTTATCTTATACAAATTATACTGCAGTTTACAAAGTGACTGTAATGAATTCAGTTGGAACAAAATTTATGACATTCAGAAGAGCAGCACAGTGAATTTATTGGCTCAAGGATTTATGGCAAGGATATTTATGGTTTGTCAGCTGATGCGTTGGACAGTAGGATAATTTTATATATACAAAAGCTCTCGTCCAATATCTATGTTTGGTTGTTTGTGTGTGTGTGTGTGTGTGTGTGTGTGTGTGTGTGTTATAAAAAAAAAAGATACAAAAAAGTTTATTTTCTAACTCGTAACCCATTACACAAGAGTAACCATGAAATGAATTTACACATATTTGTTCGTACGTACACCATGTACTTCTTTAACCTTAAGGTATATAATATCAAGTTTCAAGATAAGTTGTTCATGAAGATTTATTTTCATACAGAGGGATGCATGAAGAACCGGGAATTAAAAATGCAGATAATCCATAGGTCGGCTCTCACCCTCCCGGGAGGCGACCATAATATATCAGCTGACGCCGAACCGAGGACCCCGTCAGGGTACGTTAGTGTGTCATTACATCAACTGGCCTTTTAAAGTGTAACTGATAGTCTTACTCATTAATTATTTTAGTCGTCTTTCAAAGTAAGTAAGCTGACTGTAATGATATTTTGTTATACTTTCTCCTTGCCAGAGGACGTGTTGCCCAGAACACTTTGAAGTTCCAAGTGATGTATGGAATAGGGTTTACTGGGTTCCATGACCAGCAGAATTGTATTCAGTGATAACAAGGCTGTATCCCAGAAGGGGTGATTAGTGAGTTTTAGGGGCGTTGGGAACTTGACTGTGGAGTGTTATGTATAATGTAGTTTTGATTTATAATATTTAGAAGGAAGTAAGGTCTGCAAGCGGTGATTTTTGATCATATCCTGTCATAAACGATTAGTAAGGAAGACGGTATAATCCACCAGTTTTCGGTAGAATTGAGGGTCAGAATCGTTCATAGGACATCAAAAGCCATTGGACAAAACAATTTCAACCAAACCAACCTTATCCAGACAAACCTAACTAAATCTGACAACATTTGCTGGGCCTTTGGAATGGTAATAATACCGGGAAGGCCATAAAGATCACGAGAAATGTGGGATTCATCACTGAAAAACTAAGTGAAACTTTGGTAAATCTTTAGTTTAGCTCCGCATTGCTCAGTTTTGGGTATTGCTTGATTTTGTTCTGCAGGGCTGGTGTAGAGCTCAGTGAATACAATAAGAGTTGCAGTGCATGAATTTGAGTATTATGATGTATTAAAAGGTATCAGATAAGGCATCATTATTATATCAGAGGAGACTGTGGGATTAGATAATGTAAAATTTGGTAATACATTTATAAAAACTCAGAAGTACATAGCGAAATCTTATGTAACTGCCTAATCAGTTATGGTTCACGTTAATGTTCAACTCTCTTTTTGGTGTGCCATACGGCATATATCAGTCTAACCCCTGATTGAGTATCACAAAAATGATGCTGGATATTAACAGACAGAAAACACAGCAACTGGCCATGCTATCCCCACATGCAAATGAATTTAATGTATGTTAATTTCCAATATCATTTTGGCAACTAGGTGAGTTTTATGTAGGTTGATTTTTAAAGTTTGATATTTACCCAACATCTTCCCTGGTATACATAACTCACATTACCATTCCTTTAACCAGTAATCTTCAGTAAGAGATGATGCTCAGATTCATACTACATAACTGCTATTATATTCCTTTAACACTATATTAATATTACAGAACAAAATCACTACACCTTGGGTTCTTGAGGCAAGTTTATTCAACAGTTTTGAAAGACAGAAAGTTAGAGCTGAGTTTGTAAGTACTAAATAGAATTCCCTCAGGAAAAGTTGTACCTTAAGGCAGCATGTTAAGTATTACCTGCTTCATTGTTGCAAGTGACACTAATGTGGAGACTATTCTAGAGGATGTTGAATAGTTCTGTTTTGTTGATGATTTGACTCTGTTGTACATCATTGTCTGAAGTTGCTGTAAGATGCTTGCTGGGTACTGTTGATTAGATTAGCAACTGTAGCTATAATATCTCTATCTTTCTATATCTCTGATGCCCATTCCCTCTGGGAACTCTCAGTAAGTGGGTGGACACGGCAAAAGATTCTCAACTTATCCCAATCCTTACATGCCCCCCTTGCATACACCATTCCATGCATTCTTCCACCATTTCTCTCCTTCCTGTATTTTTCATTCTCTTTCCCCGTATCACAGGTGGTCGTTCTCTCACACTAATCCCTTTTATTGTATTGTCATACTCTCTCCTTTTTAGTTTTTTGCTTTGTATTCTTTCCACATTTCCAAACCACCTGAGAGTGTTATGTTCCACCCACTCTATCACTCCACAGTTCATTCCCTATGCATTCCCTGCCATACTAGATCTCATACACCCCATTATTTCTTTCTTCATTCCATCTAGTCATACTGCATGTTCCTCTCAAGTAGCTCATTTCCACAGCTTGAATTCTTGATCTCTGACTCATTCCATGTCCATATTTTGGCTGCGCAGGTCAGGAGGACTATGCTGTCCCTTAATCCTTTCTTCATTTCCATACTTCTATCTCTACCCTTCATTATTCTGTTAAGGGACTTGACTTTTCTCCTCTGTACTGGTCTCTCCCTTATTTCTCCTTCCATATCACCAAACTTACCCAAGATACCTCCTGAATGCTGTCACCTCTTTGAGTTTTTCTCCATCCCATATCTATAACACAGTTTAGTTCACTGTATTCTTTCAATCTGCAGTGTTTTGGAAAATCTGTAGTTTTGCTCTGTTTCTCTTCAAACATCATTACTTTACTTTTACTCATATTTACCTTCAATCAGCTATGCTTATGCTGATCATAAAACACTTTTACAGCCTTCTGCAACTCCTCTTCACTCTCAGCAAACAACAAGGTATCATGCACAAACAGGCTTGGTACTCACCACCATTTCTCACCACTACACCTCTGCACCTCCTTTCCTTAGTTTTGCTTTCACCTCTTACATCACTTCATCCATATATATATTGAAAAGCCATGGTGACATCACAGCCCTACTTCACACTCAACTCTTCCTCCACTCTTCCACCTGCAGTTGCTATTCTATAGAAGGCTTTCACACCATCCATCAGATGTTCCTCTACCCCATACATCCTTAAATCATCCCATAAAGCATTTCACTTGACCGTCAAATGCTTTCTCCAGACCCATAAAAGCTAAATACAATTTTTTACCTTTTGTTAGATACTTTTCCACAGACATTTTTACCAAAAAAAATCTGATCCACACATCCCCTACCTTTTCTAAAGATCAAGAACAGGTGATTAAGCTGTAGAGGAAAAGTGCATGCTTTGCTCCTCCTTTTGGAAAGTAATAGTACAATAGGGGAGGATTTCCAGTCCTGCTTCCACCTCCTCTCAGTTGCTTCTTATAACATGTATGGTTGTCTTTCTCCCTTACCCCATATTATTATTAGTAATAGTGTACTTGTTATTATTATGAATTATGAAATAACTATTGAAGTTTTTGTTCTGTTGCTTAGAAGCTTCAGTTATCCAAATTTCTGTGGCCTTAGGTACCCTCACCCTTTCTCCTAGTGAGTCAGAATTTTTATAGAGTAACCTTTAGAAATTATTTATGCACATGAACTATGAAGCAGTGAAAAAATCAGTTAATAGATTATAATACTACCTGTATGCAATGAAAACTCACACATGCCATCCAAAGGTGAAGATATTGCAAAGTTCTGTGCTTTCCACCCATTGACAAACAAACCAGCTTGTCTATAGGCCTTTGGTGATCCATGTTACATTTGTGCACCATCAGGAATATACAAATACCTAATCAACAGTGAAATATTACAAAGACAAACTATAATCAGCTTATGTAGCTATTACCAGATGGTAATAGTGGAGGGGCAGAGGCATTCATATATTAAATTTCTAGACATCCCAAGGGCATTGTCACTATCATATGCCCTCAGCAGGTTTACATTACAGTTTCCAACACTTTTGATAGAATCTATTGATCGACCACATCTTTAATACAGTTTGTATGTCATAAGCTGTAAGTTGATGATGATTAAGTTTTGGAATATGAGATGATATCTCTGTGGCTAGCATTTCATGATTGGGGTAATTTTCTTTGATATGCTTAGGTGTATCATGCACTTTGGCAACTTTATAGTTACCATAGCTACCCCATTGGCATGCTCTCAGTTTAAAACCACAATAACTAGTTTCCACACAGAACAGGCAAACTTATGAAAACTATCTCATGCAGGAATGAATCAATGAGAAATAGAACAAAGTACAAGATATAATACAAAAGTAATTGCATGTCATATTATTGTAAAACTGAAATCTATTACTTATAGCCCCTAATACATTATTCTGCTTTGACTGAAAATTTAGGGAGTTGTGTACACATAAGTTTGATACCCAGAATTAAGAGATATTATTGCTTTACTCAGTTTCATGGAGATAATATAACTTTATTACATGGAATATGATATTAGCCCATGCTAGTTTTGTGGTTTAGTACTGGTGAAGGTTTTTTATTATCCTTTGTTATGAGATTTTATTCAATTTCCAGCTTGCAAGATGGTCTCAATTGAAGTCCCTGCTGAGTATGGGTACTGTGTTTTGGTTGCTGTGTTCTCCATTTTTATGCTGATCTGGAAGGCTATGAAAGTGAGTTTTGTAGATAAATGACAATGGATCATTTGAATATAAGGTTATGTTATTATTTGATTATATTGTAAAATTTGACAAAATATGTGATGTAGTGTATATTGTAAACTTAAGCATATATATAGGGGATAGAGGAGAAAGAATACTTCCCATGTATTCCCCGCATGTCATAGAAGGCAACTGAAGGGGGTGGGAGCTGGGGGGTGGAAACCCTCCCCTTCTTGTATTTCAATTTCTGAAAAGGGAAACAGAAGAAGGAGTCAAGTGGGGAGTGCTCATCCTCCCCAAAGGTTCAGACTGGGGTGTCTTAATATGTGTGGATGTAACCAAAATGAGAAGAAAGGAGAGAGGTAATATGTTTGAGGAAAGAAACCTGGATGCTCTGGCTCTAAGTGAAATGAAGCTCAAAGGCAAAGGGGAAGAATAGTGTTTGAAAAGTCTTGGGAGTAAAGTCAGGAGTTGGTAAGAGGACAAGAGCTAAGGAAGGAATAGCACTACTCCTGAAGCAGTTGTGGGAGTGTGTGATAGAGTGTAAGAAAGTAAATTCTAGATTGATGTGAGAAGAAAGATCATGAGAGGCAAGTGTTTTGGGAGCAGCTGAGTGAGTGTGTCAGCAGCTTTGGTGCGGGAGAATGGGTATTCGTGATGGGTGATTTAAATGTGAAGGTGAGTAAGGCGGCAGTTGAGGGTATAATTGGTGTGCATGGGATATTCAGTGTTGTGCATGGAAATGGTGAAGAGCTTTTGGATTTGTGTGCTGAAAAATGACTGGTGATTGGGAATACCTGGTTTAAGAAGAGAGATATACGTGAGTATATATATGTGAGTAGGAGAGATGGTCAAAGGACATTATTGGATTACATGTTAATTGTTAGGTGTGTAAAAGAGGTGCAGCTGGAGGGATATTTGATCTTTATGTTGTGGAGGCAAAAGTGAAGATTTGTAGAGGTTTTCCAAAAAGAAGAGAAAATGTTGGAGAGAAGAGAGTGGTAAGAGTAAGTGAGCTTGGAAAGGAGACTTGTGTGAGGAAGTACTAGGTGAGATTGAGTGTTGAATGGCAAGAGGTGAGAGCAAATGATGTGAAGGGAGTGGGTGAGGAATGGGATGTATTTAGGGAAACAGTGATGGTATGTGCAAAGATGCATGTGGCATGAGAAAGGTGGGAAGTGGATAGATTAGAAAGGCTAGTGAGTGGCAGGATGAAGAAGTAAAGCTATTAGTGAAAGAGAAAAGAGAGGCGTTTGGATGATACTTACAAGGAAGGAGCGCAAATGACTGGGAGATGTATGAAAGAAAGTGGTAGAAGGTCAAAAGGAAGGTACAAGGGTTGAAAAAGAGGGCAAATGAGAGTTGGGGTGAGAGGGTATCATTAAACTTTAAGAAGAATAAAAAGATATTTTGGAATGAGATAGATAATGTGCATAAGACAAGAGAATAAATGGGAACATCGATGAAGGAGGCAAGTGGGGAAGTAATAACAGGTAGCGATGGGGTGAGTATTTTAAAGGTTTGTTGAATGTGTTTGATGATAAGAGTGGCAGATGTAGGATGTTTTGGTCAGGATGGTGTGCAAAGTGAGAGGATCAGGGAGAATGGTTTGGTTAAGAGAGAGGTAGTGAAAGCTTTGCAGATGATGAAATCCGGCAAGGTGGCGGTTTTGGATGGTATTGCGGTTGAATTTATTAAGAGAGGGGGTGACTGATGTTGATTTGTTGGTAAGGATATTCAGTGTATGTATGGATCATGGTGAAGTGCCTGAGGATTGGCGGAATGTGTGTTTAGTGCCAATGTGCAAAGACAAAGGGGATAAAGGTGAGTGTTCAAACTAAAGAGGCATAAGTTTGTTGAGTTTTCCTGGGAAATTATATGGGAGGGTATTGATTGAGAGTGTGAAGACATGTACAGAGCATCAGACTGGGGAAGAGCAATGTGGTTTCAGAAGTGGTAGAGGATGTGTGGATCAGGATTTTGCTTTTAAGAATGTATGTGAGAAATACTTAGAAAAAGATATGGATTTGTATGTAGCATTTATGGATCCGGAGAAGGCACATGATATGATTGATGGAGGTGCTTTGTGGAGGTTTTTAAGAGTATTTGGAGTGAGAAGTAAGCTGCTAGAAGCAGTGAAAAGTTTTTACCAAGGATGTAAGGCATGTGTATTTGTAGGAAGAGATGGGAGTGATTGGTTCCTAGTGAAGGTTGGTTTTCAGCAAGGGTGTGTGATGTCCCCATGGTTGTTTAATTTGTTTATGGATGGGGTGGTTAGGGAGATAAATGCAAGAGTCTTGGAGAGAGGGGGGAGTATGCAGTCTGTTAGGGATGAGAGGGCCTGGGAAGTGAGTCAGTTGTTGTTTGCCAATGATACTGCTCTGGTGGCTGATTTGAGGGAAAAACTGCAGTAGTTGGTGACTGAGTTTGGAAAAGTGTGTGAAAGGAGAAAGTTGAGAGTAAATGTGAATAAGAAAAAGATTATTGGGTTTAGTAGGGTTGAGGAACGAGTTAATTGGGATGTGAGTATGAATGGAGAAAAATTGGAGTAAGTGAAGTGTTTTAGGTATCTGAAAGAGCAGCGAATGGAACCATGGAAGCAGGAAGAAGCCACAGGGTGGGGGGGGTGAGGTTTTAGGAGCAGTGAAGAATGTGAAGGAGAGCAAAAATGGGTATTTTGAAGGAATATTAGTTTCAACAATATCATGCAGTTGCAAGACATGGGATATATATAGGGTTGCACAGAGGAGGGTGGATGTGTTGGAAATGAAATGTTGGAGGACAGTATGTGGTGTGAGGTGGTTTGATCAAGTAAGTAATGAAAGAGCAAGAGAGATGTGTGAAAATAAAAAGATTGTGGATGAGAGAAAGAGAAGAGGGTGTATTGGAACAGTTTGGACATATGGAGAGAATGAGTGAGGAAAGATTGATAAAGAGGATATATGTGTCAGAGGTGGAGGGAACAAGGAGAAGCAGGATACCAAATTAGAGGTGGAAGGATGGGGTGAAAAAGATTTTAAGCGATCAGGGACTGAACACACAGGAGGGTGAGAGGCATGCAAGGAATAGAGTGAATTGGAACTATGTGATATCCTGGGGTCGACGGGCTGTTAATGGACTGAACCAGGGCATGTGAAAGGTCTGGGGTAAATCAAGGAAAGGGCTGTGGGGCCTGGATGTAGATAGGGAGCTGTGGTTTTGGTGCATTACATATGACAGGTAGAGAATGAGTGCCTGTTTTCCTGGTGCTGCCTCGCTGAAGCACGGGGTAGCGATGATGTTTCCTGTGTATGGGCATTTATGCAGGAGGGTGAAAGGCGGGCAAGGAGTAGAGTGAATTGGATCGATGTGGTATACCGGGGCAGACGTGCTGTCAATGGATTGAATCAGGGCATGTAAAGCGTCAGGGATAAACCATGGAAAGTTCTGTGGGGCCTGGATGTGGAAAGGGAGCTGTGGTTTCGGGCATTATTACATGACAGCTAGAGACTGAGTGTGAACGAATGGGGCCTTTGTTGTCTTTTCCTAGCACTACCTCGCACACATGAGGGGGAAGAGGGATGTTATTCCATGTGTGGCGAGGTGGCGATGGGAATGAATAAAGGCAGTGTGGATTGTGTGCATGTGTATATATGTATGTGTCTGTGTGTGTATATATATGTGTACATTGAGATGTATGGGTATGTATATTTGCGTGTGTGGATGTGTCTGTATATACATGTGTATGGGGGTGGGTTGGGCCATTTCTTTCGTCTGTTTCCTTGCGCTACCACGCAAACGCAGGAGACAGCGACAAAGCAAATAAATGAAAAAATATGTATATATATATATATATATATATCTTTTCTTTCTTTTAAACTATTCGCCATTTCCCGCATTAGCGAGGTAGCGTTAAGAACAGAGGACTGGGCCTTTGTGGAATATCCTCATCTGGCCCCCCTCTGTTCCTTCTTTTGGAAAATTAAAAAAAAAAAAAAAAAAAATGAGAGGGGAGGATTTCCAGCCTCCGGCTCCCTCCCCTTTTAGTCGCCTTCTACGACACGCAAGGAATACGTGGGTAGTATTCTTAATCCCCTATCCCCAGGGATATATATATATATATATATATATATATATATATATATATATATATATATATATATATATATATATATATATATATATATTTTTTTTATTTTTTATACTTTGTCGCTGTCTCCCGCGTTTGCGAGGTAGCGCAAGGAAACAGACGAAAGAAATGCCCCCCCCCCCATACACATGTACATACACACGTCCACACACGCAAATATACATACCTACACAGCTTTCCATGGTTTACCCCAGACGCTTCACATGCCTTGATTCAATCCACTGACAGCACGTCAACCCCTGTATACCACATCGCTCCAATTCACTCTATTCCTTGCCCTCCTTTCACCCTCCTGCATGTTCAGGCCCTGATCACACAAAATCTTTTTCACTCCATCTTTCCACCTCCAATTTGGTCTCCCTCTTCTCCTCGTTCCCTCCACCTCCGACACATATATCCTCTTGGTCAATCTTTCCTCACTCATTCTCTCCATGTGCCCAAACCATTTCAAAACACCCTCTTCTGCTCTCTCAACCACGCTCTTTTTATTTCCACACATCTCTCTTACCCTTACGTTACTTACTCGATCAAACCACCTCACACCACACATTGTCCTCAAACATCTCATTTCCAGCACATCCATCCTCCTGCGCACAACTCTATCCATAGCCCACGCCTCGCAACCATACAACATTGTTGGAACCACTATTCCTTCAAACATACCCATTTTTGCTTTCCGAGATAATGTTCTCGACTTCCACACATTTTTCAAGGCTCCCAAAATTTTCGCCCCCTCCCCCACCCTATGATCCACTTCCGCTTCCATGGTTCCATCCGCTGACAGATCCACTCCCAGATATCTAAAACACTTCACTTCCTCCAGTTTTTCTCCATTCAAACTCACCTCCCAATTGACTTGACCCTCAACCCTACTGTACCTAATAACCTTGCTCTTATTCACATTTACTCTTAACTTTCTTCTTCCACACACTTTACCAAACTCAGTCACCAGCTTCTGCAGTTTCTCACATGAATCAGCCACCAGCGCTGTATCATCAGCGAACAACAACTGACTCACTTCCCAAGCTCTCTCATCCCCAACAGACTTCATACTTGCCCCTCTTTCCAGGACTCTTGCATTTACCTCCCTAACAACCCCATCCATAAACAAATTAAACAACCATGGAGACATCACACACCCCTGCCGCAAACCTACATTCACTGAGAACCAATCACTTTCCTCTCTTCCTACACGTACACATGCCTTACATCCTCGATAAAAACTTTTCACTGCTTCTAACAACTTTCCTCCCACACCATATATTCTTAATACCTTCCACAGAGCATCTCTATCAACTCTATCATATGCCTTCTCCAGATCCATAAATGCTACATACAAATCCATTTGCTTTTCTAAGTATTTCTCACATACATTCTTCAAAGCAAACACCTGATCCACACATCCTCTACCACTTCTGAAACTGCACTGCTCTTCCCCAATCTGATGCTCTGTACATGCCTTCACCCTCTCAATCAATACCCTCCCATATAATTTACCAGGAATACTCAACAAACTTATACCTCTATGATTTGAGCACTCACTTTTATCCCCTTTGCCTTTGTACAATGGCACTATGCACGCATTCCGCCAATCCTCAGGCACCTCACCATGAGTCATACATACATTAAATAACCTTACCAACCAGTCAACAATACAGTCACCCCCTTTTTTAATAAATTCCACTGCAATACCATCCAAACCTGCTGCCTTGCCGGCTTTCATCTTCCGCAAAGCTTTTACTACCTTATATATATATATATATATATATATATATATATATATATATATATATATATATATATATATATATTTTTTTTTTTTTTTTTTTTTTTTTGCTTTGTCGCTGTCTCCCGCGTTTGCGAGGTAGCGCAAGGAAACAGACGAAAGAAATGGCCCAACCCACCCCCATACACATGTATATACATACGTCCACACACGCAAATATACATACCTACACAGCTTTCCAGGGTTTACCCTAGACGCTTCACATGCCTTGATTCAATCCACTGACAGCACATCAACCCCGGTATACCACATCGCTCCAATTCACTCTATTCCTTGCCCTCCTTTCACCCTCCTGCATGTTCAGGCCCCGATCACACAAAATCTTTTTCACTCCATCTTTCCACCTCCAATTTGGTCTCCCTCTTCTCCTCGTTCCCTCCACCTCCGACACATATATCCTCTTGGTCAATCTTTCCTCACTCATTCTCTCCATGTGCCCAAACCATTTCAAAACACCCTCTTCTGCTCTCTCAACCACACTCTTTTTATTTCCACACATCTCTCTTATCCTTACGTTACTTACTCGATCAAACCACCTCACACCACACATTGTCCTCAAACATCTCATTTCCAGCACATCCATCCTCCTGCGCACAACTCAAACCATAGCCCACGCCTCGCAACCATACAACATTGTTGGAACCACTATTCCTTCAAACATACCCATTTTTGCTTTCCGAGATAATGTTCTCGACTTCCACACATTCTTCAAGGCTCCCAGAATTTTTGCCCCCTCCCCCACCCTATGACCCACTTCCGCTTCCATGGTTCCATCCGCTGCCAGATCCACTCCCAGATATCTAAAACACTTCACTTCCTCCAGTTTTTCTCCATTCAAACTCACCTCCCAATTGACTTGACCCTCAACCCTACTGTACCTAATAACCTTGCTCTTATTCACATTCCTAATCATATACCCTGATCGCATGGTTCCACTATCCGACCGTCCGCATGCATTGCTTTCTTCCCATCCTCACTAATATGAACGAGAAAAAAAAATCTTGTATATAAAGACTGTAATAGATGAAGGCAAGCAAGTATGAATATGTATATGTCTGTGTATGTATATGTATGTTTACGTTATGTGTATGTATATATGTGTGTGAAAGAAGAAAGTTAAGAGTAAAATATATTTTTTTTCTTTTTTATACTTTGTCGCTGTCTCCCGTGTTTGCGAGGTAGCGCAAGGAAACAGACGAAAGAAATGGCCCAACCCCCCCCCCCCCCCCCCCATACACATGTATATACATATGTCCACACACGCAAATATACATACCTACACAGCTTTCCATGGTTTACCCCAGACGCTTCACATGCCTTGATTCAATCCACTGACAGCACGTCAGCCCCGGTATACCACATCGCTCCAATTCACTCTATTCCTTGCCCTCCTTTCACCCTCCTGCATGTTCAGGCCCCGATCACACAAAATCTTTTTCACTCCATCTTTCCACCTCCAATTTGGTCTCCCTCTTCTCCTTGTTCCCTCCACCTCCGACACATATATCCTCTTGGTCAATCTTTCCTCACTCATCCCCTCCATGTGCCCAAACCACTTCAAAACACCCTCTTCTGCTCTCTCAACCACGCTCTTTTTATTTCCACACATCTCTCTTACCCTTACGTTACTCACTCGATCAAACCACCTCACACCACACATTGTCCTCAAACATCTCATTTCCAGCACATCCATCCTCCTGCGCACAACTCTATCCATAGCCCACGCCTCGCAACCATACAACATTGTTGGAACCACTATTCCTTCAAACATACCCATTTTTGCTTTCCGAGATAATGTTCTCGACTTCCACACATTCTTCAAGGCCCCCAGAATTTTCGCCCCCTCCCCCACCCTATGATCCACTTCCGCTTCCATGGTTCCATCCGCTGCCAGATCCACTCCCAGATATCTAAAACACTTCACTTCCTCCAGTTTTTCTCCATTCAAACTCACCTCCCAATTGACTTGACCCTCAACCCTACTGTACCTAATAACCTTGCTCTTATTCACATTTACTCTTAACTTTCTTCTTCCACACACTTTACCAAACTCAGTCACCAGCTTCTGCAGTTTCACACATGAATCAGCCACCAGCGCTGTGTCATCAGCGAACAACAACTGACTCACTTCCCAAGCTCTCTCATCCCCAACAGACTTCATACTTGCCCCTCTTTCCAAAACTCTTGCATTTACCTCCCTAACAACCCCATCCATAAACAAATTAAACAACCATGGAGACATCACACACCCCTGCCGCAAACCTACATTCACTGAGAACCAATCACTTTCCTCTCTTCCTACACGTACACATGCCTTACATCCTCGATAAAAACTTTTCACTGCTTCTAACAACTTTCCTCCCACACCATATATTCTTAATACCTTCCACAGAGCATCTCTATCAACTCTATCATATGCCTTCTCCAGATCCATAAAAGCTACATATATATATATATATATATATATATATATATATATATATATATATATATATATATATATGGGGATAGGGGATTAAGAATATTTCCCACGTATTCCTTGCGTGTCATAGAAGGCGACTAAAAGGGGAGGGAGCGGGGGGCTGGAAATCCTCCCCTCTCGTTTTTTTTTTTAATTTTCCAAAAGAAGGAACAGAGGGGGCCAAGTGAGGATATTCCGAAAAAGGCCCAGTCCTCTGTTCTTAACGCTACCTCGCTAATGCGGGAAATGGCGAATAGTTTGAAAAAAAAAAATATATATATATGGGGATAGGGGATTAAGAATACTTCCCACGTATTCCTTGCGTGTCATAGAAGGCGACTAAAAGGGGAGGGAGCGGGGGGCTGGAAATCCTCCCCTCTCGTTTTTTTTTTTTATTTTCCAAAAGAAGGAACAGAGTGGGGCCAGGTGAGGATATTCCTAAAAAGGCCCAGTCCTCTGTTCTTAACGCTACCTCGCTAATGCGGGAAATGGCGAATAGTTTAAAAGAAAGAATATATATATATATATATATATATATATATATATATATATATATATATATATATATATATATATATATATATATATGAGTGGATAGGCCATTCTTCATCTGTTTCCTGGCGTTACCTCGCTGATGCGGGAAACAGCAAGGAAAGAATGGCCCAACCCACCCACATACACATGTATATACACACACGTCCACAGATGCAAATTATTTATTTATTTATTTTGCTTTGTCGCTGTCTCCCGCGTTAGCGAGGTAGCGCAAGGAAACAGACGAAAGAATGGCCCAACCCGCCCACATACACTTGTATATACATACATGTCCACACATGCACAATATACATACCTATACATCTCAATGTACACATATATATACGCACACAGACATATACATATATACACATGTACATAATTCATACTATCTGCCTTTATTTGTTCCCATCGCCACCCCGCCACACATGGAATAACAACCCCCTCCCCCCTCATGTGTGCGAGGTAGCGCTAGGAAAAACACCAAAGGCCCCATTCGTTCACACTCAGTCTCTAGCTGTCATGTAATAATGCACGGAAACCACAGCTCCCTTTCCACATCCAGGCCTCACACACTTTGCATGGTTTACCCCAGACGCTTCACATACCCTGGTTCAATCATTGACAGCACGTCGACCCTGGTATACCACATCGTTCCAATTCACTCTATTCCTTGCACGCCTTTCACCCTCCTGCATGTTCAGGCCCCAATCACTCAAAATCTTTTTCACTCCATCTTTCCACCTCCAATTTGGTCTCCCACTTCTCCTCGTTCCCTCCACCTCTGACACATATATCCTCTTGGTCAATCTTTTCCCACTCATTCTCTCCATGTGACCAAACCATTTCAAAACACCCTCTTCTGCTCTCTCAACCGCACTCTTTTTATTTCCACACATCTCTCTCACCCTTACATTACTTACTCGATCAAACCACCTCACACCACATATTGTCCTCAGACATCTCATTTCCAGCACATCCACCCTCCTGCGCACAACTCTATCCATAGCCCATGCCTCGCAACCATACAACATTGTTGGAACCACAATTCCTTCAAACATACCCATTTTTGCTTTCCGAGATAATGTTCTCGACTTCCACACATTCTTCAAGGCTCCCAGAATTTTCGCCCCCTCCCCCACCCTATGATTCACTTCTGCTTCCATGGTTCCATCCGCTGCCAGATCCACTCCCAGATACCTAAAACACTTCACTTCCTCCAGCTTTTCTCCATTCAAACTTACCTCCCAATTGACTTGACCCTCACCCCTACTGTACCTAATAACCTTGCTCTTATTCACATTTACTCTTAACTTTCTTCTTTCACACACTTTACCAAACTCAGTCACCAGCTTCTGCAGTTTCTTACATGAATCAGCCACCAGCACTGTATCATCAGCGAACAACAGCTGACTCACTTCCCAAGCTCTCTCATCCACAACAGACTGCATACGTGCCCCTCTTTCCAAAACTCTTGCATTCACCTCCCAAACAACCCCATCCATAAACAAATTAAACAACCATGGAGACATCACACACCCCTGCCACAAACCTACATTCACTGAGAACCAATCACTTTCCTCTCTTCCTACACGTACACATGCCTTACATCCTCGATAAAAACTTTTCACTGCTTCTAACAACTTTCCTCCCACACCATATATTCTTAATACCTTCCACAGAGCATCTCTATCAACTCTATCATATGCCTTCTTCAGATCCATAAATGCTACATACAAATCCATTTGTTTTTCTAAGTATTTCTCACATACATTCTTCAAAGCAAACACCTGATCCACACATCCTCTACCACTTCTGAAACCACACTGCTCTTCCCCAATCTGATGCTCTGTATATGCCTTCACCCTCTCAATCAATACCCTCCCATATAATTTACCAGGAATACTCAACAAACTTATACCTCTGTAATTTGAACACTCACTCTTATCCCCTTTGCCTTTGTACAATGGCACTATGCAAGCATTCCGCCAATCCTCAGGCACCTCACCATGAATCATACATACATTAAATAACCTTACCAACCAGTCAACAATACAGTCACCCCTTTTATAATAAATTCCACTGCAATGCCATCCAGACCTGTTGCTTTGCCGGCTTTCATCTTCCGTAAAGCTTTTACTACCTCTTCTCTATTTACCAAATCATTTTCCCTAACCCTCTCACTTTGCATACCACCTTGATCAAGACACCCCACATCTGCTACTCTATCATCAAACACATTCAACAAACCTTCATAATACTCACTCCATCTCCTTCTCACATCACCACTAGTTATCACCTCCCCATTTGCCCCCTTCACTGAAGTTCCCATTTGCTCCCTTGTCTTACGCACTTTATTTACCTCCTTCCAAAACATAGGTATGCAAATATGCATACTTATACATTTCAAAGTATACATATATATACATACACGGACATGTACATATATATACACACGTACATAATTCATACTTGCTGTTTATATTCATTCCCGTCACCACCCTGCGCACATGAAATGACAACCCCCTCCCCCGCTTGCGCCTGAGGTAGCGCAAGGAATAGACAACAAAGGCAACATTCGCTCACAGTCTCTAGCTGTCATGTATAATGCACTGAAACCACAGCTCCCTTTCCAAATCCAGGCCCCACAAAACTTTCCATGGTTTACCCCATATGCTTCACATGGCCTGGTTCAATCCATTGACAGCACGTTGACCCCGGTATACCACATCATTCCAATTCACTCTATTCCATGCATGCCTTTAACCTTCCTGCATGTTCAGGCCCCCATCGCTCAAAATCTTTTTCACTCCATCTTTTCACCTCCATTTTGGTCTCCCACTTCTCGTTCACTCCACCTCTTAAACATTTATCCTCTTTGTCAATCTTTCCTCTCTCATTCTCTCCATGTGACCAAACCATTTCAAAACACCCTCTTCTGAATACTCAACAACACTTTTTTTATTACCACACATCTCTCTTACCCTTTCATTACTTACTCGATCAAACCACTTCATACTTGCCCCTCTTTCCAAAACTCTTGCATTCACCTCCCTAACAACCCCATCCATAAACAAATTAAACAACCATGCAGACATCACACACCCCTGCCGCAAACCTACATTCACTGAGAATCCATCACTTTCCTCTCTTCCTACACGTACACATGCCTTACATCCTCGATAAAAACTTTGCTTGAAACATCTTGCCTCCTACGCCATATATTCTTAATACCTTCCATTCTATCATATGTCTTCTCTAGATCCATTAATGCTACATACAAATCCATTTGCTTTTCTAAGTATTTCTCACATACATTCTTCAAAGCAAACACCTGATCCACACATCCTCTACCACTTCTGAAACCACACTGCTGTTCCCCAGTCTGATGCTCTGTACATGCCTTCACCCTCTTAATCAATACACTCCCGTATAAATTCCCAGGAGTACTCAACAAACTTATACCTATGTAATTTGAGCACTCACTTTTATCCCCTTTTGCCTTTGTACAATGGCACTATGCAAGCATTTTTTTTTTTTCTTTCATACATAGTTGCCATTTCCCACATTAGTGAGGTAGCATTAAGAACAGAGGACTGAGCCCTAGAGGGAGTAACTTCACTTAGTCCCCTTCTCTGTTTTTGAAAAGGTAAAAAAAAAGATTGAAGGGGAGGATTTCCAGCCCACCACTCCCTCCCCTTTTAGTCACCTACGACATGCAGGGAATGCGTGGGAAGTATTCTTTCTCTATCCCCAGGGATAATATACAGAGCATCATTTTGGGGAGGAGCAGTGTGGTTTGTGAAGTGGTAGAGGATGTGTGGATCAAGTGTTTGCTTTGAAGAATGTATGTGAGAAATATTTGGAAAAACATGGATTTGTATGAAACATTTATTGATTTGGAGAAGGCATATGATAGGGTTGATAGAGATGCTTTGTGGAAGGTGTTAAGAGTATATGTTGTGGAGGTAAGGTGCTACAAGCAGGGAAAAGCTTTTACCAAGGATGTAGGGCAAGTGTATGAGTAGGAGGGGAAGAGGATGATTGGTTCCCAGTGAATGTCGGTGTGTGGCAGGGTAGTGTGATGTCCCTATGTTGTTTAATTTATTTATGGATGGGATGGTTAGGGAGGTAAATGTAAGAGTTTTGGAGAGAGGGGCGAGTATGTAGTCTGTTGTGGATGAGAGGGCCTGGGAAGTGAGTCAGTTGTTGTTCGCTGATGACACAGCTGTAGTGGTTGATTCGGGTGAGAAACTGCAGAGATTGGTGACTCAGTTTGGTAAAGTGTGTGAAACGAGAAAGTTGAGAGCAAATGTGAGTAAGAACAAGTTTATTAGGTTTAGTAGGGTTGAGGGACAAGTTAATTGGTATGTAAGTTTGAATGGAGAAAAACTGGAGGAAGTGAAGTGTTTTAGATATCTGGCAGTGGACTTAGCAGCGGATGGAACCATGGAAGCGGAAGTGAGTCACAGGGTTGGGGAGATGGTGAAGGTTCTGGGAGTGATGAAAAATGTGTGGAAGGAGAGAACGTTATATCAGAGAGCAAAAATTGATTTGTTTGAAGAAAAAGTAGTTCCAACAATGTTATATGGTTTTGAGGCATGGGCTATAGATAGGGTTGTATGGAGGAGGGTGGATGTGTTGGAAATGAAATGTTTGAGAACAGTATGTGGTGTGAGGTGGTTTGGTCTAGTAAGTAATGAAAGGGTAAGAGAGATGTGTGGAAATAAAAGGAGTGTGGTTGAGAGAGTAGAAGAGGGTGTGTTGAAATGGTTTGGACATATGGAGAAAATGAGTGAGGAAAGATTGACAAAGAAGATGTTTGTGTTAAGAGGTGAAGGGAACAAGAGGTGGGAGACCCAGCTGGAGGTGGAAGGATGAAGTGAAAAAGATTTTGAGTGATTGGGGCCTGAACATACAGGAGGGTGAGAGGCATGCAATGAATAGATTGAATTGGAACGATGTGGTGTACCAAGGTTGACGTGCTGTCACTGGATTGAACCAGGACATGTATAGTGTCTGGGGAAAACCATGGAAAGGCCTGTGGTGCATGATTGTGGATAGGGAGCTTTGGTTTCAGTGCATAACACATGGCAGCTAAAACACTGATTTTCACATTTTTACATATTCTTACTGTAAACCCTGCTTGAGTGAGCCCACACATCCTTCCTATCAGATATGTTTATTTTTCCCTTGTGCCTATATTCAATATTTTGTGAATATACATTGATGATTGCAGTTTGTGTATTCACCTCTGTCCAGATTATAGATAATTGTATTATCATACAATGTTCTGATACAGGTTGGTGGTGCTAGAAAGGAATTCAAAGTTGGCTACCCAACTATGTATCACAAAAATAATGACCACTTCAACTGTTACCAGCGTGCTCACCAAAATACGTAAGTTTGATATACTGTGTATCGTTAACTGCTATGTTTATTGCACTTGGGAGAAGAAAATGGGTTTTAGAAAGATTAATGAGTATGAATGGATTTCAACCTTTCCTTTAAACAGAGTTATGAAAAAACAGAGATCACTGATATTGTCCGGTAGATATATGTGCAGTACAAGTTTCTAGTTGTTTTAACCATCAAATGCAAGAATTTGTACTCGTGAGATAATAACCCTTGAGAGTACTTTGAAAATTAAGGAAGTAAACACAGACTATATATTAATACTCTATGAATTAGTGTTAATACAAAAATGAAATGTGCACTGGATATTCTATATTATTATGAAGTGATATGTTCATTGTTTGGTACAGGCTACAGGCTTCATTTTGCTGGATATTTTTGATGAAGCGAGGTGAGTGTAAGTAGTTGATAAGGTGTTTTGGTTTTCAAAGGACTGTTTGTATAGAATATCCTCTTTTCTGAGGAAGTGACAAATCATATATGAGAATGTCTGTGAAAGAAACTGCATTGTCTCAGTAAATTGTAAGGAAAGGAGGTACTGAGTGTTTAAATGTGATGATGGGTAGTCAGATCTCATTTCTTTCCCTCTTTCCACCAATAGAGACAGAATTGAAATAGATGTTTTATATTATTATTTTTTTATTATTTTGCTTTGTCGCTGTCTCTCGCGTTTGCGAGGTAGTGCAAGGAAACAGACAAAAGAAATGGCCCAACTCACCCCCATACACATGTATATACATACACGTCCACACACGCAAATATACATACCTATACATCTCAATGTACACATATATACACACACAGACATATACATATATACACATGTACATAATTCATGTATGACTCATGGTGAGGTGCCTGAGGATTGGCGGAATGCATAGTGCATAGTGCCATTGTACAAAGGCAAAGGGGATAAGAGTGAGTGCTCAAATTACAGAGGTATAAGTTTGTTGAGTATTCCTGGTAAATTATATGGGAGGGTATTGATTGAGAGGGTGAAGGCATGTACAGAGCATCAGATTGGGGAAGAGCAGTGTGGTTTCAGAAGTGGTAGAGGATGTGTGGATCAGGTGTTTGCTTTGAAGAATGTATGTGAGAAATACTTAGAAAAGCAAATGGATTTGTATGTAGCATTTATGGATCTGGATAAGGCATATGATAGAGTTGATAGAGATGCTCTGTGGAAGGTATGAAGAATATATGGTGTGGGTGGCAAGTTGTTAGAAGCAGTGAAAAGTTTTTATCGAGGATGTAAGGCATGTGTACGTGTAGGAAGAGAGAAAAGTGATTGGTTCTCAGTGAATGTAGGTTTGTGGCAGGGGTGTGTGATGTCTCCATGGTTGTTTAATTTGTTTATGGATGGGGTTTTTAGGGAGGTGAATGCAAGAGTTTTGGAAAGAGGGGCAAGTATGAAGTCTGTTGTGGATGAGAGAGCTTGGGAAGTGAGTCAGTTGTTGTTCGCTGATGATACAGTGCTGGTGGCTGATTCATGTGAGAAACTGCAGAAGCTGGTGACTGAATTTGGAAAAGTGTGTGGAAGAAGAAAGTTAAGAGTAAATGTGAATAAGAGCAAGGTTATTAGGTACAGTAGGGTTGAGGGTCAAGTCAATTAGGAGGTAAGTTTGAATTGAGAAAAACTGGAGGAAGTGAAGTGTTTTAGATATCTGGGAGTGGATCTGGCAGCGGATGGAACCATGGAAGCGGAAGTGAATCATAGGGTGGGGGAGGGGGCGAAAATCCTGGGAGCCTTGAAGAATGTGTGGAAGTCGAGAACATTATCTCGGAAAGCAAAAATGGCTATGTTTGAAGGAATAGTGGTTCCAACAATGTTGTATGGTTGCGAGGCGTGGGCTATGGATAGAGTTGTGCGCAGGAGGGTGGATGTGCTGGAAATGAGATGTTTGAGGACAATGTGTGGTGTGAGGTGGTTTGATCGAGTAAGTAATGTAAGGGTAAGAGAGATGTGTGGAAATAAAAAGAGCGTGGTTGAGAGAGCAGAAGAGGGTGTTTTGAAATGGTTTGGTCACATGGAGAGAATGAGTGAGGAAAGATTGACCAAGAGGATATATGTGTCGGAGGTGGAGGGAACGAGGAGAAGTGGGAGACCAAATTGGAGGTGGAAAGATGGAGTGAAAAAGATTTTGAGTGATCGGGGCCTGAACATGCAGGAGGGTGAAAGGCGGGCAAGGAATAGAGTGAATTGGATCGATGTGGTATACCGGGGTTGACGTGCTGTCAGTGGATTGAATCTGGGCATGTGAAGCGTCTGGGGTAAACCATGGAAAGTTGTGTGGGGCCTGGATGTGGAAAGGGAGCTGTGGTTTCGGGCATTATTGCATGACAGCTAGAGACTGAGTGTGAACGAATGGGGCCTTTGTTGTCTTTTCCTAGCACTACCTTGCACATATGAGGGGGGAGGGGGATGGTATTCCATGTGTGGCGAGGTGGCGATGGGAATGAATAAAGGCAGACAGTGAGAATTGTGTGCATGGGTATATATGTATATGTCTGTGTATGTATATATATGTGTACATTGAGATGTACAGGTATTTATATTTGCTGTGTGGACGTGTATGTATATACATGTGTATGGGGGTGGGTTGGGCCATTTCTTTCGTCTGTTTCCTTGCGCTACCTCACAAACGCGGGAGACAGTGACAAAGCAAAATAAATATAAATAAATAAAAATAACATAATTCATACTGTCTGCCCCTATTTATTCCCATCGCCACCTCGCCACACATGGAATAACGTCCCCCTCCCCCCTCATGTGTGCGAGGTAGCGCTAGGAAAAGACAACAAAGGCCCCATTCGTTCACACTCAGTCTCTGGCTGTCATGTAATAATGCCCGAAACCACAGCTCCCTTTCCACATCCAGGCCCCACACAACTTTCCATGGTTTACCCCAGACGCTTCACATGCCCTGATTCAATCCATTGACAGCACGTTGACCTCGGTATACCACATTGATCCAATTCACTCTATTCCTTGCCCACCTTTCACCCTCCTGCATGTTCAGGCCCCGATCACTCAAAATCTTTTTCACTCCATCTTTCCACCTCCAATTTGGTCTCCCACTTCTCCTCGTTCCCTCCACCTCCGACACATATATCCTCTTGGTCAATCTTTCCTCGCTCATTCTCTCCATGTGCCCAAACCATTTCAAAACACCCTCTTCTGCTCTCTCAACCACGCTCTTTTTATTTCCACACATCTCTCTTACCCTTACATTACTTACTCAATCAAACCACCTCACACCACATATTGTCCTCAAACATCTCATTTCCAGCACATCCACCTTCCTGCGCACAACTCTATCCATAGCCCACGCCTCGCAACCATACAACATTGTTGGAGCCACTATTCATTCAAACATACCCGTTTTTGCTTTCGGAGATAATGTTCTCGACTTCCAGACATTCTTCAAGGCTCCCAGGACTTTCGTCCCCTCCCCCACCCTATGATTCACTTCTGCTTCCATGGTTCCATCCGCTGCCAGATCCACTACCAGATATCTAAAACACTTCACTTCCTCTAGTTTTTCTCTATTCAAACTTACCTCCCAATTGACTTGACCCTCAACCCTACTGTACCTAATAACCTTGCTCTTATTCACATTTACTCTTAACTTTCTTCTTTCACACTTTACCAAACTCAGTCACCAGCTTCTGCAGTTTCTCACATGAATCAGCCACCAGCGCTGTATCATCAATGAACAACAACTGACTCACTTCCTAAGCTCTTTCATCCACAACAGACTGCATACTTGCCCCTCTTTCCAAAACTCTTGCATTCACCTCCCTAACAACCCCATCCATAAACAAATTGAACAACCATGGAGACATCACACACCCCTGCCGCAAACCTACATTCACTGAGAACCAATCACTTTCCTCTCTTCTTACACGCACACATGCCTTACATCCTTGATAAAAACTTTTCACTGCTTCTGACAACTTGCCACCCACACCATATACTCTTAGTACCTTCCACAGAGCATCTCTATCAACTCTATCATATGCCTTCTCCAGATTCATAAATGCTACATACAAATCCATTTGCTTTTCTAAGTATTTCTCACATACATTCTTCAAAGCAAACACCTGATCCACACATCCTCTACCACTTCTGAAACCACACTGCTCTTCCCCAATCTGATGCTCTGTACATGCCTTCAACCTCTCAATCAATACCCTCCCATATGATTTACCAGGAATACTCAACAAACTTATACCTCTGATGTTTTGTACATGAATTTATAATACAGAGCTCTGTTCATTGATAGGGGATGACCTATGGTGTTCATGTAAAATAACTAAATGTCCTGAAAGTTCATGAGGAGCAGTGATGTTCTTGCCAGCATGCCAGGCCGTCTTTATGTCAGTGTACTTTGACAGAACATACTTTATACTGTACCTGAAATGTTTAGCTGTAGTCATGGTTTCTATGTGGTATAAGTGAATCTGAAATCACTTCCTTTTGCTGAAAATTGTGCTCAGTTTACTGAATCATGCAAGTTTGATTAAAGGTAAGCTAAAACTGGCCTAAAACTTGAATCAGCTGCTGCATTAACAGTAACATTTGTATGCTTCTCAAAAAATTTAAAATAGCTTATATATTCTCTTCCATATAGATATATTTATTGCTCCATCAGTGTTTGCTCATTGATTGCCACTTAGTAATTGTTATCCCTCTCACCATGGATTTTGTATTATAATTATCAGTTACCCTGCTGTTGACCATATCAGAAGCAAAAATCATTCTGTAATGACCAGTTTTGCAAATTATTGTTTCAATCACAAGTTGATCATAGCAAGCAATGAAAGCATTTATTGTATGACTGTTCAGTAATAGAATGTATCAACTTTGCAATAAGCTCATTAGGATTAATGTGAAAGGAGTAATAAGATTCATTTTCTGTGAAAAATTTTAGGGAAATGGAAATGCTTTTTATAGTGGCATGAATTTATTTTTGCATAAGCTGTTTTCTTACAGTGACCATAGATGTAATTTCCTAACAGGCATACAGCAGATACGGAGTTAATCATGTCTATAGAGTAGAACTTTGTGTCTTTCACCTGTGGACAAAGCATTTGAGAGAAAAGTAGCATGCAAGGGGTAAAAACACCATTCCAGAATGGGGTTAAATCAATTAAAGTTTACCCCTTTTTACCACCATAAAAAGTATGGGGGTGCTTATCCACTGGGCTGAATTATCATAATGTAACCTGCTTTGGCCCATGAGGCCATGATGCAACTGACTTGGCAAAGTACACCAAGCCCTAGCTATTCATTTTAGGGATAGTGGATAGTGCTGCCACCTTGGTTCCGCTTTTCTCAGTGCCTGATCAGTGCTGTTTTTACTTATTTGTGGTTTACAAGACATGAATCATAAGTATTTAGTTCTTTCTTTGTGGTCTTGAAAAAAAAGGAGGGTGTGTATAGAACGTTCCATTTTCTGTAAGGGAGAAATGACATCTCAGGCATGAGTATGTGCATGAAACAAATGATATTGTTTCTGTGAACTAGGGTTGACAACATAAGCAAAGTAACTATTGAGAGCTTGAATTCAATTTCAGGTAATTGAATCACATTCTTCCTTTTCCAACTGATGGAAACTATGCACAGACATTTTTAGTACACGGCTAAAATCATTGACAGTTAATGACCTTGAGTGTTTGTAAAAGTTAATGACCTTGGATGTTTGTATAACAAAACAGGGTCATAAAAATGCATGAGGGGTAATGAAGTTCTTGCCTAAAGATTGTATGCTATTTTATCTCATTCATTCTACTTTCTTTGGTATGCTATGCTTTGTGCTTTGCCTGAAATATTTGACTAGTCATAGTTTGTAAATACTCTTCATAAGTATGGCATTATTTGATTTGTCTCAATTTTGCTTAACATTATGATAGGCTGCATAGAGTGATGTGTAGAGTGATGTATACATCAGAATTACTTAAAACTGCTTAAAAATGGATATTAGATCTGATGCTGCATTACCCTTAACATTTACGCCTCTCCATTAAGTTTGGAGTTACAGTAAAACCTGCTGTACCAAAGTCTGTATATTGGAAATCGGCTTTATCAGACACCCAAGGTCCTATCAGACTATTTTCAGATTTATTGGAATTAGTCAAGATAAATCCATTGACAGTCCAAATCACCTCACACTTGTGATCATGAACAACTGCTATGGAAAGTACAGTACAGTTTCTGTATATAAGAATGTTTAGACTATTGTATTCTTGTATTGTAATATTGTATATTTAAATGGGACCATATCTACTGACTCATGAACAAACTAACGTTTTCTCGCTGATATGGAATTCCCTGCATTTAATAGATAACAAAAATGATTATGTAATTCGTGGAAATGAAAGATTTCATTGTACTGTAAAGTGTTAATACTTACATACAGTATAGTATTACTACTGTATGGAGCTTCGTTTGCTCAGGCTACTCAGAATAGTTGGGTCAGTCTTGCTCTTTTGCCCAAGCTATCGACATCAGTTAGACCACTTTACGCTTTGACACTGTTGTTCCAGAAAACCTCATTTTATGCTTTCTTACTGACTTTACATTACAAGATTGATGAGTATAATACATAAGTTGTAAGTGAAGTACATACTATAGTGTAAGTAAATCTACTGCAACCTCCACCATTGCCTCCAACCCCACCACCACTTCCATTGCCACTCCACCATCACTTTTAGCCATACAATCACTCCAGGTACCAATGCACCACCAACTAATGCTCTTGAAAGAGTAGTGCAGTTTCTGTACATATATGTTATTACACTGCTGTATGGTGTTCTGTTACTGTAAGGGTGAGTTTGGTTGAAACCAAAGTTCTCCTTAAATTTTGACAGGCAGTCCAGGCTCCTTTTTCTTCAAGACCACATGCTGCCTTATGGTTCTTATAAGTAGGATGTTAGTTCAGTGGGAACTTTCTTTTGCTTGTTCTCAGTAATCTCATTACTACAACATTTTTTTTGAAAGAGAAACCTGTCTGCTGCCAAGTAAGCCCCCACAGAAAACAGATAGGTAGTCTTGTATTCTTTGAAGATATTCAGTATAACCAGTTCTGCTTTTGGGGAGAGATGAAGGCTTTTCTTTGGCCTTATAGTTTTTCTTTTTCCCATGGAAGATTTTATGGCAGATTATGAAGTGTTCCAGAGCCTTGAGGGCATGGAATCTTCCATCAAACTGAAAATTCGTGCTAAATGTTTCAAAACTATGTTTATGAATGGGAATTTTTTGGTCTGATTTGGATTTACTCCAGAGCTCTCCCATAGATAAAAGGACAGAGCCTCATACTTAGATTTCACTGCATTTTCCAAGGTCTTTTTAAGTCAAATGGGTTTTTAAGACATTTAACAAACTTGTTCTGTAATTCTTTCGTATCATTCTGGAGAGTGTTCTGCTTTTGGGGAGAGATGAAGGCTTTTCTTTGGCCTTATAGTTTTTCTTTTTCCCATGGAAGATTTTATGGCAGATTATGAAGTGTTCCAGAGCCTTGAGGGCATGGAATCTTCCATCAAACTGAAAATTCGTGCTAAATGTTTCAAAACTATGTTTATGAATGGGAATTTTTTGGTCTGATTTGGATTTACTCCAGAGCTCTCCCATAGATAAAAGGACAGAGCCTCATACTTAGATTTCACTGCATTTTCCAAGGTCTTTTTAAGTCAAATGGGTTTTTAAGACATTTAACAAACTTGTTCTGTAATTCTTTCGTATCATTCTGGAGAGTGTACTCAAAGTCTCTGCAGATTTTTCAGCCCTTTGTGAATCTTCTTCCTATCTGAACTCACTTACAGTCTTAGCACATGTCTCAAACTATTTTCCAGTTGCATGCAGAGACTTCTATGTTAGGGAGGTGAATGCAAGAGTTTTGGAAAGAGGGGCAAGTATTCAGTCTGTTGTGGATGAGAGAGCTTGGGAAGTGAGTCAGTTGTGGTTCACTGATGATACAGTGCTGGTGGCTGATTCATGTGAGAAACTGTAGAAGCTGGTGACTGAGTTTGGTAAAGTGTGTGAAAGAAGAAAGCTGAGAGTAAATGTAAATAAGAGCAAAGTTATTAGGTACAGTAGGGTTGAGGGACAAGTCCTTTGGGAGGTAAGTTTGAATGGAGAAAAACTGGAGGAAGTGAAGTGTTTTAGATATCTGGGAGTGGATTTGGCAGCGGATAGAACCATAGGGTGGGGGAGGGGGCGAAAGTTTTGGGAGCATTGAAGAATGTGTGGAAGTTGAGAATATTATCTCGGAAAGCAAAAATGGGTATGTTTGACGGAATAGTGGTTCCAACAATGTTATATGGTTGCGAGGCATGGGCTATAGATAGAGTTGTGCGGAGGAGGATGGATGTGCTGGGATTGAGATGTTTGAGGACAATATGTGGTGTGAGGTGGTTTGATCGAGTAAGTAATAATAGGGTAAGAGAGATGTGTGGTAATAGAATGAGTGTGGTTGAGAGAGCAGAAGAGGGTGTGTTGACATGGTTTGGTCACATGGAGAGAATTAGTGAGGAAAGATTGACCAAGAGGATATATGTGTCAGAGTTGGAGGGAACGAGGAGAAGTGGGAGACCAAATTGGAGGTGGAAAGATGGAGTGAAAAAGATTTTGAGTGATCGGGGCCTGAACATTCAGGAGGGTGAAAGGCGTGCAAGGAATAGAGTGAATTGGAATGATGCTGTTTACCGGGGTCGATGTGCTGTTAATGGATTGAACCAGAGCTTGTTAAGCGTCTGGGTAAACCATGGAAAGTTGTGTGGTGCCTGGATGTGGAAAGGGAGCTTTGGTTTCGGTGCATTATTACATGACAGCTAGAGACTGAGTGTGAACGAATGGGGCCTTTGTTGTCTTTTCTAGCACTACCTCGCACACATGAGGGGGGAGGGGGTTGTTATTACATGTGTGGTGGGGTGGCGATGGGAATAAATAAAGGCAGACAGTATGAATTATGTACACGTGTATATATGTATATGTCTGTGTGTGTATATACATGTATATGTTGAGATGTATAGGTATGTATATTTGCGTGTGTGGACGTATATGTATATACATGTGTATGTGGGTGAGTTGGGCCTTTCTTTCGTCTGTTTCCTTGCGCTACCTCGTTAACGCGGGAGACAGCGACAAAGCAAAATAAAATATATAAACATATTATTTATTTATTTATTTATTTTGCTTTGTCGCTGTCTCCCGCATTTGCGAGGTAGTGCAAGGAAACAGACGAAAGAAATGGCCCAACCCACACCCATACACATGTATATACATACATGTCCACACACGCAAATATACATACCTATACATCTCAATGTACACATATATATACACACGCAGACACATACATATATACCCATGCACACAATTCACACTGTCTGCCTTTATTCATTCCCATCGCCACCTCGCCACACATGGAGTACCATCCCCCTCCCCCCTCATGTGTGCGAGGTAGCGCTAGGAAAAGACAACAAAGGCCCCATTCGTTCACACTTAGTCTCTAGCTGTCATGCAATAATGCCCGAAACCACAGCTCCCTTTCCACATCCAGGCCCCACACAACTTTCCATAGTTTACCCCAGACGCTTCACATGCCCTGATTCAATCCACTGACAGCACGTCAACCCTGGTATACCACATCGATCCAATTCACTCTATTCCTTGCCCGCCTTTCACCCTCCTGCATGTTCAGGCCCCGATCAAAATCTTTTTCACTCCATCTTTCCACCTCCAATTTGGTCTCCCACTTCTCCTCGTTCCCTCCACCTCCGACACATATATCCTCTTGGTCAATCTTTACTCACTCATTCTCTCCATGTGACCAAACCATTTCAAAACACCCTCTTCTGCTCTCTCAACCACGCTCTCTTTATTTCCGCACATCTCTCTTACCCTTACATTACTTACTCGATCAAACCACCTCACACCACACATTGTCCTCAAACATCTCATTTCCAGCACATCCACCCTTCTGCGCACAACTCTATCCATAGCCCACGCCTCGCAACCATACAACATTGTTGGAACCACTATTCCTTCAAACATAGCCATTTTTGCTTTCCGAGATAATGTTCTCGACTTCCAAACATTCTTCAAGGCTACCAGGATTTTCGCCCCCTCCCCCACCCTATGATTCACTTCCACTTCCATGGTTCCATCTGCTGCCAGATCCACTCCCAGATATCTAAAACACTTTACTTCCTCCAGTTTTTCTCCATTCAAACTTACCTCCCAATTGACTTGACCCTCAACCCTACTGTACCTAATAACCTTGCTCTTATTCACATTTACTCTTAACTTTCTTCTTTCACACACTTTACCAAACTCAGTCACCAGCTTCTGCAGTTTCTCACATGAATCAGCCACCAGCACTGTATCATCAGCGAACAACAACTGACTCACTTCCCAAGCTCTCTCATCCACAACTGACTGCATACTTGCCCCTCTTTCCAAAACTCTTGCATTCACCTCCCTAACAACCCCATCCATAAACAAATTGAACAACCATGGAGATATCACACACCCCTGCCGCAAACCTACATTCACTGACAACCAATCACTTTCCTCTCTTCCTACACGTACACATGCCTTACATCCTCGATAAAAACTTTTCACTGCTTCTAACAACTTGCCTCCCACACCATATATTCTTAATACCTTCCACAGAGCATCTCTATCAACTCTATCATATGCCTTCTCCAGATCCATAAATGCTACATACAAATCCATTTGCTTTTCTAAGTATTTCTCACATACATTCTTCAAAGCAAACACCTGATCCACACATCCTCTACCACTTCTGAAACCACACTGCTCTTCCCCAATCTGATGCTCTGTACATGCCATCATGCTCTCAATCAATACCCTCCCATATAATTTACCAGGAATACTCAACAAACTTATACCTCTGTAATATATATATATATATATATATCTTTCTTTTCTTTTAAACTATTTGCCATTTCCCGCGTTGGCGAGGTAGCGTTAAGAACAGAGGACTGGGCCTTTTTTGGAATATCCTCACCTGGCCCCCTCTGTTCCTTCTTTTGGAAAATTAAAAAAAAAAAACGAGAGGGGAGGATTTCCAGCCCCCCACTCCCTCCCCTTTTAGTCGCCTTCTACGACACGCAGGGAATACGTGGGAAGTATTCTTAATCCCCTATCCCCAGGGATATATATATATATATATATATATATATATATATATATATATATATATGTATATATGTATATATATATATATATATATATATATATATATATATATATATATATATATATATATGTGCGTATATATATATGTACATTGAGATGTATAGGTATGTATATTTACGTGTGTGGACGTGTATGTATATACATGTGTATGTGGGTGGGTTGGGCCATTCTTTCGTCTGTTTCCTTGCGCTACCTCGCAAACGCGGGAGACAGCGACAAAGCAAAAAAAAAAATATATATATATTTATTATCCCTGGGGATAGGGGATTAAGAATACTTCCCACGTATTCCCTGTGTGTCGTAGAAGGCGACTAAAAGGGGAGGGAGCGGGGGGGCTGGAAATCCTCCCCCCCTTTTTTTTTTTTTTTTTTTTTTTATTTTCCAAGGGAAGGAACAGGGGGGGGCCAGGTAAGGATATTCCAAAAGGGGCCCAGTCCTCTGTTCTTGACGCTACCTCGCTAACACGGGAAATGGCGAATAGTTTAAAAGAAAGAAAGGAATATATTTTTATTAATTTGCTTTGTCGCTGTCTCCCGCGTTAGCGAGGTAGTGCAAGGAAACAGACGAAAGAATGGCCCAACCCACCCACATACACATGTATATACATACACGTCCACACACGTAAATATACATACCTATACATCTCAATGTACATATATATATACACACACAGACATATACATATATACACATGTACATAATTCATACTGTCTGCCTTTATTTATTCCCATCGCCACCTCACCACACATGGAATAACAACCCCCTCATGTGTGCGAGTTAGCACTAGGAAAAGACAACAAAGGCCCCATTTGTTCACACTCAGTCTCTAGCTGTCATGTAATAATGCACCGAAACCACAGCTCCCTTTCCACATCCAATCCCCACAGAACTTTCCATGGTTTATCCCAGACACTTCCCATGCCCTGGTTCAATCCATTGAAAGCACGTCGACCCCGGTATACCACATCGTTCCAATTCACTCTATTCCTTTCACGCCTTTCACCCTCCTGCATGTTCAGGCCCCGATCACTCAAAATCTTTTTCACTCCATCTTTCCACCTCCAATTTTGTCTCCCACTTCTCCTCGTTCCCTCCACCCCTGACACATATATCCTCTTGGTCAATCTTTCCTCACAAACTCTCTCCATGTGACCAAACCATTTCAAAACACCCTCTTCTGCTCTCTCAACCATACTCATTTTATTTCCACACATCTCTCTTACCCTTACATCACTTACTCGATCAAACCACCTCACACCACATATTGTCCTCAAACATCTCATTTCCAGCACATCCACCCTCCTGCGCACAACTCTATCCATAGCCCACGCCTCACAACCATGCAACATTGTTGGAACCACTATTCTTTCAAACGTACCCATTTTTGCTTTCCGAGATAATGTTCTCGACTTCGAAACATTCTTCAAGGCTCCCACAATTTTTGCCCCCTCCCCCACCCTATGATTCACTTCCGCTTCAGTGGTTCCATCCGCTGCCAGATCCACTCCCAAATATCTAAAACACTTTACTTCCTCCAGTTTATCTCCATTCAAACTTACCTCCCAGTTGACTTGACCCTCAACCTTACTGTACCTAATAACCTTGCTCTTATTCACATTTACTCTTAACTTTCTTCTTTCACACACTTTACCAGTCACCAGCTTCTGCAGTTTCTCACATGAATCAGCCACCAGTGCTGTATCATCAGCGAACAACAACTGACTCACTTCCCAAGCTCTCTCATCCACAACAGACTGCATACTTGCCCCTCTTTCCAAAACTCTTGCATTCACCTCCCTAACAACCCCATCCATAAACATATTAAACAACCATGGAGACATCACACACCCCTGCTGCAAATATATATATATATTTTATTTATCTCCATGCAAAACATCTTTTTATTCTCCCTAAAATTTAATAATACTCTCTCACCCCAACTCTCATTTGCACTGTTTGCCTGCAAAAATTGTCCAAATGCCTCCACTAACAATCTTACTTCTTCATCCCATTACCCTTTTTAATCTGCCTATCTCCCACCTTTCTCGTGCCACAGGCATCTTTTGCGCAAGCCCTCACTGCTTCCCTAAATACATCCCATTCCTCCCCCCTTCCTCTTACATCATTTGCTCTCACCTTTTTCCATTCTGCACTGAATCTCTCCTAGAAGAAATTATGGCAACTAAATGGCACTTTTACAGTGTGTGCAAAACATTCAACCAAAGAAAAAGGAAATCAGTTTGTTAGATATGTATCTGCAAGGTTTGTGTATACGCCACAGTTTCCTTAAAAAGAAAATTGGTATCTGTATGTTTCTTTTTTTCAGACTTGAGAATTATCCACAGTTCCTAATTTTGTTGCTGTTGGGTGGGTTTTACAACCCTATTGTGAGCGCTGCTGGAGGAGCCATCTGGTGTGTTGGACGCATTGTCTATGCTCTAGGTTATTACACAGGAGGTATGTCAAGTGGTACAAATATACTCTTTTCACTGTTGTTAATGAGACAATTTGTGATACTTGACATAATGAAAGCATGTATAGCACAAATGATTTCTCTTTCAGGTTTTATATTTTGCTGATGAGACATGGTGAGTGGCTATAGTATATACTTTTTTATTTCATCAATGGAAAAGAACTGCACAGGATTTTATAAAGGAACGTAGAATGTAGATACACTTGATGTACTTTAGGTTGACATTCTGAATTACAGTCTACTGTCACATCCTTGAAATTTGGATTTTTGTGCCAAGAACTAGTTAGCTTTTCATCTGGTTGGTAGTAGTTGGTAGGCAGTTAGTGATTAGGGAGGTATATTACCAGAACTACCCACCTTGGTATTGGGATGGTTCATGATGGCTGCACAGTGAGCTGGTGCTTCAGTGGTTGCCAAGTTGCACTCCTCTGACTCAGATAGCTGTCTTTTCTTTCTGCCTCACCCACACATGGACCACTGGCATCCTATCCACAAACATGCAATCTCACCACTTCACACATAACACTTGACAACTCTTTAACTCACACAATTCATTCTTTGTACCTCCAGATTTTCGTGCAGAGCACCATGTGCTAGAGGTAGTAGGAAGGAACATTTAGGCAGTAGCATTAGTTATAAGTGGCAGGAGAAGTAGGTAGAAGTCACTAGGAACATTAGGTGGAGCCTCTGCAAACACTTGTGCTAGAGTTACCCTCTATCAATTGCCTGTTAAGGTTGAGGCACTAGCTACAGAGACTATTGTCGTGGCCACCCCCTTGAGGAAGTTCCGGTTAGGAACAGGCATGAGAGATAAGATAGATAGATAGATAGACCCATTCATCTTGCAGTCCTGACATGTTTTTACCTGAAAAGATGTTACTTTCCACCTAGTGTGAAGGAGTGAGAAATGTCAGCATTGTTAGAAGAAAGTAAGATTTTATAGAAACAGCTACTGACACATTCATATTGCTTTCAGATCCTAAGAAGCGTATAAATGGCTCCTTTGCTTACATTGGTTTGTTTGCCATGCTTTACTGCACTGTCCGCCTTGCCACTGGGATGCTAGAATGGTTTTAGAGGAGTCCTTGGCGGCATCTCTTCAGATCCATCTCTATGAAGCCATTTTTATGTGTTTCTCTTTATCATTACATGTTATTGTTGAGAATAACCTTTATTTCATGGTGCTATATATCTTTATTTAACTTCCGGTTTTATGTAGACTATGAAGTATATAAGTATATATACACTAAGAGAGGCTGTGTATGTGTTGTATTACCCTGTGATGTAATCTATCACAAGAATATGTACAAATTCTACTTACATATGTTACAAGTGTGCCCTGTATTATACAATTAAATGTAAATAAAGTAAGAAGTGATAGATATAGGGATGTCTCAATTTACGCAGTAGTAACATACTTGAAAATGGTTGTGTAAATCAAATAATGTAAGCAATTGATATTAGGGGTTTCATTATTGTTAAAACAGACCTGAATATTATTCCATTAAAAACTACAGGATACATGTGCCAGGAAATATGAAATAATCTAATTTGTTCCATTCTCTTCATAACTGAACTTCAGATATACAAGGTTTTAGATACACTGATTACTGTTCCACTGTTGGCATTGGCATTCTCCTTGATCTTCTTAGCACTTACATGAATACCCTATAAAGTTCATTACAGAGTTCAAGAGCGTGCTTCATACCAGCTGTTTATCTCTCTGTTTAAGCACATCCATTTTAACCTCATTGGTGATGGCCTAACATTTCTTTGTACACTGGTAACAGGAGAACTTAAAAGACACTGGTTGCATGATTCATGGGGGAAAAACACTTGCAACATACATTATAGTGCAACACAGAATACTGTAGCACTCAATGATCATAGACTGTATCCATGCCATGCATTAGTGCACTTCTTGCAGATCACTAGCATTGCCACAAAGTGTGCTACTAGCACAGTGATGATCATGCATTCCAAATGTAAATCTGCATAAATCAAGAGGTCCCTATAGATGGGAAGAAAAATCCAACCAGATTTTGAGGTTGTGTTCAGGAAGCATTGGAGTATTAATTGTTTAGAGTTGTCACTTTTAATGGATACTTTGGATTTTTAAGACAGTGTGAAAGTTTACTTGAAAAAAAAAGATGGTGAATGTGTGTTTATTTAATGTTATAATGAGAAGCTTATCTTTGCACAAATTTTTTGTAGTTTTAATACAGAGGGTCCCCTGCTGAATGTTGGCTCACAGTGTGATGTTATGTGATAGCAACATTTGAAAATTACGATACCACTTCATAGAAGGACACTAAATTTTTGCAGTAGAGACAGATTTGATGAAAATTCTTATAATTTTTTTTCAATGTTTATTTCAATTGAAAATGAAAAATGTAGATGTGAGTTTTTCAATTATAGTGCCATTAATATTGACATCAAAGCAAAATTATATCAGATTCTTATTGTTTTCCACCCACTGATGGTCGTCTAATAAAGGACACCAAGTTTTCATATTCTTAAGTTGTCATGTAATTGAGATTTACTAAACATAAAAGCATTGAAATAGGTAATATAATGACCAGATACATCAACAAACATGATTATCGCTCACTGCAGTGGAAAAACTTATTTTGGAAGACGACAAAATGTTTATTCCATCCCCATCCCTCTCCATTGTAGTACTACTTACCTCAATCTCTCATCACCAGCATTCTCAGTAAGAATTTATGGTGAGCTCATTTGGGTTTAATTTATACAATAAAATGATATTGGTGAAATTTTGGTTAGGAATATAACCCCTGTATAAAACATGGGTTTTGGTTATCGACACATTGACATTCCGCTAGAACGATGGATCATCAGGAAAGTAACCCTGTCATTCTGTGAAAACATCCTGTACTGCGCTATGACTTGATTTATGAAATGATTTGTAGTTCATATATTCTTTATACATGGTAGGTGTCTTTCCAGTGATTGTAGTATTGGGAAGAAATAACATATTATTTGTATGGTAATAAAACAGCATGATAACACCTGATTAATCCTTTGGATGCATGCACATTTTGAACTTCACAGTTTGCTATCAAAAAATTAAAGTAGTTCTTTGAGCTTTTGTACTACTTTTCTATCATAAAAACATTAGGTTGCTATACCTAGCAGTTTCTTTCCTTAGAAAGCATGTTAGACAATGAATTTTTTTATCTTAAAACACACATTTTATTGCCCGATGCTCATTTGCTTTACTCTCTACGTATGTGATTTTTTCTTTATGGGTGTAAGTAATACATCATAAACTTGTGTAAAATAATGTAATCCAACTGAGAAAAGTAAAAGCTACAACCAAGATCATCAAAAAAGTGTTCCTTGTTAATGATCTTTGGGAACATATATAAGTTTGATCATTCTCCTATATTGTCAGTACTTTTTCTTCCTTCCATGCCTGGTGTTCTGGAAAGAATAGAAGAAAACTTTTAATTTTGAAATCATTAGAGTTAGGGGATGCTACCTCTTAACTCCCATCAAACCATTATAAATTATCAGAATATTTTCTGTGGAGCAGAATTTTACATAAATATTATTGTCTGTAACTTTCTTAATGTGTGGTGAAAATGCAGAAGTAAGATAATAAACTATGAACTTCACCTGGACAGTAACTGCATGGGCCACAGCTGACTAATGAGTGTTTGCCATTCTGTTTACCATGGGCATCTGGAGATGGTAGCACTTGCTAGGTTCTGGTTTTCACTGTTCGATGAAGAGAAAAAGGAAGATGGCTGAAGTAACAGGAAACTTTCTTTTTTTTTTTTGAGGGTGGTAGACTACAGTCAACCATTGTGAATCATTTGTGAATCATTTTTTATAAGACAGTAGGGGCTGGTTTTCTGGACGATTCTCTTTTTTTTCATACACTTGAAGATAGACATAACAGTTTTCAGAAAGGCAGTACTGGTATCATGAAAAAACATATTACAGGTACAAAAACTGATAATGTACATTGAGAATTGCAAAAAAGAAAATTTACAGACAAATTCATACTAACTGCTCAGAGAGTATACTGTGCTCCCAGTTAATTAGTAGGAAGTGCTGTGAAAGATGTAGAGGTTTTCATATACATCACATACTGCCTTTTGAAGAACTGAAAATTATGTTGGATGTGTTGGTATTTCCCCTACAATTTGGTATAGTTTGCTCATTTGTAACGTTTTTTGATCTTGCAGCAGTTAATAAGGCAGAATTGTAATGCTGAAATGCTGGTTAATGCTTACATGAGGTATCTGTGTTTTCTATGAATTGTGGAAAACTTTATTATCACTTGTGATTGATGTTTGGTTGATAACCATTGCAAGGGACTAAGTAACAAGAATGCTGTTGTGGAGCCTGGAAATTAGATTGGAAACAATGGGAAAAGTATAGTGAAAAATGTTAGAGAGAGGGTAGATGAAGATTTAGGAATAAATTCCTTTACTGAATTTCATATCATTATAGGTGTTATTGGTAAAGGTTATATAAGGTTGGAGAGAGAGAACAGGAAGGGGAGAGAGAATTAGGGATAAATAGAAATAGCACATTATTAATTTCGAAAAATTTATATAGGAGTGAGAAGGATTGCTGTGAAGAGTTCATGAGCATTAATTAAGCAAGGGAAGCATTAATATATGTTCGGTCGAGAAGGTAAATTAGATTAGGTGGTGTGGGTGAATGCTAATGGAGGGTTGAATGGGAACAGAGGTAGTAGATGCATACATGATGAGTTTATGAGGATGAGAAAGATCAAGAGTGAAGTGGAAGGATGAATTTTAAGGAGTAAGTTGCTGTGAGGAGTATGTTTAGGGAAATGTGTGGAATGTTGGCCTATTCTGTGCAGCTACAGGTACCCCACACACCTTTCCCCACTGCAGCTGGGTTATACAAAAGAAATGGGTGTATTTTTGCAAAAGAACCATTAGAAATGTAATAAACATCTTAAGAATTATGAAATCATAAAGAAAATCAGTTATGGTACCACCTTTATGTTGTGCAAATTGTCACATATTCACCTTAAGTAATGGCAGGGGATATCAGTATACTTTGCAGTTTTACACTTTCTGTCCACTAATTAAAATGTTTGTCGGCTCGTGGTGGCCCATATTTCACTTACAATACCAATAAAAACAGGAATATAAAACACGCATAAGTAGGTAGTAGTTGGTAGGCGGTCAATGACCAGGAGGTATATTACTAGTACTATCCACCTGGGTGTTAGGAGGGCTAGTGACAGCTGTGTAATGAGCCAGCACTTTAGTGGTTGTCAGTTTGCACTCCTCTGACCTAGGTAGCTGTCTTTTCTTTCTGCCTTATCTGTACATGGACTACCGGCATTCTGTCCACAATATACAATCTCTTCTTATACATAACACTCGACAACACTTAACTTGCACAACTCATTCTTCGCAACTCTAGATTTTCCTGCGTTGAGCTGTATGTGCTATCCTGCCTTTTGGCAAAATGAAAGGAAAAATAGATAGAAATAGTTAGTAAGAACATTTAGGCAGAAGCATTAGATATAAACATAAGTAGTGGGTAGGAACATTAAGGAGAGGTATTAAGTAGAAGTAGTCAGTGGGAATATTAGGTAGGAGCCTCTGCAAACACTGTACTAGAGTTGTCCCCTGCCAACTGCACACTCTAATGGCTAATAAATGACACTGGAATTCACTAGTTATGAAGACTACTGGCGTGGTCACCCCCTTGAGGGAGTTCCAGTTGGGAACAGGCATCAGATATGTATATAACATCCCTTGACAGCAGAAACATTGCAAAATCAAACTAAAATCATCTTTATGAGTGGCTGGTCCCAGAAAGTGGCAGAGATAATAGACCTTGGAGAGACATTCTGATCCCTGGTGCAATGGTGCAATATTTTTCATTTCAAATGAGTGAAATTATGTTAATAATCAAAACTGCAAGTGATCTAAAACATTCTAATTTTTGAGAGTATCTATGCTGCCTATTTAGTGTCTTCCACTGTACTTGTTTATTATTGTTGGTAGATCAAATTATACCTGCCCTGTGTTGTGTTTATGAGATTATTTGTAGACTAATGGCTTGAATGTTTCATCACAAAAAAAATTTCTTCCAAATTAACATGGAAATGAAAGATTTAAAAGAATATTTTGATGTTCATGTTAAAATTTAAGACAAACATTTTATATTTCATCTTGTGGTACCCCATCTAGAATACACGTTTCAGGACACACTGTCCTTTTAGAATAAAGGATAAAAGAATAATAGATATCTTTCAGTACTTCTCATTCTTTCTGTTATGTATCCCATCCATCCATGCATCTTGATGTTTTTTCTACAACAGTTTTTTTTAAAGGTCTTCCCAAAAATATCCTTAATTTCCTAATTTCTAACCATGCATAACACATATGCATGTTGCTGTATATCTATCACACTTGATATTGTAAATGATAAACCAAAGCTTTATTATGTGCCATCTTTTCAAGCCACTCATCTTTATCCAAATTCCCAAACCTTCTCCCACATATTACTCTTTACAGCTCAGTAAGCTTGGATCTTACATCCTGACTCCATTCAAATCAAATCTTCTACTACCCCCAAAACTTACCCTCCCTAAAAGTACCAACCCAATGCATTCTCTTACTCATCATATTTTTATCTCATATCCCATTTAATCTTGAGGAGAAGGTTCCTAGCACAGGGTAGGGATAACTAGTGCCTGGAAATAGGTTTGTACCTTACTATGCTAATTTTGAATATTAGGACTGGATGTACCATACACTTTTGTAAAACAAACCTTGAACAAGGATAATTAGCCTTTGCTAAGATAATCTTATAGAATGATTCAAGATCCAACTTTTGGCATCTTGAGAGTAAGAGGTGAGTCAAAACTTCCATTTGCAATTGCATACATAACATTTATATTATTTTCTCCTGATTGATTTACACAGATTTAGTAAAATAATTTCCTTATGATATAAAACAGTGTGAAAGAATAGTATCTCCAAGATGAGCTAGACAGACAAATTGTACACTGATTCATCTATTATCAAAGGCTTTTATAAGACTACTGTTTCATCCAATAACCCATGACATATTCAGAACAGTTGTATTATCCAGCATATGGACAACTAATTTTCATGGTGGAATTGCCTGATCACAGTTTTGGTTATCCAGAGTACATACCCATATGATTATGATTAACATTCATTATTATCTACTCCATGCCTGAGAACCAGACTTGTAAATATCCAAGCTAAGAGCCAGAATTTACATCAGGCAAAGAAATTGTGAAGTCTTTGATAATGGAAGAATTGGTGTAAGCAGACAATCTATCAGTACATCACATTTCTTCTTTAGTGTTTACAGCACGTCTCATTGATATACTCCACAGGGTGACTGTACTTAGTTGTGCAGAATATATCAAGGTATATGTACCTTTCATGTTATTTCTTGTTTATACCACATATGGTACAATACCTAGTGTATTACCTACAGAACCAAGTCGCATATATTTGTTTTGAGACGGTTTGGTCATTTTTCAAGTATTCATTTATGTATACATACATAATACAGTTTCACAGTTGTGTTATGCTCAGAAAAGAAGGAAAGCATTTTATACAAAACATTTACACAGTAAAAGTATGAACAGCACAGAATGGACTTGCTACAGAACATACCACAGAAAATAGTTGCAGTACATCATATTTGCAACAAAGCATATCTTGACAATATGCTTCTAATATACAAAGAGCATCCTAGAATATGCTCTCCATAGTAAACTCACAGACTGTAACATACTAAGGTATGATCATAAAACATGCTCTTTCAAGAAAACACACAGTCACCATGGAGCCTGCATCGCTGAGTATGTCCATTTGGAACATGCTCATCTTATAGAATGGAATAGGCACATTTAGAACACAGTGCACTACAGAGTATAAGGGATTTTTACTGCTTGCAGCAAGATATTTTTTTTGTGATGAGATCTATTTAAAGGTTATAACAAGTAAAGTTCTTGCACTATGTATGTGGTACTGCAAGCTCAAATTGTGTTTGAAAACATATTTGTGTAGGATGCTTCTTAGCTCTGCAAGACCTATTGAATACATTGGATGATTTGATTAAGAACAGAACTATTTGTCTGGTGTGGCTGCATCAATATTTGGTCTTGCAAGATCAGAATAGTGTATATCAGTATGTAATTGTAGAAGGAGCTGTTTCATTAATAAAGGCTCTACATAAAGCATTTCAAGTATATAAGCATCACAGAGTCTTTATCCCGTGTTTCAGAAGCTATACAAGTTTTGCTCAGTTTGTTTCATAAGTCTGCAGAACTGTGTGGGAAGTGTTAGTATCTTTAAATGTATTCTGTGAACTGAATCATTCTGAAATCCTGAGAAATTGAGCTAGTCATCTAAGAAGCCAAGAGCTATAGGAAGACAATATTTACCAGAGCAATAAAGCAAGCTAAAGTCCATTGAAGGATTGGTTGCATTAAAGCACTCTAAGCAATATCATTAGATCCTGATTCTCTAGCTTTGTCTCTTTAAAGGCTTAAGTGTTTAGATAATGCAAATAATCCTGTGACACATACAACTTGAGGATAGTCCTTTGATACTAGTACTTATTTCAATCATTAATCAAAATAATTTCATAACTTTAAAAGGCCAAAAACTTATAAATCACAGATTTTTGTAGGGGTTATAGGGTAGTAATTTCATGACAATAACTGCATTATCATCATTATGTATGCTAACGTTCTGATGGAAAAACTTTGTACTAATTATCATGCTAAGCTGACATCCCTACACTCCTGGTGCTCTTTGGAAGGCATAGGTAAAGTTTAGCTACTACACTGGAATATCTATGTATGATAATATCCATATGTCTACTTGTATTGATAAGCTTTTTCTTCCATTTATATGATTAGAAGAAGCTTATCTCAGACAAGAAATTATACATCTATATTATCTTAAGATATACTTCATACAAATGGAAAGCATGTTCAGGTCCAAAAATGGGGCCCTTGAAAGATGTGACTGTATATTGTTTACAGGATTTGTTGGAAGAGATCCTTTCTATCTTTTCTATACTTGTTCTCCAAAGGGAAAAAGAGTGAGTGTTTGCATACTTGCTGAAACCACATTTCTCAGATATGCACATAATGAATCATCATATGGAATAGAGGCCACAAAATAAAGTGCAGTAAAACTGGTGGAAAGGAGTTCTCTGATACAGATCTTGAAAGGCCAGTTATGTAAGTACAGCAGGGTCAGGATATAGCATGAGGTAGATACTAAAACACTGTGTGCAGTATCAAATTGGACTATACTGTGACAATCATTTTCATATTAGATAAGAGGCTAGGGACCTTAGGAAATGACATGAAATATATGCAAAACTTATGGAAATAAATGTACCAAATAATTCTCAAAACATCCCTAAGTAGTTAACATAATTTACAATTCCATTAGAAAATGACGCAAAGATTTCTGTATTTGTTACATCCATATTTCTTCAGGACTGCTGGATGGGCTAGGTAAGTTTTTCTATATTCTTTTTGAATATGTAGTTAACTATTAGTTCATGCATTAGGTAAGAACATACTGAAGAGAACTCTGTAACATATGTATATTTATATTCTATTTATATATGTAATCGCCGTCTCCCGCGATATTGAGGTAGCGCAAGGAAACAGACGAAAGAATGGCTCAACCCACCCACATACACATGTATATATATAAACGGACCAAACATGCACTTATACATACTTATACATTTCAACGTATACATACACAGACATATATACACATGCACATATTCATACTTGCTGCCTTCATCCATTCCCATCGCCACCCCATCACACATGATATAGCATCCCCCATGAGGTAATGCTAGGAAAAATACAAAAAAAGGCCACAATGGTTCACTCTCAGTCTCTAGCTGTTGTATAATGCACCGAAACCACAGCTCCCTTTCCACATCCAGGCCCCACAAAACTTTCCATGGTTTACCCCAGACACTTCACATGCTCTGGTTCAATCCACTAATAGCACTTTGACCTCAGTGTACCACATCACCTTCTACGACATGCAGGGAATACGTGGGAAGTATTCTTTCTCCCCTATCCCCAGGGATAATATATATATATATATATATTTTTTTTTTGCTTTGTCGCTGTCTCCCGCGTTTGCGAGGTAGCGCAAGGAAACAGATGAAAGAAATGGCCCAACCCACCCCCATACACATGTATATGCATACACGTCCACACACGCAAATATACATACCTACACAGCTTTCCATGGTTTACCCCAGACGCTCCACATGCCCTGATTCAATCCACTGACAGCACGTCAACCCTATATATATACATATATATATATATTACAGAGGTATAAGTTTGTTGAGTATTGCTGGTAAATTATATGGGAGGGTATTGATTGAGAGGGTGAAGGCATGTACAGAGCATCAGATTGGGGAAGAGCAGTGTGGTTTCAGAAGTGGTAGAGGATGTGTGGATCAGGTGTTTGCTTTGAAGAATGTATGTGAGAAATACTTAGAAAAGCAAATGGATTTGTATGTAGCATTTATGGATCTGGAGAAGGCATATGATAGAGTTGATAGAGATGCTCTGTGGAAGGTATTAAGAATATATGGTGTGGGAGGAAAGTTGTTAGAAGCAGTGAAAAGTTTTTATCGAGGATGTAAGGCATGTGTACGTGTAGGAAGAGAGGAAAGTGATTGGTTCCCAGTGAATGTAGGTTTGCGGCAGGGGTGTGTGATGTCTCCATGGTTGTTTAATTTGTTTATGGATGGGGTTGTTAGGGAGGTAAATGCAAGAGTTTTGGAAAGAGGGGCAAGTATGAAGTCTGTTGGGGATGAGAGAGCTTGGGAAGTGAGTCAGTTGTTGTTCGCTGATGATACAGCGCTGGTGGCTGATTCATGTGAGAAACTGCAGAAGCTGGTGACTGAGTTTGGTAAAGTGTGTGGAAGAAGAAAGTTAAGAGTAAATGTGAATAAGAGCAAGGTTATTAGGTACAGTAGGGTTGAGGGTCAAGTCAATTGGGAGGTGAGTTTGAATGGAGAAAAACTGGAGGAAGTGAAGTGTTTTAGATATCTGGGAGTGGATCTAGCAGCGGATGGAACCATGGAAGCGGAAGTGGATCATAGGGTGTGGGAGGGGGCGAAAATTCTGGGAGCCTTGAAGAATGTGTGAAAGTCGAGAACACTATCTCGGAAAGCAAAAATGGGTATGTTTGAAGGAATAGTGGTTCCAACAATGTTGTATGGTTGCGAGGCATGGGCTATGGATAGAGTGGTGCGCAGGAGGATGGATGTGCTGGAAATGAGATGTTTGAGGACAATGTGTGGTGTGAGGTGGTTTGATCGAGTAAGTAACGTAAGGGTAAGAGAGATGTGTGGAAATAAAAAGAGCGTGGTTGAGAGAGCAGAAGAGGGTGTTTTGAAGTGGTTTGGGCACATGGAGAGAATGAGTGAGGAAAGATTGACCAAGAGGATATATGTGTCGGAGGTGGAGGGAACGAGGAGAAGAGGGAGACCAAATTGGAGGTGGAAAGATGGAGTGAAAAAGATTTTGTGTGATCGGGGCCTGAACATGCAGGAGGGTGAAAGGAGGGCAAGGAATAGAGTGAATTGGAGCAATGTGGTATATCGGGGTTGACGTGCTGTCAGTGGATTGAATCAGGTATGTATGTAGGTAGGTATGTATATTTGCGTGTGTGGACGTATGTATATACATGTGTATGGGGGGGGGTTGGGCCATTTCTTTCGTCTGTTTCCTTGTGCTACCTCGCAAACGCGGGAGACAGCGACAAAGTATAATAAATAAATATAAATAAAATATATATATATATATATATTAAATTTATATATATATATATATATATATATATATATATATATATATATATATATATATATATATATATATATATATATAATATTTTATTATTTTACTTTATCACTGTCTCCCGCGTTAGCGAGGTAGCACAAGGAAACAGACAAAAGAATGGCCCAACCCACCCACATACACATGTATATGCATACACGTCCACTCACGCAAATATACATACCTATAAATCTCAACGTATACATATATATACACATACACACATTTACACATATAAACATGTACATAATTCATAGTCTGCCTTTATTCATTCCCATCGCCACCCGCCACACATGAAATAACAACCCCCTCCCCCACGCATATGCGCAAGGTAGCACTAGGAAAAGACAACAAAGGCCACATTCGTTCACACTCAGTCTCTAGCTGTCATTTAATAATGCACTGAAACTACAGCTCCTTTTCCACATCCAGGCCCCACAGAACTTTCCATGGTTTACCCCAGACGCTTCACAAGCCCTGGTTCAATCTATTAACAGCACGTCAACCCCAGTATACCACGTCGTTCCAATTCACTCTATTCCTTGCATGCCTTTCACCTTCCTGCATGTTCAGGCCCCAATCTCTCAAAATCTTTTTCACTCCATCTTTCCACCTCCAATTTGGTCTCCCACTTTTCCTCATTCCCTCCACCTCTGACACATATATCCTCTTGGTCAATCTTTCCTCACTCATTCTCTCAATGTGACCAAACCATTTCAAAACACCCTCTTCTGCTCTCTCAACCACACTCTTTTTATTACCCTATTATTACTTACTCGATCAAACCACCTCACACCACATATTGTCCTCAAACATCTCATTTCCAGCACATCCACCCTCCTATGCACAACTCTATCTATAGCCCACACCTCAAACATAACCATTTTTGCTTTCGTAGATAATGTTCTTGACTTCCTCAAATTCTTCAGCGCTCCCAGAACTTTCGCCCCCTCCCCCACCCTATGATTCACTTCCGCTTCCATGGTTTCATCTGCTACCAAATCCACTCCAAGATATCTAAAACACTTCACTTACTCCAGTTTTTCTCCATTCAAACTTACCTCCCAAGTGACTTGACCCTCAACCCTACTGTACCTAATAACCTTGCTCTTATTCACATTTACTCTCAGCTTTCTTCCTTCACACACACTTTACCAAAATCAGTCACCAGCTTCTGCAGTTTATCATATGAATCAGCCACCAGCGCTGTATCATCAGCGAACAACAACTGACTCACTTCCCAAGCTCTCTCATCCACAACAGACTGCATACTTGCCCCTCTTTCCAAAACTCTTGCATTCACCTCCCTAACAACCCCATCCATAAACAAATTAAACAACCATGGAGACATCACACACCCCTGCCGCAAACCAACATTCACTGAGAACCAATCACTCTCCTCTCTTCCTAGATGTACACATGCCTTACATTCTCGATAAAAACTTTTCCGTGCTTCTAACGACTTACCTCCCACACCATATATTCTTAATACCTTCCACAGAGCATCTCTATCAACTCTATCATATGCCTTCTCCAGATCCATAAATGCTACATACAAAACCATTTGCTTTTCTATTTCTCACATACATTCCTCAAAGCAAACACCTGATCCACATATCCTCTACCACTTCTGAAACCACACTGCTCTTCCCCTATCTGATTCTCTGTACATGCCTTCTCCCTCTCAGTCAATACCCTCCCTTATGATTTCCCAGGAATACTGGCAAATTTATGCCTCTGTAATTTGAGCACTCACTTTTATCCCCTTTGCCTTTGTACAATAGCACTATGCAAGCATTCTGCCAATCCTCAGGCACCTCACCATGAGTCATACACACATTAAATAATCTTACCAGTCAGTCAACAACACAGTCACCCCCTTTTTTAATAAATTCCACTGCGATACCATCCAAACCTGCTGCCTTGCCGGCTTTCATCTTCCGCAAAGCTTTTACTACCTCTTCTCTGTTTACCAAATCATTTTCCCTAACCCTCTCACTTTGCACACCACCTTGACCAAAACACCCTATATCTGCCACTCTATCTTCAAACACATTCAACAAACCTTCAAAATACTCACTCCATCTCCTTCTCACATCACCACTATTTGTTATCACCTCCCCATTTGGTAAACAGAGAAGAGGTAGCAAAAGCTTTGCGAAAGATGAAAGCCAGCAAGGCAGCGGGTTTGGATGGCATTGCAGTGGAATTTATTAAAAAAGGGGGTGACTGTATTGTTGACTGGTTGGTAAGGTTATTTAATGTGTGTATGACTCATGGTGAGCTGCCTGAGGATTGGCGGAATGCTTGCATAGTGCCACTGTACAGAGGCAAAGGGGATAAAAGTGAGTGCTCAAATTATAGAGGTATAAGTTTGTTGAGTATTCCTGGGAAATTATATGGGAAGGAATTGATTGAGAGGGTGAAGGCATGCACAGAGCATCAAATTGGGGAAGAGCAGTGTGGTTTTAGAAGTGGTAGAGGATGTGTGCATCAGGTGTTTGCTTTGAAGAATGTGTGACAAATATTTAGAAAAGCAAATGGATTTGTATGTAGCATTTATGGATCTGGAGAAGGCATATGATAGAGTTGATAGAGATGCTCTGTGGAAGGTATTAAGAATATATGGTGTGGGTGGCAAGTTGCTAGAAGCAGCGAAAAGTTTTTATCGAGGATGTATATATATATATATATATATATATATATATATATATATATATATATATATATATTTTTTTTTTTTTTTTTTTTTTTTTTTTATACTTTGTCGCTGTCCCCCGCGTTTGCGAGGTAGCGCAAGGAAACAGACGAAAGAAATGGCCCAACCCCCCCCCCCATACACATGTACATACACACGTCCACACACGCAAATATACATACCTACACAGCTTTCCATGGTTTACCCCAGACGCTTCACATGCCTTGCTTCAATCCACTGACAGCACGTCAACCCCGGTATACCACATGACTCCAATTCACTCTATTTCTTGCCCTCCTTTCACCCTCCTGCATGTTCAGGCCCCGATCACACAAAATCTTTTTCACTCCATCTTTCCACCTCCAATTTGGTCTCCCTCTTCTCCTCGTTCCCTCCACCTCCGACACATATATCCTCTTGGTCAATCTCTCCTCACTCATTCTCTCCATGTGCCCAAACCATTTCAAAACACCCTCTTCTGCTCTCTCAACCACGCTCTTTTTATTTCCACACATCTCTCTTACCCTTACGTTACTTACTCGATCAAACCACCTCACACCACACATTGTCCTCAAACATCTCATTTCCAGCACATCCATCCTCCTGCGCACATCTCTATCCATAGCCCACGCCTCGCAACCATACAACATTGTTGGAACCACTATTCCCTCAAACATACCCATTTTTGCTTTCCGAGATAATGTTCTCGACTTCCACACATTTTTCAAGGCTCCCAAAATTTTCGCCCCCTCCCCCACCCTATGATCCACTTCCGCTTCCATGGTTCCATCCGCTGACAGATCCACTCCCAGATATCTAAAACACTTCACTTCCTCCAGTTTTTCTCCATTCAAACTCACCTCCCAATTGACTTGACCCTCACCCCTACTGTACCTAATAACCTTGCTCTTATTCACATTTACTCTCAACTTTCTTCTTCCACACACTTTACCAAACTCAGTCACCAGCTTCTGCAGTTTCTCACATGAATCAGCCACCAGCGCTGTATCATCAGCGAACAACAACTGACTCACTTCCCAAGCTCTCTCATCCCCAACAGACTTCATACTTGCCCCTCTTTCCAGGACTCTTGCATTTACCTCCCTTACAACCCCATCCATAAACAAATTAAACAACCATGGAGACATCACACATCCCTGCCGCAAACCTACATTCACTGAGAACCAATCACTTTCCTCTCTTCCTACACGTACACATGCCTTACATCCTCGATAAAAACTTTTCACTGCTTCTAACAACTTGCCTCCCACACCATATATTCTTAATACCTTCCACAGAGCATCTCTATCAACTCTATCATATGCCTTCTCCAGATCCATAAATGCTACATACAAATCCATTTGCTTTTCTAAGTATTTCTCACATACATTCTTCAAAGCAAACACCTGATCCACACATCCTCTACCACTTCTGAAACCGCACTGCTCTTCCTCTTTACAAGCGGTCACAGTGGTGTGCATAATCTGGTATATGCTGAAAACCACGGGAAAATGAAAGTGATAAGTTCTCAAGTGCACTTTCCTGTAATGATCATATCGTCAGGGGAGATACAAGAATGAAACAGATGTAGGACAGTCAGTTGATATACAAGAAATAGATGTAGCTAAGACGCCACTGGTAAATAAACGTTACTGGATAGTGATGTTCAGGTTGGTGTGTTTGGGCCTGGCAACATGCCAATCATAAAATTCTTATGTGGACGAGAAGGGGAACTGTTTACAATTTTGTGTACGGTAAAGCTATCCAATGTGTACAGACCTTCATTAATATTAATGTTACAATTCAGTGACATTTCTTGTGGTAAAGGAGTTATCATTGAATTGGCATTACTCCAGTCAATACATTGGTTATAATTCTTAAGGAAAGCATTTGATTATTGTCCTGTTCTTCTATTATAATTATGTTGCTTAATTTTAACATAAAGATTCTTACCAGTCTGCACAACATAAGACATATAACAATTTTTCATTAATATATTCTTTATAGTATTATTACTGCTGAAGGCTACATTTACATTAAGGATTTAAGCAACCTGGGAAGTAATGTAAAATTATCACTAAAAGAGAGAACTAAAAGGTTATTGGTATCAAGAGGAGGTCTGGGTTTAACTCAATGAAACATCTAGGATACTTTAACTTGGATTCAATAGAATATATCTTCACAAACTCATCATCAAAAAATTCTGGACTGCATATATGTAATGATGCAAGAAACATCAACTGGAATGATGATAATCTAACTCTGTCATGTTTAACTAAGTAATAATGAATATATGAACAAATGGTGGGTTTTCTGTATATAATAAACTTAAACATGTTTCTACTATGGATCCTGCAATCTAAAAATAGTAACATAATTATTTACCACTTATACAGTAAAGTAGATAGAAGGTGCTAAATTGTTAAGTAAATGGGGAAATTTTTGTGAATTTTTGTTTGTTGGCCAAACACAAAGAACATCTACATACTTAAACCAAACTGCCTTAGAGGGTAATTCTGTTAAGATTAAGTAATCTTTATGTGGAATTCTTTGTCTGTGTCCTGGCACTACCTTGCTGATGTGGGAAATGGCAATCAAGTATAAAAAAAGAAAATATACAGTTCATCATATTATTTACTAAGCTGTACATTTTGAATCATGAGACAACTGACCACTTGCCTCCCTTAACTGTTACAGTATTTTTCTTAATACTGTATTCCTTTTATATCATTTTTAGTGTAAGAATTAGTTATAAATCTACAGAAGAGAATTGAATTGTGGAGAAAAACATGTAAACATTATAACTTACAATATCATTTACCAAGTCAAAGACATAAGTTATAAAAACAAATGATTTGACCCCAAGTGCTAGGTAAAATCTTTCTTATATTTTTTTCTGAATACATATAGATAACCATTAGTTCATGCATTAGGTAGGAGCATCCTGAAGAGAGCTGTATAAAAAAAAATATGTGTATAAATGATACTATTTACCACATCTTTCATTAAGTGAGATTACTGACCATTCACTTCTCTGAGCTGGAAGCATTTTAAATTGTAGTTCTGTAACGCCCATACCTCTATTACTGTATTTTTATTATTACTGTACTTGGAATAATTCATTTTAAGTGTATAAATTAGTCAAGAACCTACCAAAGAGAACTGTGTAAAAATTATATATCTGTAGGGAATAGGGGAGAAAGAATACTTCCCACATATTCCCTGCATGTCGTAGAAGGTGACTAAAAGGGAAGGGAGCAGGTGGCTGGAAATCCTCCCCTCTCGTTTTTTTCAATTTTCCAAATGAAGGAACAGAGAAGGGGGCCAGGTGAGGATATTCTCTCAAAGGCCCAGTCCTCTGTTCTTAACGCTACCTCACTATCATGGAAAATGGCGAATAGTACGAAAGAAAAAAAAAAAATATATTAGTAAAGAGGTGCTAAAGAATATATATATAAAAATACACTTTACCATATCACAGGGAGATGGACCAAAGGCCGAAATACAGATAATAACCCTTAAAACTTTATGTAAACATTGAAAATAATTTATAGTAATGTAACAATTAAAATAAACTAAGATATAGTAAATAGAGAACATCATACGACAGCTACTATATCTATCCCTTGATTTTGGGCCAACTTATCCCCCAACCCACATTCTCTTACTAATATTGCACAGCTGCCAATTGTGATATCCTCAGACTATGTAAGTAATTAAGTACATCTTTTTCATAACTCGGGAAAAGTTTAAAAAACACCTTCCCAAGTTTTCCTCTATTTTCCAAGACCTCTTCAGAGGGGGAAAAAACAAAAAATTAGTATATGAAAATCATGAACAAGTCTGAATATAACAAGGCTCCTAGCCTAACTCACTACTAAATGAGGAACAAAGTGGCACCAGAGGAACCTGGTGACCAACTTGACCTCAAGGAAATTCAGTCCAGATACAGCCCAATACTGCTGTTTTTATGTTTGGCACATCATAAATGTAATTCATCAAAAAGTCATCCACTCTATATGTGTAGACTGGATGATTTGTTAATATATTCCATTTATGATGTGAAATATATAAACAGCAATATTGGATCGTAGCCCAGACTAAATTCACATAAGGTTAGGTTAGGCACCAAGTTCCCCCAGATGATGGTGAGTCAGGTGCAACCTTCTAGAGACAGTGGTGGCTTTGAGCTTTGTTCCTTTCAAATTTTGTTTATATGCCTTCATGTAATATTCTAACGCTATTCTGCCTTAAGAAGTCTTGCAAAATATGAGAAAGCTTGGAAAGATGTTCATTTTTATGTGAGGTATAAAGATTTTGTCTACCCCATGGTAGTGCTGTGGATTAACATTAATAAAGTACATGTATGTTTTTCTTTTAATTGTGCTTCTTAATTATTGCTTTTACTTATTTGCATGTTGCTTGAGACATTTCATGTCCATGCATTTATTTAAACTAATTTTATTTACTCATTATTCATCCCTGAATATATGTTTGTCAGTGCATACTATTTATTTTATTGTTTTCAATATTTACATTATCATTACTATTGACATAAATAACAGTATAAGTATTAGAAAAAACAAAACAAACATATATGTTTATGCCTTACCAATGGAAGTTATACATTTCATTGAAATGTGTCATTGCACGTACACAGACTTTTGGCCATGGTAGGGCATTCTTCGACCATCATTTAATGCAGTCTTTGCTGGCATCAAAATGTGGATCCTTTGCATCAGTCTTCATCAGATATGTATACTTTGGCATCTTTTTCAAGTAAAGGCAAGTTTAGTCACAGTTCCCATCCTGATCTAGTGTGTAACCTTTCTTCTCTATAATTTCCTGGAGTTCCTCTTTTGCTCACTCAAGTCTCTGTATCACCTCTTGCAGCCTCATCTGACAGAATCACATTTCTCAGGCCAACATGTTTGATAAAATTATGTAGCCAGCTTCAGCTAGCTGTAAATTTACTTTCAGGAGTGGCTTACCCTCTTTCTTCATCAACTCCTCATGAATCCTGATTGCTTTATTTTCAATCATCTGGCCTGTCATAGGAAACTGCTGCACATGAATTGCCTGCACCGAGATTTTTGGAGTATCCTCCTTCTTCATATATATCAGTATCCTAAGATGCATAGCCATTAAAAAAAAGGAGAAAAAAAGGCTGAGAAAAGGCTTTCCTGATAGATATGCTTTTCTTCTTTATAAAGTGGATGCTGTTTTCATCAATGCCACAACAGCAAGAAACTGCTGAAGCGATAGACTCAAGCTGGAGATCATTCAGTAAAGGTTTTTCTTACCTTTTTGGCAGGTTCACTTCTAGTTGGAGTACTTGCTGGATGCTTATGCTTGGTGGTGACTAATTCAAGTATGCATAGTGTAGAAATGTATGAGTGGCAAACAATACGTCCTCACTCTTTGAATGTTAGCAAAGAACTGATGCAATGAGCACATGCTATGTTAAAAAAAATGGGAATAAAATTAGGTACCTGCACTACATTGAAGTTGTTAAATGATATTCTGCTATATCGTGACACTACCATATAGAATATATCCATCAGTTTTTATGTTAAATGATATTGTGCTATATCGTGACACTACCACATAGAATATATCCATCAGTTTTTATGTGACCATTAAATGTGATTTCATTGCACTACACAGGACAGAGTGAATGAGGCCTTTTCTTGTCTGCTTCTGGTATAAACATGGGAAACAATGAACAAGTATGAGAAAAAAGTAATTGTCTAGGGTGTGAGATCATATGGATGGGGACTGTACCAAACCAAATGCATGTATTATCTTAATTAAAAAGTCCTCTATTTATGTGACTTCAGGACCATGAAGTCACTATGATAGGTGTAGGTGATCCAGTACTGGATGAGAAATATGACAATCAGGCATCATGGCCCAGCCTTCATGGCTTTTCTTTGAAAATGCATGTGGGTTTACCTTAAAGCAGTTTTGTACAAGAGAAATGATGCCAAACAAAATGTATAGATTTGTGCATGATTTCATGCTATTCATAATCTGCAGAAATTTGAGTTCTATTACTCTATAAATAATTGTCAGTAATTATACATTAATTACATTTAAACATCATTATTACTGTGTATTACAAAAATAAATGATAAATATTTGGAACACCTCTCACCTGCCACTTGATGTAATGAAATGATCAAAAGAATATTTGAGCAGGTAATTACAGCAACACCTTTCCATTCATGTTTCCCCATGAGATTTCATTATCTGCCTTATAAAATTTACACCTTAATCATTTCATTTTGAAATCTGTCTAGTAAGTGCCAGCTCTTGCTCTTTATTTAAGCTCATCTTAATCCTGTGATGAAAAATTTATCCATTAATGATGCTGACTTCATTTTTTGGAGAAATTTAAAGTAAGCTTCATAAAAAATAATGGTAGGATTAGTTTACAGGCCCCTTGCACAGACATAAGAGGCACATGAAAGACTTCAGGATTAGGTAACGGAAATTAGTAATGAGCATGATTGATCATAGAGGGAAATTTTAACATATTAGTATCTCAGTGAAGGAATCCCTTTCCAGTAGCTCTGGGTGCTGACTCTTACTTATATTTGCCTGATAGTGACATAATACAATAAGTAAAGATATCTACAGATGATGAGGACATAATAGATTTAATTCTAGCTACAAACATGGTGCTAGTTAATATTGTTGAAGCTGGAAAAAAGTTTAGTAAAAGTGGTCAGTGACAAATTACTTTTGAGGTAACTTTGAACACTATATGTACTATTGTTCACATGAAGTTTCCATAAAAATACTACATTCTTGTCAGAAAATTTTGGGATGATGTCCTCAATGAAAAAGATAAGGACACAGATTGGAAAGAGTACAGAACTTTCAAAGTAGTAGAGGGAACTTATGTAGCAATATGTTGTAGATGATGTTCTTCCAAAACTAAGCTTATATGGTAGAATGATGAAATAAAGAATAAATAAAGTATCTGCTGTCTAAGAAAGTACGACAAAAACTCAAAGAGGCCAATAACCAACATGACTGAGTTAATTATGTAAATTTGCACAGAGAATCTAAGAGACAGACATCAAAGGAAATGTCAGTTTGAAGCATATGATGCTTAAAAAGGCAAAATAACCCAAAGCAGTTTTATAGTTACGTTAGGAGGAAGTCATCACCCATTCAACTGATCCTTTATTTATGGAAAGCGTAAACTTGGTTCAAGACAGCAAGCCATGCAAAGATCTTAAATGATTTCTTTATAGCGTTATTTACAACTGCAGACACAAGTCACATCCTGAATCCAGCCCCTCTGCTAAGAAAGAAAACACTGTGCAGCATATTGACATAAAAGTTGAAGATAAACAATCAGCAGTTAATGGAGTAAAAGTGAGTAAAACAGCAGGCCCAGATAAGATTTATCCGAGGACATTGAAAGAGATGAAAAATGAGAAAGCTAGGTCCTTGACTGCTCTTTTCAATAAATTCCTCTGTAAATGGAAAGTCTCAGATGAATAGTAGCTTGCAAGTGTAACAACAACATTAAAAAGAGGGTAATAAGTCACTGCTTGGAAATTATTGTCTGATTAGTTGGAGAAGTTATAGAAACCACCATTCTCTACGAAACTAAACCATTTAGAGTACCACCCCTTACAAAATTATTCTCTGCATAGTTTTGGACAACAATGCTCATGTCAGACTAATCAGCTTGATTTCTTTAATAATGATATATTCACGAAGTACGTTCAAAAAGTAAAGCAGTCGATTTCATCTGGTTGGAGTAGTAGTTAATAGTCAAGCCTCAGAATGGTTTGACATGACAAGTGGTGTGCTGCAGAGATCAATCTTGAGACCTGTTCTTACCATGTATATTAATGGGCTGAATTGTAAAACATCAAAACTCAAAGAGGATACTAAGCAGGAAAATATACCTATATCTGAGAAAACATTTGTAGCTTCCACCTAACAAGACAAATTGATGGATTGGGCAACATTTCACACATTAGTACTGTAATGAAAATGAGAAGGCAAGTCAAAGTATGAATCCTGTTGAGCTACAAAAGCTAAATAAGGAAAATGCCTTGGATGTAATAATATCTGGTGACTCAAAGCCAAGTAAACAGTGCACAGAAACAGTAAAAAGGACATGCAAAACTGTCGGATCCATAGTTTTTTCATTTAAATCTAGGGAAATTATCCTCACCTCTTACAATATACTGGTACATCCCCATCTTGAGTTCATGTTCAGTTTGGATACTGTACTTGAAAATAGACATGGACAGGACGGAGAGAGTATTAGCATCAAACTACTAGGATGATTCCTGGACTGAGAAAGAAATCCTGTGAAAGCCAACTAAACAACTTGAATACATTTAGCCTAGAAAAGAAAAGGTTAAGAGGTACTCAAAATTATAGTGAATGTAGTAATGAATATAAATTCATGAGAGAACTTCCAAAGATGTCCACATCATCATATTTTCATGGTACTTAGACACTGGGGCTGTTACCATAATATGACAAAAAATATGTCATACAAGTTATACAGTGTTTTAAAAAATGAAGTTTAAGATCTGTTCCCTCATTCTCATCCAATACTAAATGTGATCTAAGTTATTTAGATATTCATATATATATATATATATATATATATATATATATATATATATATATATTTTTTTTTTTTTTTCAAACTATTCGCCATTTCTCGCATTAGCAAGGTAGCGTTAAGAACAGAGGACTGGGCCTCTGAGGGAATATCCTCACCTGGCCCCCTTCTCTGTACTTCTTTTGGAAAATTAAAAAAAAAAACAAGAGGGGAGGATTTCCAGCCCCCCACTCCCTTCCCTTTTAGTCGCCTTCTACGACACGCAGGGAATACGTGGGAAGTATTCTTTCTCCCCTATCCCCAGGGATATATATATATATATATATATATATATATATATATATATATATATATATATATATATATATATGAATATATATATTTTTTTTTTTATACTTTGTCGCTGTCTCCCGCGTTTGCGAGGTAGCGCAATATATATATATATATATATATATATATATATATATATATATATATATATATATATATGATTATCATTATCATCAGTATACTTAATCACTGTTTCCTGCATCAGCGAGGTAGCGCCAAGGCATAGACAAAGAATGGCCCATGCACTCATATACACATATATATACAAAAATGCCCAAACACACATATGCATACATATACATAACAAAATATACACATGTACATACACATACACAGACATATATATATATATACACATGTACATATTCATACTTGTTTGCCTTTATCCATTCCTGGTGCCACCCCGCCCACAGGAAACAGCATTGCTACACCCTGCTTCAGCGTGGTAGTGCCAGGAAAACAGACAAAAAAAGGCCGCAATCGTTCGCACTCAGTCTCTAGCTGTCATGTGTACTTCACCGAAACCACAGACCTTTCCATGGTTTACTCCAGATGTTTAACATGCCCTGGTTCAGTCCAGTGACAGCACGTCGACCTCAGTATACCATATCGTTCCAACGCACTTTATTCCTTGCATACCTCTCACCTTCCTGTATGTTCAGGCCCAGATCACTCAAAATCTTTTTCACTCCATCCTTCCACCTCCTTTGGTCTCTCGCTTCTCCTTGTTCCCTCTACCTCTGACACATATATCCTCTTTGTCAGACTTTCCTCACTCATTCTCTCCATATGTCCCAACCATTTCAACACACCCTCTTCTGCTCTCTCAACCATACTCTTTATTTCCACACATCTCTCTTACCCTTTCATTACTTACTTGATCAAACGACCTCACACTACACACTGTCCTCAAACATTTCATTTCCAACACGTCCACCCTCCTCCGCACAACCCTATCTTCAGCCCATGCCTTGCAACCTTATAACATTGTTGGAACTACCATACACATAAACATACCCATTTTTGCTCTCCAAGATAACATTTTCTCCCTTCACACATTCTTCATCACTCCCAGAACCTTCAAGTATCAGATGAATTTAGGGAGAAGATTTTAGGAGGAGGTTAATAGTGTTCAAAAAAGAAAAGAACAAATGGGAATGTTGGTGATGGGGGCAATGGGGAAAGTGGCAAAAGGTAGTGATGAAGTGAGGACATGGAGTATATATTTTGAAGGACTGTTGAATACATGTGTTAGATGATAGGAATGGCAGATGTGGGGTGTTGTTTGGGTAATTGGAAGAATCTCGGGGAGAGGGGTAATTAAGCAGTCTGCAGGGGATGAGGGCGCATGGGAAGTGGGTCAGTTGTCGTTTACTGATGATACAGCACTGGTAGCAGATATGACTGCGAAATTGCAGAAATTATTGACTGTGTTTGTAGGTGTGTACAAAAGGAGGAAGTTGAGAGTAAATGTGAAAAAAAAGGGTTATTAGCTTTAGCAGGGCTCAGATACATGTTAGTTGAGGCATGAAATTGAATGGAGAAAAACTGGAGAAAATGAAGTGTTTTAGATACCTGGGAGTGGACATGGCAGCAAATGGAACCATGTGAGCAGAAGCAGTCATTGGATGGGTGAGGTGGTGAAGTTTCTAGGAGCACTTAAGAATGTGTAGAAAGAAAATTGTTATCTGGGAGGGCACAAATAGTTCTGTTTATACCAATGCAAGACAGGGACTATAGATAATAAAAGTAATAAAAGGGTAAGAGGGAGGTGTGGCAATAAAAAAGTGTGGTTGAGAGCTGAAGAGGGTGTGCTAATATGGTCTGGACACATGAAGAGAATGAGTGGGGACAGATTAACAAAAAGGATATATGTGTCAGAAGTGGAGGAAACAAGAAGGGGGAGACCAAATTGGAGATGGAAAGATGAAGGTACAAGATTTTGAGTAATGGGGGTCTGAACATGCAGGAGGGTGAAAGATTGCACAGGATGGAGTGAACTGGAACAATGGGGTATACAGTGGTTGACATGCTGTCAGTGGACTGAACCAGGCCTGAAGTGCAAGGACAAACCTTAGAAAGGTCTCTGGGGCCTCGTTACAGACAGGGAGTGGTGGTTTTGTTGCGGTACACATGACAGTATGTGAGCAAATGCAGCCTTTCTTTGTTTGTTCCTGGTGCTACCTCACTAATGTGAGAAATGGACATATATTCCATGTGTGGCGAGGTGGCGATGGGAATGAATAAAGGCAGACAGTGTGAATTGTGTGCATGGGTATATATGTATGTGTCTGTGTGTGTATATATATGTGTACATTGAGATGTACAGGTATGTATATTTGCATGTGTGTGGACGTGTATGTATATACATTGTGATCCTTTCCAATATATATATATATATATATATATATATATATATATATATATATATATATATATATATATATATATATATATGGAGAAAAACTGGAGGAATTGAAGTGTTTTAGATATCTGGGAGTGGATCTGGCAGCGGATGGAACCATGGAAGCGGAAGTGGATCATAGGGTGGGGGAGGGGGCGAAAATTCTGGGAGCCTTGAAGAATGTGTGGAAGTCGAGAACATTATCTCGGAAAGCAAAAATGGGTATGTTTGAAGGAATAGTGGTTCCAACAATGTTGTATGGTTGCGAGACGTGGGCTATGGATAGAGGTGTGCGCAGGAGGATGGATGTGCTGGAAATGAGATGTTTGAGGACAATATGTGGTGTGAGGTGGTTTGATCGAGTAAGTAACGTAAGGGTAAGAGAGATGTGTGGAAATAAAAAGAGCGTGGTTGAGAGAGCAGAAGAGGGTGTTTTGAAATGGTTCGGGCACATGGAGAGGATGAGCGAGGAAAGATTGACCAAGAGAATATATGTGTCGGAGGTGGAGGGAACGAGGAGAAGAGGGAGACCAAATTGGAGGTGGAAAGATGGAGTGAAAAAGATTTTGTGTGATCGGGGCCTGAACATGCAGGAGGGTGAAAGGAGGGCAAGGAATAGAGTGAATTGGAGCGATGTGGTATACCGGGGTTGACGTGCTGTCAGTGGATTGAATCAAGGCATGTGAAGCGTCTGGGGTAAACCATGGAAAGCTGTGTAGGTATGTATATTTGCGTGTGTGGACGTATGTATATACATGTGTATGGGGGTGGGTTGGGCCATTTCTTTCGTCTGTTTCCTTGCGCTACCTCGCAAACGCGGGAGACAGCGACAAATATATATATATATATATATATATATATATATATATATATATATATATATATATATATATATATATAATATTATACCTGGGGATAGAGGAGAAAGAATACAATACTTCCCATGTATTCCCTGGGTACTGCAGGTGACTAAATGGGGTGGGATTTGGGGTCTGGAAATCCTCTCCTCTTGTTTTACTTTTCCAAAAGAGGGAACAGAGAAGGGGGCCAAGTGAGGCTGTCATCTGTTCCTTACGCTACCTCACTAATGTGGGAAGTGGCGAAAATGTGAAACGTCTTGGGTAAACCATGTAACGGTCTGTGGGACCTGGATGTGGTTAGGGAGCTGTGGTTTCGGTGGAGTACGCGTGACAGTTACAGACCGAGTGTGATCGAATGTGGCCTTTTTTTTGTGTTTTTTCTGGCGTTACCTCACTGACACAGGAGGTGGCGATGCTGTTTCCCATGGGGCGGAGTGTTGCCGAAAATTGAAGTCAAGCAAGTATGATTATGTACATGGGTATATATGTACTTGTACGTGTGTGTGTGATATGAGTGGATGGGTCTTTCTTCGTCTGTTTCCTGGCGCTACTTCGCTGACGCAGGAAAAGGCGAATACACACACACACACACACACACACACACACACACACACATATATTGGAAAGAATCACAATTTTGCGCGTGATCAAGATATTCTTATGAGTCCACGGGGAAAATGAAACGATAAGTTCCCAAGTGTACTTTCGTGTAATAATCACATCATCAGGGGAGACACAAGAGAGAAATATAACAGTCAGTTGATATACATCGAAGAGACGAAGCTAGGACGCCATTTGGTAAACATATGATTGTCCAAAACATACAACGATCGTTCATAAACTTATCATTTTACAAATTTTATCAACAATAAAGTTATCTAACTCGTATAGACCATCACTAATATTAAGATTATAATTCTTTGTGTATTTGATAATAGAAGATTCAATGATTTTTCTTTTGGTAATAGAGTTAGAGTTAATAACTGAGATGGCGTTACTCCAGTCAATACAATGATCATAGTTTTTAACGTGATTAAACAAGGCACTTGATTCTTGTCCCGTTCTTATACTATATTTATGTTGCTTAAGTCTAACAGAAATATCCTTATCAGTCTGACCAACATAAAATTTATCACAGTTTCCACAAGGCATTTTATAGATGCATCCAAGAGAATTTTCTGGTGAATTCCTGATTAAGATATTCATTATAGTATTATAGTATTACAGTATTATAGTATTATTTCTCCCCTTACTTCACAATTTAGTACCTTCCATCAAATTTACTGTAGAAAATGAAAATAATGGTATGTTACCATTTTTAGATTGCATGATCCATACACAAGGGAACAAGTTTAAGTTTAGCATATACAGAAAACCCACCAATGTATGCTCATATATCCATTATTGCTCATCTCAACATGACAGAGTTAAATTATCATCATTTCAGTCTATGTTCCTTACGGCATTACGTATTTGCAGTCCAGAGTTTATTGATGATGAGTTTAAGAAGATATATTCTATTGGATCTAAGTTAAAGTACCCTAGATTTTTCATTGATAAATCCCTTAAGTTAGCAAAGAAATCATTTTATAGAGTTGAGCCCAAACCTCCCATTGACACCAAGAATCTTTTAGTTCTCCCTTTTAATAATAATTTCACTTTGCTTCCCATGTTGCTTAAATCCTTTAATGTAAATGTTGCCTTTAGCAACAATAATACTATAAAGAATATCTTAATCAGGAATTCACCAGAAAATTCTCTTGAATGCATCTATAAAATGCCTTGTGGAAACTGTGATAAATTTTATGTTGGTCAGACTGGTAAGGATATTTCTGTTAGACTTTAGCAACCTAAATATAGTACAAGAACGGGACAAGAATCAAATGCCTTGTTTAATCACGTTAAAAACTATGATCATTGTACTGACTGGAGTAACGCCATCTCAGTTATTAACTCTATTACCAAGAGAAATATCATTGAATTTTCTATTATTAAATACACAAAGAATTATAATCTTAATATTAGTGATGGTCTATACAAATTAGATATCTTTATTGTTGATGAAATTTGTAAAATGATAAGTTTAAGAACGCTCGTTGTATGTTTTGGACAATCACATGTTTACCAAATGGCGTCCTAGCTTCGTCTCTTCGATGTATATCAACTGACTGTTATATTTCTCTCTTGTGTCTCCCCTGATGATGTGATTATTACATGAAAGTGCACTTGGGAACTTATCGTGTTTTATTTTCCCCGTGGACTCATAGGACATATATATATATATATATATATATATATATATATATATATATATATATATATATATATATATATATATATTATTTATTTATATTATTTTATTATACTTTGTCGCTGTCTCCCGCGTTTGCGAGGTAGCGCAAGGAAACAGACGAAAGAAATGGCCCAACCCCCCCCCATACACATGTATATACATACGTCCACACACGCAAATATACATACCTACACAGCTTTCCATGGCTTACCCCAGACGCTTCACATGCCTTGATTCAATCCACTGACAGCACGTCAACCCCGGTATACCACATCGCTCCAATTCACTCTATTCCTTGCCCTCCTTTCACCCTCCTGCATGTTCAGGCCCCGATCACACAAAATCTTTTTCACTCCATCTTTCCACCTCCAATTTGGTCTCCCTCTTCTCCTTGTTCCCTCCACCTCCGACACATATATCCTCTTGGTCAATCTTTCCTCACTCATCCTCTCCATGTGCCCAAACCACTTCAAAACACCCTCTTCTGCTCTCTCAACCACGCTCTTTTTATTTCCACACATCTCTCTTACCCTTAAGTTACTTACTCGATCAAACCACCTCACACCACACATTGTCCTCAAACATCTCATTTCCAGCACATCCACCCTCCTGCGCACAACTCTATCCATAGCCCACGCCTCGCAACCATACAACATTGTTGGAACCACTATTCCTTCAAACATACCCATTTTTGCTTTCCGAGATAATGTTCTCGACTTCCACACATTCTTCAAGGCTACCAGGATTTTCGCCCCCTCCCCCACCCTATGATCCACCTCCGCGTCCATGGTTCCATCCGCTGCCAGATCCACTCCCAGATATCTAAAACACTTTACTTCCTCCAGTTTTTCTCCATTCAAACTTACCTCCCAATTGACTTGACCCTCAACCCTACTGTACCTAATAACCTTGCTCTTATTCACATTTACTCTTAACTTTCTTCTTTCACACACTTTACCAAACTCAGTCACCAGCTTCTGCAGTTTCTCACATGAATCAGCCACCAGCGCTGTATCATCAGCGAACAACAACTGACTCACTTCCCAAGCTCTCTCATCCCCAACAGACTTCATACTTGCCCCTCTTTCCAAAACTCTTGCATTCACCTCCCTAACAACCCCATCCATAAACAAATTAAACAACCATGCAGACATCACACACCCCTGCCGCAAACCTACATTCACTGAGAACCAATCACTTTCCTCTCTTCCTACACGTACACATGCCTTACATCCTCGATAAAAACTTTTCACTGCTTCTAACAACTTGCCTCCCACACCATATATTCTTAATACCTTCCACAGAGCATCTCTATCAACTCTATCATATGTCTTCTCCAGATCCATAAATGCTACATACAAATCCATTTGCTTTTCTAATCTCTCTCTCTCTCTCTCTCTCTCTCTCTCTCTCTCTCTCTCTATCTCTATATATATATACATATATATATATATATATATATATATATATATATATATATATATATATATATATATATATGCAACAATCACCACTGGAAACAGAAAATAAAAACGGTGAGCACTTTCGTTTAATACATTCTCTTTCCAGTGGTGATTGTTGTATATATCTTCATGGTAAAGTGAAGGTTCGCATATATATATATATATATATATATATATATATATATATATATATATATATATATATATACATATATATATATGTGTGTGTGTGTGTGTGTGTGTGTGTGTGTGTGTGTGTGAAAAACTTTCTTACTAAATGGAGTGTAGTGGAGCATTCTGTAAACAAAGGACTGTACTTACAAGAAATCAATAATCATGATCCTGCTGTGTAGATTTTTAGAGAGGAAATAAAGAAGTAAAATCGATTTTGATACAGAAATACTGAAATTCAAAAGTTCTATGAAAAGGAAGTTCTAAAGAATGACATATATATAACATGCAGTAAAATGAATTATCAGACATTGTCCATAAAAGAGTTTAATCTCTTATGTGTTTAACATGTACAAAAGTGATTAAAATCCATTAAATACAAATAAATAAATCCTCCCTTTTGGTCAGTGAATATGTAAGAAGGAAAGGTCGTGTGGTCCAACTAGGGTTAATGAGAATCTTCAGTATCCAGGAAAGCACTCATGCAGGAGCTTCATTATCTGGAGTACCATCAATCCAGACTCTCATCATCAGAGACTAAACCCATGCCTTCAGCATCCAGAACTCAAGTTAATGTGAATCTGTGCCATTCATACGCTCAC
>NC_092238.1:38183149-38410649 GCF_036320965.1 Panulirus ornatus | reverse complement strand
CGCTACTGTGGTGCAACTGTTGCCCCGAGGCAAGGGTTGTTCCCCCACCTTGTCCAGGGTTTTCTATGAGCGGCAAACCTCACTGTCTTGGGTCTGGGCAGTGATGTTGCGTTGGTAATACTGTCGTCATCCAGACGTGTTGCAACTGTAGTAACGCTACTGTTCTGGACAACGTCGAGGTCGTGGTAACAGTAGTTTACAGAGGGACATGGGTTGTTAGAGGAGAGCAGTGAGATAGTTAAAATATCCTTAAATTGTACGAAACAATGACAGTTTGATCCCAGACGATGCATTTTCCACACGCACAGCACAAGTGCAAGTATGTTTTGGTCTGTAACAGGCTATGGACCTACGCTAGGACATTATTCTCATTTTATTCATGTAGTGTTTAGCACGATATCTCCGCCTCTGAACAAGATGATACAATCGAGGATACTAAACATTATATATATATATATATATATATATATATATATATATATATATATATATATATATAAATATATATATATATATGAATTGGAGTCATGTGGTATACAGGGGTTGACGTGCTGTCAGTGGATTGAAGCAAGGCATGTGAAGCGTCTGGGGTAAACCATGGAAAGCTGTGTAGGTATGTATATTTGCGTGTGTGGACGTGTGTATGTACATGTGTATGGGGGGGGGGGGGTTGGGCCATTTCTTTCGTCTGTTTCCTTGCGCTACCTCGCAAACGCGGGAGACAGCGACAAAGTATAAAAAAAAAAAAAAAAAAAAAAAAAAAAAATATATATATATATATATATATATATATATATATATATATATATATATATATATATATATATATATCCATCCGGTATACCACATCGCTCCAATTCACTCTATTCTTTGCCCTCCTTTCACCCTCCTGCATGTTCAGGCCCCGATCACACAAAATCTTTTTCACTCCATCTTTCCACCTCCAATTTGGTCTCCCTCTTCTCCTCGTTCCCTCCACCTCCGACACATATATCCTCTTGGTCAATCTTTCCTCACTCATTCTCTCCATGTGACCAAACCATTTCAAAACACCCTCTTCTGCTCTCTCAACCACGCTCTTTTTATTTCCACACATCTCTCTTACCCTTACGTTACTTACTCGATCAAACCACCTCACACCACACATTGTCCTCAAACATCTCATTTCCAGCACATCCATCCTCCTGCGCACAACTCTATCCATAGTCCACGCCTCGCAACCATACAACACTGTTGGAACCACTATTCCTTCAAACATACCCATTTTTGCTTTCCGAGATAATGTTCTCGACTTCCACACATTCTTCAAGGCTCCCAGAATTTTCGCCCCCTCCCCCACCCTATGATCCACTTCCGCTTCCATGGTTCCATCCGCTGCCAGATCCACTCCCAGATATCTAAAACACTTCACTTCCTCCAGTTTTTCTCCATTCAAACTCACCTCCCAATTGACTTGACCCTCAACCCTACTGTACCTAATAACCTTGCTCTTATTCACATTTACTCTTAACTTTCTTCTTTCACACACTTTACCAAACTCAGTCACCAGCTTCTGCAGTTTCTCACATGAATCAGCCACCAGCGCTGTATCATCAGCGAACAACAACTGACTCACTTCCCAAGCTCTCTCATCCCCAACAGACTTCATACTTGCCCCTCTTTCCAAAACTCTTGCATTCACCTCCCTAACAACCCCATCCATAAACAAATTAAACAACCATGGAGACATCACACACCCCTGCCGCAAACCTACATTCACTGAGAACCAATCACTTTCCTCTCTTCCTACACGTACACATGCCTTACATCCTCGATAAAAACTTTTCACTGCTTCTAACAACTTGCCTCTATCAACTCTATCATATGCCTTCTCCAGATCCATAAATGCTACATACAAATCCATTTGCTTTTCTAAGTATTTCTCACATACATTCTTCAAAGCAAACACCTGATCCACACATCCTCTACCACTTCTGAAACCACACTGCTCTTCCCCAATCTGATGCTCTGTACATGCCTTCACCCTCTCAATCAATACCCTCCCATATAATTTGCCAGGAATACTCAACAAACTTATACCTCTGTAATTTGAGCACTCACTCTTATCCCCTTTGCCTTTGTACAATGGCACTATGCACTATATATATATATATATATATATATATATATATATATATATATATATATATATATATATATATATATATATATACATACATATCGATTTACGAAATAGAAATACAAACTAAACTATTTCGTATTAGAGGGCACAAGTTTTATATTTACAGAGGCTCTAATAAATATAAGACCTCTCTGTTTTGATGAAATTCGTTATACCTTCAGTCATCTGCAATAATGAAGCTACAAAGTGTGTCTGACTGGCTATGATACACGAAGAAAATGACGGGAAAGGAGAAGCTGCGGCGCCGAAGATCTTCCATTTCCTGCCGCCTCACTACCAACACTGACGAAGAACATAAACAGTTACACCGTAGCTACTATACACCGACGATCACCACAGACAAGGGTCGCTGAAGGGATCAAGGGAAGGAGGATGGTCCTATGTAACTTTTGTCCTAAAAATCAATACGTGAGCTCCCGAAAAAGTAAGCTTGCTCGGCCAGTGTTGTGTGTCATGTTGGCTGATGTGTTCTACTGGTGTGTGCGGAGGTAGGACTTCTTCTTGTTCTGCCCCCCAACACACCAGCTCTTAACTTTGAGGCAGGGCACTCACCTGAGTAATGACGTCAATGTTGTTAGCTTATTAGGAAGTTAACGCAACCTGTTAGCCTCGCTGACTCGACACACGCCCCGGAAATTCCCCTCGGTAATATCTGTATTTTCACGTTGCGTAGTCATCTGCAGGTTTACCTACCTTAGTAACCAGAGCTAAACTCCGATACCGAGATTACGTGATGATATCTTTAAGGTGCTGCATCTACTTTCAAGTGCTGGAAGGTAACTGGTTACCGTTTATGTCATTCGACGAAAACTGCTCTGTAAATAGACCTATCCAGTGTCACTCGCACACCATCAAGTCTACCACATTCTATGACTTAGAACAGAGACAGTAACAGCAAAGGCACAAACCACATGAAGACTTCGAGAAAAAGTAATACCCTCCTAAGGCTATTCTATACCAGGAACCACCGCAACCTACCACCACAACAGACGCAGTCGGTACGTAACGAAGGTAATCATCACTCCTATGTCGGCCGCCTTCAAGATAATAGCGAAGCATCGAGCTGGAGGATCACATTCCCCCCAAGTCCAGGAAGGCTCGGCGACAAGGAAAACATGTAACAGTTTCCTGTCTTCCTTCATGTCAACATCCAAGATTGTCCTTTTACTCTAAGCTCTCCAGTGTGGGCTACTGTAGATCTAGAGTATGTTTATTCGTTGTTGGATTCTCTCCATCAAAATTAATATCAAAATGTGACTTAATCATCTGACGATGATTGTCCTGGAGGTGAAGAACTGATGATGCAGACATAATTGTACCTAAATTCCCCCGTTAAGAAGGTAATTTCCTGTGCCTTGTCACTGTATGAAATCAACAATTTTTTCGCTACATCTTCGCTCTACCAAACAATAATTATGACAAATTCATGTTTCCTGGTCTAACGTTGTCCTACGAAAGTCACTTTAGCAACATATTCCGTGGATTCATCATCACCAAACATATGTTCAGATGCATCAAAGTCACATGAAACTCCCTCCCTCAGAACTGTACGATGACCTCAACCAGTCTTCCTGTGTCAGCCTCACCGCCAGCAACTGTACTGCCAGCCGTAAGATGTAATAATGATGTTTGTGACTTTTTTTACACTTTATCCCTCGATTTCAAAAAGAACAGGGAAATCCCTTTATTAAAAAAAAAAAAAGAAATCGACGATAATTTTAAACGAAAAATGTCTACCAGATATGATGGGAAAATGCGTAATGGACACATAGAAAACACACACACACACACACACACACATCTAGAACAAAACTCCTCAACTTTAGATGGGAAGAGTAATAGATATCACACAACTTTCTCGCACATTCTGTTCTCTGAGACACCATCTCCACGACAAGGAACAATTCAAGCCGTGTGGTGTTGTGGCTACTTGTTACGATAATTGTCTGCTACGCTACAATCTAGCTGCTCAAAAATGTATTGAGGTTCGTCACAAAGCAATGTTTAGGTTGGATGGTGAAGAAAACAAAATTGTTGTCGTTCATTCACTCCTGTGTGACACGACTGGTCGCACTTCCCCTGATACGAAATATGACTATGTTTTCGTCAACGGGTCTGGGTCTAAATTTAATATGATCAGCAGAAAAGAAAATGTATTACGTCTGGAGTCGAGTACGTGTGGCAGCACCACAACCAGCAGGGATCATGGGTTGTGTTTGACCACTCGACGCCAAATTCGCATGATCAAGTTGGTCCAAAAAGACGGGGAATGGTCAGTCAAGGACTCTTACAGTGATGATGTCGGGGGAGGAGATGCATGAGTGGGGAAGAAGGAGACGACTGTGAGGGAAGTGTGAGGGGCGGAGTGGTAAGGGAAGAGATGCAGGAGGTTACGTGAGTGCATAGGGCGCTTGTGATGACGTTACATTAAGAAAAAAAATATCTTTCCACTTCGAAGTTGGTCATTGATTTTCTCTCTTTTCATTCCACGATCGTAGTACAGGTATTGCACTATATTCCCCGCGTGCGTGACCTTTGACCTTCTCCCCGGCAAACGCTGGGTTATCCTTCCATCCTTTGTCGGCTTTCGTCATCGTCACCATGGCAACCGCGACGCCGTTGGTCGAAGATATGGCGAACGGTCGTGTTCAAACCCCCTTTTTTCGGCGAGGCGTGTCCTAACCTGATCAGGTGGTTGTGCGACGAGGTCGAGCGTCAGTGGTATGAAGACCTCCCACCATGACTCGTGAAGAATGGTCCAAAATGTTATTTCACAAAATAATTTGTATGTACGAGGAACACAGCTGGTGGGGCGGAGTTGCCAGATATTGATGTTCTACCTGACTTGCACACACACACACACACACACACACACACGGGGCCGGGTCATCAAAGTCAGACGTCATATAAGGAGGCTGGACTTGCTATTGGTGGTCTTCACGTCAGAGCAAACGGTAAACTAAGGACCACAGTGGCCCTGAAGAACGTGACGCACGAACATCCCACACCTTAATTCTGGGATAGTAATCCCATCGTAAACAAAGAATAAGGACGGGGTAAGTTCTTAGATCTTCTGTTAGACTTAATACTGATTCTCTGGTCCCAAGCGAAGATACGCTGTCTGAAAATCATAAATGGATTCGATATGAGACGTTGTATAACGTCTTGCTCCTCGAATGTTCGGGTTCATTCCCCAGCCGTTGCGTCCGGGCCTCACAACGCTGATGCGTCCACCATAGAGTACGATAAATATGGTGAAAGTTGTCATCCGTTATAACAGGAACGAATTACAGGCCAGTAACTTGCAGGTACTTGGTACGAAGGAAACGTCCGAGGTTATAAATTCATCACAGATCGAATCTGCGAATCATCCGGCAAATTCAGACGCGCAGACTAGGTTATCAGATGTAAACAAGCCAGCGATAATTTACGTCACACGCTGCATCTTACTTTGGGCTTCTGTTTATGTTCTTCATCGTCAACGTTCATAGCGTAATACCTTTGATTATCTTAAAAAACACTAAAGTAATGAAAAAAAAAGTTTTTTAGTTTGGCTGGTTATTTCGGCTTTAAGTATACCGTAATCATCAATCGAATTAAACACCTTCATGTGTTCCAGCTAATGCTGAGACTACACGCACCTCCGCTCACTGCATGTACGTTCCTTGATGTAGGAGCCAACCTCAACGCACATTATTACTAGCGCATAATAACGCAGAGCCAATCCCCGTATCATTTATATCACGTGTGTTAGCGATGGGTTACGGCGAGCGTACACCTACCAGCGGCTGAAAAAGTCACGTGACTCACAAGGTACCGTGTACACACACACACAATATGGGCTGCCTGCCTCACCTGAAAGGAAGTTTCTGGAAGCGAGCTCAGGATTTTTTCCACCTGTGATGTGTACGGTCTGTGGGGATGTGTGCATACATGAGAGAGAGAGAGAGAGAGAGAGAGAGAGAGAGAGAGAGAGAGAGAGAGAGAGAGAGAGAGAGAGAGAGAGAGAGAATTTTGATATCGAGTGGGATGTTTTACACAATAATAACAATTGGTATTAAAAGCCATTTTTTCTCCGGATATCTTACCCTGGCGGAAGTGAGGATAACAAGGATACATTACCGGTGCTTCCCCACCCCCCCCTCCCCCTGGGGATTGAGGGAGGGTGGGTGTTAGTGACAGCTGCGCAGCGAACCAGCCCTTCACTGGCTGTCGAGTTTCATTCTTTCGGCTTAGACACTTTTCTTCTTCCTCACCCACGCGTGAGATGGTGGCTTTCAGTCCGCATACATACAGTCTATTAGTCACACACATAACACTTGACAACACCGAACTCACAAGAGTCGTTCTTCATGGCCAGATTTTCCTGCCTTTTGGCAAAAATCTTTTCGTAAGTATTCCCTCATGATTAAGTACTCTCTCATTATCTCTCTCTGGTGTGTTCTAAACATCTGGGAAACATGAGAATTCTGAGCACTTTCGTGTATTCCCTCGTCTTCAGATGGCTAGTTACAGAGTGTGTAAGCTCCGTCGCTAGCCCTCTGAAGATGTAGTAATACACGAAAGCGCTCAAGATTCTGGTGTCTCCTTTTCCCAGTGGTGATTTCTGCATTTATGAAGTCACGTGTTTGCTGTGATTTCCTGCATATATATATATATATATATATATATATATATATATATATATATATATATATATATATATATATATATATTATTTATTTATACTTAATCGCTGTTTCCCTCGTCAGCGAAGTAGAGCCAGGAAACAGGCGACAGATGGAAGTGAGCTAGGAAACAACAACAAAAAAAAAAACATTTGTAAAGGTGAGCGGCTGAAGTCGAAGCTGCGTCTTTGCTTGTGTGTGAACCCTTAAACTGCACTGCCTTAGCCAGGGAGGGTTAAGTCCTACGGGAATGTACCTCTTTAAATGTAGGAACAATAATACGTAATATGAAGAACAAGGCGTTTGTGAACGATGAGCAGCTGGGACCAGTGATGAGTTTGAGCGAGATAACCCAAGGATGAGCAAGTATTCTCATGAGTAAGACAACAGGAGTAAGAAATGATTCCTGGGGTACTTCAGCATTAACCTATATTGTGGTTGAATGGCAATATGCAGAACCAAGAGGTGATGCACGTAGGAAGCTGATATGAAGGGCTAAAAGCCAGAATGGCCCGAGACCACATTTCGTCGATGGCTTTCTAAACAATTACGACAGCGAGGATACGTTTGCCCAATGTTCGTGGGAGCAAAATTGTACGGGGAAGAGAAAGTTGTCAAAGTCTGTGAGCGCAAAGTTGTGAGTGTGAAAGGAGAAAGTTGTGGGAGCAAAGCCAACGAGCGAAACCGGAACTGCTTCTGAGAACAAACTTTATCTTTCCAGTTGATGATGTTTGGTGAGGACACATTCCCTGCCTGGCAGCAGAGGTGCTGGCAGTAGGGAGTCTGTCATGTGATGAGGGAGAAGGCTCTTCCCCTATCAGGCAATGGGTCTTACGTTCCTCAGTGCTTGAGGAAGCAGGCGTCGGAGAGCAAAAGTCAAAGCAGCAAGGGATGATTTTGCTGCACATTTCTTGAGGACTGGAGAATGAGGACCATCTGGTCCAGGAGCTTCGCATTAGGGTCAAATGCTGGAGAACAAAGGAATATCTCAAAAACACACTCAGGAGTGGGCGTAGAGAGAGAGAGAGAGAGTTAGCAGGACTGGGCTATAGAAAGAGATGATACGTCTTTATCTGCTACGCAGTGGGGGAAGGTCTGTGTTACCATGGGATGTAATGGCATCGCCGGGGTCAGGCCGAGCAAGAGCTGGTGAAATTAACATGTCCTTCTTTCCTTAGGGTGTAGTAAGCCCAACTGTTATATTCATACGTATGTATACTCGAGACACTTGCCAGATGCTTCTGCTAGTAGTGTGCAGAGGTACCTAGTGACAGCACTAAGAATAAAGTACTGTTATTGAACTGAATAAAGCTGAGAGAGAGAGAGAGAGAGAGAGAGAGAGAGAGAGAGAGAGAGAGAGAGAGAGAGAGAGAGAGAGAGAGAGAGAGGACCCAGACATACTCTTACAATTGCCTGCACAGTTTTAATTACTAATTTTTGAAGGACATCCAAATTCAATTAAACTTCTGTGATGTAAAGATTCGGTCGCCTTCGTTAGCGGCCTCAATAACGGCCGCTCTTGAGTGATGGGTCGCCGTCCCCCGCACACCACCAGCTCGGGTTCTGAACTGTTTACCAACCAGTTTGTCGTTGTCTGGCGTCTCGCCCTAATCATACCTATCCCCTATATAACAGGTTCCCTAATTACCCCTAAATGGCCACTTCTACGCTCTCCTGCATCGGTGTCATTGTGGATTTTCCTTTTCGTTCGTCACCTCAATATTGCCTCCCAGTCTGAACCTCTCTGGAGGCTGAGGGTGTCAGACGAGGAGTCCACCAGGTGGTGATACCTGGTTGAATTTTCAATCGTCCGGACTTCGAGGCCAACCAAGATAGCGGGTCGATAAACTGGAAAGTCTTCAAGGGCTTATACCTCGTACGTAGGTGACACTATTACGCTGCGGTCCTCACCAGTTCTCAAGGTGAGAAACGTGGTGTTGAGTCTTTCATCTTCATGTACTCACGGCTACTAATGATACTGAATATCTTGGACAGTCGAGGGTTCAGTCACTGTTGTTCGCGTGCGTGGTCTGTCCATCACAGACACAATACTATGGGATGTTTATCCTCTCGGAGGCTCAAAGACTCAGTATAGCTCTGAGGTAAAGTTGTCATATCATGAAGATCTTTCTTTTTTTTTTACGTCAGATGAAATAGTGTGATATAAGGTGTCGTAAAAGGCGACCAAAAGGGGAGGGAGCGGGGGTGTGGCTGGAAATCCTCCACTCCAATTTTTACTTTTCCAAGAGAAAGAACAGAGAAGGGGGCCAAGTGAGGATTTTCCCTCCAAGGGTCAGTCCTCTGTTCTTAACGCTACCTCGCTAATGCGGGAAATGGCGAATGGAATGAATATATATATATATATATATATATATATATATATATATATATATATATATATATATATATATATATATTAATATTACTAGTACTAATTATCATCCCACAAATGATGATGCTAACTAATGAGTAAAAAATTAATACACATAAATGAAGAAGTACGATCCTGAAAGATAAATGATAAATGAACGCAGCAATTTCATACACATGGTTATAGGAATGAACACAAGACGGAGGGAAAAGAGTCAGTAATTGCCATGAAATAAGATTCAACCGAGTTCGGAAAGAATTCATGAAACTATGAGCGTGTTACACACTTGAGCTTTACAGTCGAACGAAGCGAAACTAACGAGACCAGACCAAACCCCGACCCGAACCTTGCTTCGGTTCCGTCATCATCGTCGCTTTCCTCTCCCATTGTTTCAAGTTTTCGAAGCAATTCTTTTACTTTTTTTCCAATATTATTCTGTTATGAGTCTCAACGAGCCGTGATATGGGAGGGAGTGATAGACGGTAAAGGATGAGTAAGAGAGAGTAAGGTGGGGAAGCGGAGAGTGAAACGAGAGGCAGAGGAAGGGAGGAGAGTAAAAGACAGAGCAGGGAAAGAGAAAGTAAAAGAGAGAGAGAGAGAGAGAGAGAGAGAGAGAGAGAGAGAGAGAGAGAGAGAGAGAGAGAGAGAGAGAGAGAGAGAGAGCTCAAGAAGCAGATACTGTGGAACTTGAACGGTAGAAGAACGTTCTATCCGAGGGGTCGGCTCCCGGGAAGAACATCGAAGTCTGAGCACTTCGTCAGCACTACTAGAGAACCTGGTTCCTCACGACCCACGCCGGGGGGGACAGCTTCTCCTCATCTACTCACCGACTGGCCTTTCTTTACCGTGCCATCCACAAACCCACTCCCAGGCTGTCTGAAGCTCCTGGTTCTTTAACATAACTGAGGCTTTTTGTTGGCTAACAGTTCACTCATCAAAGACTTTTGTTAGTCATCAGTTAGCTGATTAGAGACTTTTGTTAGTCAACAGTTTGCTCCTCGAAGATTTTTGTTAGTTACCAGTTCGTTCATCAAAGACTTTTGTTAGTTATCAGTTCGCTCATCAAAGACTTTTGTTAGTTACCAGTCCACTCACTAAAGAGTTTTCTCAGTGCCAAGTTCGCTCATTAAAGACTTTTGTTAGCTAACAGTTCGCTGTTCAAAGACTTTTGTTAGTTACCAGTAAGCTAATTAGAGACTTTTGTTAGTCACTAGTACGCTCATTAAAGGCTTTTGTTAGCTAACAGTCCGCTGATCAGTGACTTTTTTTAGTCATCAGTTCGCTCATTAAAGACTTTTGTTAGTTAATAGTTCCCTCATTAAAGACTTTTGTTAGTCACCAATTTGGTTATCAAGACTTTCTGGTCACTTTTCGATTTGCTTGATCATGCATGATACACGGGACAGCTTGATCATGCATGATACACGGGACAGCTTGATCATGCATGATACACGGGACAGCTTGATCATGCATGATACACGGGACAGCTTGATCATGCATGATACACGGGACAGCTTGATCATGCATGATACACGGGACAGCTTGATCATGCATGATACACGGGACAGCTTGATCATGCATGATACACGGGACAGCTTGATCATGCATGATACACGGGACAGCTTGATCATGCATGATACACGGGACAGCTTGATCATGCATGATACACGGGACAGCTTGATCATGCATGATACACGGGATAGGTAAAAAGGTCGATATTTCTTATCACTAAGTTCTTATCACTGATATCGCTTTACTCTAGTGTTCTCTTTTTTTCAACTTCTTTTTTATTGGGGTGGTTAAAGGAGAGGAAAAAGAGGTGGGAAGAGGGAAGGAATAGTTTTAAAGGGAACAGAAGACTGAAATATGTATATACGGGTGCATGGTCTCTCTCTCTCTCTCTCTCTCTCTCTCTCTCTCTCTCTCTCTCTCTCTCTCTCTCTCTCCTGCCACACTACCACACGACCCCCGTCCCCTCCAAACTACAGGTCGCCCCTCGTCGTGTTGGGGAACCAGGAACAGTAGTAGTGGGGGGGGCGCTAGCTAGTAACCCAGCAGTATCATCTACATACAACAGCGGCTTCAGCGCTGACAACAGATCAACGAAGGTACGTCACTCCAACACTCCCAACAACCCGCCGTCCGCCTTTCCTCCAACACTCCCAACAACCCGCCTTTCCTCCAACACCATCATCACCCGCATTTCCTCCAACACCACCATCACCCGTTCCACCCACTCCCGCCTAACGACCACCGACACGTGTTTCCCCATCATCGTTTACCTCCCCCACCAACCACGCACCACCATCACCCACCTCCCTCACGTAACTCCCATCCATTGTAACATCATCGCTACCACCTCCCTGCTCTAGCCCTCCTCCCTCAACCCCATAAATCAATACTAACACTGGTTCTTCTCTTCCCCCCCAAGGCCCCCACCCCAGACACACACACACACACACACACACACACACACACACACACACACACACGTGGGCCCACCACCTGAATTCTCAGGAGAAGTCGATAAGTCGGATTTATTCCGTCGCGAAGAGTCGAACTCGGGGCCGAGCTGAGCCGCGCCGTAGATCCTGGGACTTCCTCCACACACACAATGATTCCAATACTTGAACATACGTTTTCCCTCAGCGCCAGCGGGGACTTCGAAATCTTCAGCAGATCCGGAGGATTAATTTGTACTAATTGATATCTCCTTTTTTTCCCGAAAATTTCGAATCATTTCATTAATTTTCCCCTCTAAAAAATAATTGAGATTCTGGGAAAGGAAGGCGCTGGTTTTGAGTTTACACCGGTGCGATACTTTACATTTCACCTTTAAGAACAATGTTTAACTGTGGCGATGAATTTGGCCACGAGGAGGCAATGCTAACGCGTATCGCTCACCGCAGGGTTAAGAAGGACGAGTTGTGTGTGTGTGTGTGTTGTGTGCTGGCAAGCATCAAGTGTCAGATAGAGAGAGCGTATGATCACGAACTGAAGCGCCAGCATTCCACATGTGGGTGAGAGAGAAAGAAATAACGAGCGACTTGGACCAAGGAGTGGAACGTAACAGCTACAGAAGCGAGGGCTTGCTGCGGAGCCGTTACTAATAACCCTTAGACGATACCCTGGATGGTGGTTACCAAACTGAGAGAGAGAGAGAGAGAGAGAGAGAGAGAGAGAGAGAGAGAGAGAGAGAGAGAGAGAGAGAGAGGTGGTCATTGTTGTGAGACCTTGTAGTTTATATGGTCATGGACAACGAGGGTTCCCGAAGCTGTGGCCACCAGAAAAGCCAGTGGGAAGTACTTTTCTTCACGGCCCGGGGGGATGTGGCCGGGCAGAATGCACTGACCAGGAACCCAGATGACCACCTTAGATTTGCCGTCAACGATTACCCAAGTTGTGTGACGCTTCGTGAAGCAGTGGCGGTGGTGATGAATGCTTCGAACCGCTGCGAGTTACGAGACGCTCTCGAGGAAGTTTAGCTGCCAGCTGTAATGAATCGCCTTTCTTCTTCTACTTTCTTTAACGCCAAAATAAAGTGTTGCGAAAGTTAGACTGCCAATTCTTGCGAAATGCGTCTCATTTTTTTTTTTTTTTTCTAATCGTTCAATCAAGTCAAACTGATGGAAAAGTTAAGTTGCTAACTCTAGCGAACTTGACTTTTCTTGACGTTGTGCAGCAAGGGACGACAAAGCCTTCTCGACGAGTGCGTCTTTTGTAAATTACGGTAAATTACTGTAAATCAGAACGTGTCATCCACAGATTTACTGTGATTCTGGTGGAGTATAGCGATACTGAAAATAAATAGAAACCTGGGTATTTTTCTCTGTCTTCTCTGTATGGGTTATTCTGTTGTTTCTCGTAGCACACATACCGAGATCTAGCGTTGTTCATGACCCTCGCAATACGAACCATAACTGACCGGTTATACAACACAGAGAAAGTGTTGTGAGTTGTGGTATAACTCGGAAGACGTAATGTACTCGTTAAAGATCACAGGGCTCTTCAGTATCTTCTATTTCTCCCTGTGATCACCAGAGAACTTGGTGACTGAGAACAATTCTATTCGGGAAAATGTATCGCGTAGCGCCACACAGCAGGAGGAGAATGGCCAGCACGTTATGGCACAACTTGGGCAAAGCCGAAGCAAATCACGCCAGGCGGCTGCCAACTGTGGCGGACTTAGGGCGAATTCTCTCTCTCTCTCTCTCTCTCTCTCTCTCTCTCTCTCTCTCTCTCTCTCTCTCTCTCTCTCTCTTCGGTAAACTGTGGCGGGATGCGAAGCGATTTTCCGCCACCTCATCACACAGGTCTTCCTCGTGGAACGAATTTGACGCCATTGATGGCATTCCCAGAACTCGACATTGGTCGAAAGACTTTTATGGGGTGAATGACGTCAACCAGGGTTCAGGGGATGTAAAGGAAAATACTGTAAACACTTTCCATCTGGTGTGTGTGTGTGTGTGTGTGTGTGTGTGTGTGTGTGTGTGTGTGTGTGTGTGTGTAAAAGAGAAAAAATGAAAAAAAAAAAAGAGGAATTTCCATCTTCCTAAAAGCACAACACACGAAACGAAGCCTTTGAAAAAATAGATCGTCTTCAAATAAGTCAAGCAGTTTCTCTTGGAAGCGTAGAGGCACTTGAGGGGAGAGACGAATGCACACACACACACACACACACACACACACACACACACACACACACTCGCCAGGAGTGTAAACAGAGAGAGGGACTCCGGTGGCTGGAATGTGGACGCCTTCCTCCCACTGGACTGGGTACAGAGGTCGAGGTGAATGATGGACTTGTGACTTGAGCGACGTCGAGGCAGTTCTTGGTCTGGTTGTGAGGCAAAGGTTCCTCCACTGTCTCTTGTCTTACTTAGACTCCAAACCTTTCATTTTGCTTCTAACTCACTAATTCATTCAGTCTTACTCACTCGGTCACTCTCTGACTCTCATGCAAGCTCTCTCTCTCTCTCTCTCTCTCTCTCTCTCTCTCTCTCTCTCTCTCTCTCTCTCTCTCTCTCTCTCCCTAAGAGTCAACAGCAGGTCTAACTTTTAAGACTAATTTTTAATTGTTCCCCGCGATCAATATGCAAATCAAGGGGAGGACCGGAACACTGCTCCAGATTCCGCTGCGCCTGGCAAGAGAGAGAGAGAGAGAGAGAGAGAGAGAGAGAGAGAGAGAGAGAGAGAGAGAGAGAGTAAAGCACAAAGTCAGCAACAGCTGAGTTGACGTGCTTGGGTCCAGTGCTTGACTCTGGATCAGATCAGACCAGACTCCAGACGTAGCGAGATACTGGGAGTATATCACTGATAAACAAACTCTGTAGGTCCTCCAAAGGTACCGACCTGGTCGGTCGAGTGGATGGTACTGGACCATACGCGTGAGAGACAGGAGGAGGAAGCAACGGAGGGGGACCTGATCATGCGACCTTCCTCAACAGGGTCCAGTCTGGGCCATCAGAAAGTTGTCGCAGGAACATCATGAAGGGAACACTGGAGTTGGTTTTACGTGGCACGGAAGAAGTTCTGCGCCTGGCGTCGTAGTCATGGAGATCTAGAAGTACTGAGAGACACTCATGTTTTAAGTAGGACTCTTCACAAACAAGTATTGATGACGGATTTTATCGGATTTGTTCAGGAAAAATAGATATGAAAGCTGGAGACTACCATTCTTCTCTGGGGAAATTGATTGTATGGAATTACAGACTGCAAAGATACGTGCTAGTCATGAATGTAAATGAGATCACTCGGTTATCCACAACGTAAAATCAATTTCTTCCGGATGATCAAAAGACGATGAACGTCGTTGAAAGAAACACGCTTTTTCCCATGTGTCCCAAGACGTTATCAAACTCCATCTCAGGACGAAACATTTATTAGCATTTTGCAGACGATATCTCTATATAAGTTATTCAACGTGTTAGCTGCAGGTAAGGAGCAGCCCTCAGAGGACCGGGCCCTTCGCTGGCGCGTTAAGCCTCCGTGGGGTAGTGGTCAGCGGTGCTGAGTGAGAATCTACAAGCAGCGGTCTAGGGTGCCGGCCCACAGGCAGCCTAGTTGTTCCTCCTCCTGGCTGGGGTTGGTTGGTGGCAGAGCACCTGACGTAAACTGGTGAAGGGGACACACCCTGCTGGGTAGACCCTGACCCTGGTAGAGGCACCAGAGACCATAATCAAAGACAAAAACCTACAGAAAATGATACAAAACTAAAGTATTTACAACACGACCAGCTCACCCCTGTAAATACCGCCGAACACAAAATATGAAAAAAAAAAAACTTTTAAATGCACTGAAATAGAAGTGTTGTTTAGCCGAACACAATTAAAATATGAAAAAAAAATTATTCAATGAACTGAAATCAACGAGTTGTTTACACAATATGAACATACGTGGCCTCTGGAAATGCTTCAGGCAGGGACGACCCAACATTACTGCTGAACACGAAGGTCGAGCGATCAACATGTACGGGTTCACACTTCCCACAAGTCGGTATGACACACCTGTGCCCTGACCGCCCATGGAAACACGATGTCTTACCATTACGTCAGTACGAACGACTGTGACCAACGCCTCTGCTCACGGGTCATTGTCGGACAAAGGTCACGTTAGGGCAGAGGTCACTGTTAAGTCATAGGACAGAATGTCATAGAATCTTGACCTATAACGACACGGCATAAGACCCATGATGTGATGTATTCACTGTGAATGATACGAGTCACAACACGGGAGTCAGGGAGTGCGTCACAGCTTCCTTAGGAATTCGTATAAATTATAATACTTGCTTCCTCCGCCTCTCTCTCTCTCTCTCTCTCTCTCTCTCTCTCTCTCTCTCTCTCTCTCTCTCTCTCTCTCTCACACACACACACACATGCACATCATCATACTCCACATTCTTCTTGACTGATTTTCCTCCTCTCTATTTTCGTTTCATGCTTGTTTACATTATTTCATCCTCCTTACTCCTCCTCCCTTACCCACCTCCTCATCCTCCCCTCTACCTCCTGTTATCTCTGTTTCTCTTCCTCACTGGATCGCTCTTCTAATTTTTTCCTGGCCTTCTGTGATGGAGTTACCCCTGATCTAGACGAGAGAGACAGGAGGGTGGACTGTGTGTGTGTGTGTGTGTGTGTGTGTGTGTGTGTGTGTGTGTGTGTGTGTGTGTGTGTATTCCTGGAGTACTGCCCAGGGAACCTCTGATGATACACCCACCGGAGGTTAATCAAATACCTGGAGCCATAGACAGTCATCATAGGGGTGCTTCTTCAGCAGATCGAATGTTACGTAATCCTCGAGTGACCACTGGGGTCACGCAGGGTTCGTGGGATCACCCAGGGTTCGTGGGATCACCCAGGGTTCGTGGGATCACTCTGGGTTCGTGGGGTCACCGAGGGTTCGTAGGGTTACTCAGGGTTCGTGGGGTCACAAAGGGTTCGTGGGTGTCACCGAGGGTTCGTGGGGTCACTCAGGGTTCGTGGGGTCAACGACCCAGGGTTCGTGGGGGCACTCATCCAGGGTTCGTGGGGTCACCCAGGGTTCGTCGGGTCACACAGGGTTTTTAGTCTTGCAGCCACTGATATCCTTAGTGTACTTAAATAACTTGTCAGACCGACGAGAATCAATACCTGAATATGTTCATGGATGATACTGAAATGATAAGTGAAGATTCTTCAAGTTTGTGAAAGTCTCCAAGGAGACGTGTGGCTGTTGTGAAATGCATGACCGATGGATCTCAACCGAGCTATATGTAAGGTCACGAAGGATGGCAGGGAGTGAATGGAAAACCGGGAAATGACCATTCTGTAGAAAACGAAGCCTAAGCGTCGACATCTGAAGGGGATTGGACAGAGCGCCAAAGCCTTCACCCATAACACCACATCAGGAGGATTGTTAGAGAGACGCAATAGGAAATTGCAGTAGGAAAACACACACACACACACACACACACACACACACACACACACACACACACACACCCAACCAACCAACTGATGGAACACAGTGAGCTGGTGGAAAGGCCTCCAGAGGGAGGGAGTAAAGATCAAGGATTGCACCACCAGGAGGGATGTCATGTACAGAGAGGGGATGGCAGCCATGATTAATCACTGGAACCATAGGATTAACTACGTCCACTGGAAATGAGAGAGAGAGAGAGAGAGAGAGAGAGAGAGAGAGAGAGAGAGAGAGAGAGAGAGAGAGAGAGAGAGAGAGAGGAGAGTCATGTGATGACAACGAGCACATTGCTGGAAAGACTCGAGTTTCGATCTAGATATCGATCAGTCATTGAACCTCTGGAATGTCAGGTTGGGAAAGGAAGAAGAAGAAGAAGAAGAAGAAGAAGAAGAAGAAGAAGAAGAAGAAGAAAACTCGTAAAAAAAAGAGGTGAAGTTTTACAGATATAAGGACACTTGGGGAAAAGCAAAGAGAGGAAAGTAAAAAAAAAACCCAAACAGTATACATAGATTTGATAGCATGATATATGACACCTAAGTAAGCTTACGAGAAAGGGTATCCTTGATTGCAAAACTTTCGCCCCCCGTATAGCACAAATAGGTGATCTGTTTTCGTCACTCCCCTTTTATCTTGATTAGTTTTCCCTTTAATCAATGTTGTCTTCCCGTTTTCTTCTTAACGTTTTCACTCTTCCCCTTCATCTTCTTCTCCTTCTATTTTTTTGTTTCATCGTTATCACCCTTGCCACACCATAAGGAAGGTTCCTCACCGACTGCGCCTGTGCAGGAAACGAGGCAATTAAGTCAGAAGGTTAGGCCATTAGCCTAATGGTTATGTTTATCTCATTACCTGCACCGCCTCGCCGCCGCCAAGGTCACAGGCAAACCCAAAGGTAAATCACGGTAAACCAAGGCAAAGCAACGGCAAGGCAAATGGAGGTAGACTAAGATAACAGCTCAAGGCAAACCAAGGTAGATGGGAGCTCAAGGTAAACCTCAGGGTAAATGTACAACAGATTATAAAAGCAAACTAAAGTCATATATGGGGTACCTAATCTCAACATAAACTCGTTGTAAACTGAGGTAAACTAAAATGCAAGCGAATGGGGGAACTCGACAAGAATAGCACATACTTCACACATAAAATATGAAGGATAATGCGCAAACACGAGAGTCCTCAGTGTAAACCACTGAAAGCACAGGCAAAGCAAGGTAAACCAGCGGTAGACTACGACTTCACCACACGGGTAAACCACGGAGATCCAGCAATCAAGACGATAGTAAACCACAAGTGAAAAAAACTACATGTAAACCAAGGGAGTTTACGTAAACCAAAGATAATCGACGGGGAAGACATTGTCACGAGTTAGTTTACATGAACCTCGCGTAGGAGTTAACTAATGGAGTAAACTGGACAATTATACCCGCCCCACATAGCAATAACCGGCTGTGTTCCTCTAAACGCTGATCTGTTTCCTAGGAGGCCAGACTGACTCGTTTAAAGACGTTATAATTAATCAACTGCACGACTAATTACTCTAGCGGCCCCGTGCAAGGTTACGGCGTTTATTTTCTGGGATTGAAGGTGAAGTAATTAACTTGCTGTCTCATGGTCCCGCGTCATGGGTGCGGGTGCGGGGTTACACGAACGCACCGCCAGCCGGCTTTGTTGACGTTCTAGTGTAACCGTGACGTCACTGTGGGCAAGAAAAATGGAACGATATTTTGGAGAGAGAGAGAGAGAGAGAGAGAGAGAGAGAGAGAGAGAGAGAGAGAGAGAGAGAGAGAGAGGTGAAAAACTATAACTACATATATCTATTTATCATACTTCATCGTCATTTCCCACGTTAACCAGGTAGCGCCAAGAAATAGACGAAAAGCGGCTCATCCACTCACACACACACACACACACACACACATATATATATATATATATATATATATATATATATATATATATATATATATATATATATATATATATATATATTTTCATACTATTCGCCAGGTAGCGAGGTAGCGTTAAGAACAGAAGACAGCCTTTGAGGGAATATCCTCACTTGGCTCCCTTCTCTGTTCCCCTTTCGGAAAATTATATATATATATATATATATATATATATATATATATATATATATATATATATATATATATATATATATATAAACGCCCATACACGCATATATACATATCAAAATATACATATGTACATAGATATACATACACATACACAGACATACATATATACACATGTACATATACTTGCTTGCCTTCATTCATTCCTGGCGCTACCCCGCCACACAGGAAACAGCATCGTTACACCCTCCTTCAGCGAGGTAGCGCCAGGAAAACAGACAGAAGGCCAAATACGTTCACATATATAAACATATGCATAAAGCGTGGAGGGTCCAGGAAACCTGGTAATGCGCAACTTTAATAATGTCCTCACACGCCAATAAGTGACATCTGGCAATGAATGACGAGCGTTCTTTTAAATATTTACCGTTTTTTCTATGATGAAGCATCGCTTTTCGATTATCCTAAGTATTTTTTCTCTATCTTAAATATTGGAATATCTTATCATCTATGGATTTATCGGAACATTTTATCAAAATGCTTTTATAACTGTTTGACTATGACACGAGACTCAGTTGTAGGACACAATTATCATCATTATCATTTAGGAACCATTAAAGGAACGCTTAGCGCTATTCAGCTGCTGGAATCCAGGGAACGAACGCTCGACGCGTTCAGCAGGTCAGAGACGCTTGGTGCGTTCAGTAGGTCAGTGAAGGAACGCTCGGTGCGTTCAACAAGCAACGCTCATCGTGTTCAGCAATGAGTTTCAAAATAAAGCTTCACACTCGTTTCACTTTGCTAGAGTTTCACACTCAAGCTTCACCTAAAACTTTTCCCACCGGATGCTTGAGCTTCAAATCCAAGATTTATCTTCCCTTAATTGGCGAATTGCCACCGCCAGTTTCACAGACCTATTAAACGACAATTCCCTGGTTCAGAAGGAACCTCACATATGAGTCACCTGGCCACCTGCACGGGTCGTAGATATGAAAGTAGAGGATGTGGAGGGAGAACTTCTACTTTCCTACCTTTACCTTATACTTTTAAGTCACTGCTTTCATACTCTTTTTTTCAGTAGTGTGAAGGCCAGACCACCTCGCTCGGACCATGGGTCTGTGTGGGCAGTATATCTATGTAACTTACACTAAATGCGTTGACAAGGTCGATAAATCATCTATGTATAACCGCCGCCCTCGGAAAAAAAAATCTATAAGCCCCACAAAAGATTCTGTTGGTAATACGAATACTAAGGCGAAAGTTGTGAGTAGCGAGCAGTAGCCATTTACAAGTATGAGGGAGGTAGGACAGTACCATCATACGCATATCTATGGAGCATCGGGGCACTGCAGGTGTGATCAAGGTGACTATGCGAAGTTCAAGATCGTGACTATTCGAAGTTCACGATTGTGACTATTCGAAGTTCAAGATCGTGACTATGGGAAGTTCAAGATCGTGACTATTCGAAGTTCAAGATCGTGACTATGGGAAGTTCAAGATCGTGACTATGGGAAGTTCAAGATCGTGACTATTCGAAGTTCACGACTGTGACTATTCGAAGTTTACGATTGTGACTATTCGAAGTTCAAGAGCATAATGAAAAAAAAGGAATATTCCTAAGAATATGACTCAAACCCCCAGTATTGCATCAAAACAAAACTTCGCGAGAATTATATTCATGAAGACATATAGTCACGTCTTGTTCTCATCGCTTCATCGAAATACGAGCAATCATGGTCAGCATATTTCAGAAATATTCGTAAGATCGTCTCGGTGATGTATTTCCCGAGTTCCAAATGGAGCGAAGCGATGATATCCCATTTTACATGTTTTCTCTACGCCTTTCGTGGAGGAGGTGCCACAGACAGCCGTGGGAAACGAAAAGGCCCCGAGACTCACCTCCCGACCCCGCCACACTTGAAATCCCACGCCACTGAGAGAGCCTCAGTGTTTGCAGACGAGGTGAATATGTAAATACGGTTCACCACCGTGTTAACAATGACTGAGGAGGACCTGAACTTCCTGTAACATTCCTAGTGGCCTGAGTGTTTGCCCGTCACTCCGGGAGTGGGAGAGATGTAGACAAGACAATTGGATCGTCGCTAAACTCGCGTGGCTGAGCAGACTCCAACACCAACTTTCCTGAACAGTAAACATTTTAGCAGACGATCTTTGCAGCAATCGAAACACGGGGTCGTTTCTGGTTTATCTCCGAGGGTTTTCGTACGTTTCTATCCCTACGTTTCAGCAAGTAAAGGACTGGAAACTTCCCCCCCCCCGCCATCTGATGACTTTGGTGAACGCAGGTACTTGAAGAAGTCACTTCGAAGCCGCGTCCGAAGAGAAGCTGGAGTCGGGGGGGAAATCCGTGACTACACCCCCCCCATTGCAACACGAGTGAGACGTTCCTGACCCCCCCCCCCCCCCCCCCCCCATCGCAACACCGAGTGAGATGCATCAGGTTTTGAACAGGTTAGACGCAAGGCTTACGCAGATACATATCATGCGTTATACGATCATACGCGATCCATAAAACCTAAGATATGGGAGGACAAAGTCAAGGATACCCTGGCTGCTGCTGCAGGGGAAGTATTCGGTGAAAGTAGAAGAGCTTCCTTCTGCCTACTGCTCACATTGTCTTCAAACGTCGTCGACTTCAGGATACCCCGCATTAAGCTGCCAAACAACCCATGGACACTGTAAACCGATGACGCCCTTGACTGGGGAAAAAAATCACTGCATCTTGTGGTTTGAAAAAGAAATTTTATTTTTCTTTTCAAGTTACGAAATATCTAAAGAATTATTGAGGTGATGCACTTCAGACTGGGTGATGAAATATCCCTGACGTTTCCACACATGGATGTGCTGAGGACGCCTGCGTAAATGACCCGACTGGAAACAGCGAGGATCTCAAGTTGTCTCCCATCTCGTCTCTGCTTTCGGCGCCCTCAACCGTCATCTCTTTACGGCGGGAAGCAGTTGTGTGTGTGTGTGTGTGTGTCTGTGTGTGTGTGTGTGTGTGTGGTGTTGTGTTGTGTGTGTGTGTTTTGTGTTGTGTGTGTGTGTGTGTGTGTGTGTGTGTGTTTTGTGTTGTGTGTGTGTGTGTGTGTGTGTGTGTGTGTGTTTTGTGTGTGTGTGTGTGTGTGTGTGTGTGTGTGTGTGTGTGTGTGTGTGTGTGTGTGTTGTGTTGTGTGTGTGTTGTGTTGAGTTGTGTGTGTGTTGTGTTGTGTTGTGTGTGTGTGTGTGTGTGTGTGTGTGTGTTTTGTGTGTGTGTGTGTGTGTGTGTGTGTGTGTGTGTGTGTGTGTGTAGGGGAGTGAGGGAGGGATTACTACGGTGGTGGCGGAGCGAGAAGAAAATGAGCCGGGATCCCTGTAAACCCATCACAGGGTTAAGGGTTACCCGACACACAAAAATAATCCTCATCTCCATATTTTTCGGTGAAAAGCTGCCATGACCTGAATCATTAATTCATTTAGCTTCATGGTGGAAAATAGCGGAAAAGAGAGAGAGAGAGAGAGAGAGAGAGAGAGAGAGAGAGAGAGAGAGAGAGAGAGAGAGAGAGAGAGAGAGAGAGAGAGAGAGAGAGAACTTCCTACATAGATTATACCACCAAGACGTGTGAGCACTTACCTCAGAAAAGTCTGGGGTGAAGAATTGACTCGTGTGAGTCACGTGTTATCGGTTGCTATGTATGAAATGGAGAGCGTGTATGTGTGTGTGTTCCTAGAACGAACTCCAGCAACCCACGTGCAGGTGAGGCAGGGAGAACGGGCAGCAGCCCCGGGACTAGGAAGGGAGGAAGTTTACCTCTACTGAAGTACTTCTTCATTGCACCACCTTCACTTAATTCTCCCAGGTACCCTACTAATGAATAAAAAAAAAAATCAGATAGAAATCTTAAATATAAAAAGATCCAGACAAAGGAACCATATAAACCACCACCCGATGTACCAGACGATCCTGTAACCTCCACAAAACCCATCCACAGCCACTCCTCCACACCATTCTAGTCCCCCCTGACTCAGCCAAAAGGGGAAGGACATCGTTTTCTTTGACTGGTACCAGATCAATCTGGCTTCAGTGGGGCAGTTACATTGTGACCCAATACTTCAGATCTCCTCCTAGTCTAGCGATGGGCACTCAAGAACATAAACCTACGTGTCATAGGCGCTCCGTGTTCTCGGCGCGAACAATTAATAAGTAACTTAATCTCGGACGTCAACAGGAGACGTTACCATCTTTATATTGGTGAAGCTTGGTGGAGACGCGCTGTCTTGTTCCCATTGTTGTTGTTTGGAAAGCTGGTGGTGGGCGTCTCGTAGAATTCATCATAGAAGAGGCCCGAGTTCGACCCCCGTTGCGTAATGTGATCAACGAAGAACCTCAGCTGACTCGATAATTTCTATGCGTTGTTTTCCGTGTTGAACTCTACGGTGTACGGCGGCCATGTTACACATCATAAAGAATTTACGATTGTACAGTAATATTTTTCTTTTCTCTCTTTTATACAGGAGGAAAGAGTAAAAATACATTGATGATATGAATGCATTTTTGTAAGACGTAATAATGAAACGTGAAAAACGAATAAAAATCATAAATCGTGGAATACAAAACAGTGATATATTTTTCTTGAAGGAAATATGGACTTAATATTTTAAGTTTAGGCTAATTGCACAATTTTCGTACAAGTATACAGTAAGTGATACTACATCGCGGGTAAAAAGACACCTTAATAAGACTCTACCATCGACACTAGACGAGAAGACATACAGTTTCATCAAGGATTTTCTTGTTCTAAAATGATCCATCATATCCCCCACCCTCCCTGCTCCTGATTGGAGCGCGACCTTTGAAGTTGCAATATCGCATAATAGAGGCCGTAAGGACTGTTCAATTGATCACAACCTAGAGGCATTATCAGACACGTGGAATATCAAAACTAGATTTAGTAAATCATTTTTTTTTTTTTTTTAGAAAAACCCAAGTCGTTCAAGTGGAATGTTTACTCTGAGAAGTGAATGATGGAGTCAATTGATGTTTGTCGTTTTATATCTATCAATCCATCTATCTATCTATCTATCTATCTATACATATACTAAACAACATATACACAAATACATACACATACACAGACATATATGCACATGAACATATACTTGCTTGCCTTCATCCATTCCTGGCGCTGCCCCGCCTCACAGGAAACAGCAACGCTACCCCCTGTTTCAGCGGGGTAGCGCCAGGAAACAGACACAGAAGTCAACATTCGTTCAGTCTCTAGCTGTCATATATATATATATATATATATATATATATATATATATATATATATATATATATATATATATATATATATATATATACACATATATATATATATATATACATATATATATATATATATATATATATATATATATATATATATATATATATATATATATATAATGAAGGGGTACTCGCACATGAGTAAGAGTTCATATGAATTATTGAAACTTGACAATGCACAACATGTTTCACGAAGGAAATTCACCTCATCAGGTGTAAACAATTCATAAAGTTTCAAATCCCAATACAAGCACAGAGGCTTTTACAATTTCTCTCCTGACATTGTAGTTGGAAGGTGTACAAGCCTTTGCACTTATGGTGGGATGCGAAGCGTTGTAAATTGTTTACACCTGCTGAGGCGAATTTCCTCCTCGGTGAAACATGTGCGTTGTAAATCCTCGATAGATTATCTGATCTACTGAAGCGCGTTTACCCCATCCCTAAAATTATCGTCAAAAGTGATTTTGTTCAAGATTTAGAAAAATAATCTGTCGTTCAAACAGTTGCGTTAGAAACAATCTAGAGATAGACCAAACAGATCGAGTCATGTGTTGGAATCGCTTCGTGCCAAACCTGGCAGGTGGTTTACAAGACTAGTGCCAGACCCCCTTCCTTCTGACCGAGACGAAGCCAGCGTCAAATATTCCTGGCGAACATCGTAAAGTAAAATAACAGTCTGCAATTTCCCAGAGATGCAAAAATGCCTGGAAATCATTTCTCATGGAGATGATCTCTCCCCTCCCCCCTTAGGGTGGTTGAGTGTGTTGTCTTTGTTCTCTAGACGTGTTTGTATGATGCCTCTCATTATGCATCGAATCAAAACTTCGTTTCGAAGCATGTCTCACTCGCTTCGTCTGAACCTAAACGATGATCCGCTGGGTTATTTTGATTACATTACGATTTCGCTTCCATGACTGATTACATGCCTTTTTTTTCTATATTCTTTTCTCCGTTTATCATGCTCTTTTTATCTCTTTGCGTTATTCTTCTGTTCCCTCCACGAGTTCTTTAACACCTACATCTACCTTCTGCTTTCTCTCCTCCTTTAGCACCACAACTGGTCCATCTATATCCACCTTCTTCCAACACATCTTCATTCTCTTGATTAGATTTCCCTCTCCTCTGCCGTGTTTCTCTCCCCTTCATCTTCTCATCATCACGTTCCCTTCTCCATCTCCCGTACCGAGACATCAAGATATCCCAATTACGCTACTAATAAGCTGCCAAGATTCACTGTGTCGTGCTGTCCTAATGTGCAGGATCATCACTCATTAATTGACCCAGCTCTACATAAGGGACCCGGCCATGGTTAACTGTCCCAGCGCTGGAGAACAGACACGTCCCTGGATAACTGACCCAGCCCTGGATAACTGACGCCAACCCTAGGTAATTGACTCAGCTCGGGATAATCCTCACTCACTCAGATTCTAAAACAGCTGGTTAATCTACACGCGGATAACTCTTATTCAATAGATTTGGTCCCTGTTAATTAACCCAGCCCTATACGACTCTTAATTAACCAACACTGAGCTGTGTTAACCTACAGAGACCCCGTACATAATGATGATAGTTTCGGGAATTCAAATCAAACCTGCCTTGGATAACGCGGGCTAACAATAGCCTTGGACAACGAGGTCTAACAATAGCCTTAGATAACACGGGCTAACAACAGCCTTGGACAACGAGGACTAACAACAGCCTTGGGTAACGAGGACTAACAATAGCCTTAGATAACGCGGGCTAACAATAGCCTTGGATAACGCGGGCTAACAATAGCCTTGGATAGTATCTTATTAAACTACGAAGTCTCAGGTAACACTGATTAACAAAAGCCCTGGATAATACTATGTAAACAAAACATGGTTGATATTAATCGGACTGTGACTGAATAATCCCCCTCAGCTATAAATGGATAATCCCTCTAAGCTATGACTGGATAAACCTCCTCAGTTATAGATGGATAATCCTCCTCAGTTATAACTGGATAACCTCCTCTGCTATTTCTGGATAATCCTTCTTAGCTATGACTGGATAACCTCCTCTGCTATGACTGGATAATCTTCCTCACTTATGAGTGGATGATCCTCCTCAGCTATGACTGGACAATCCTCCTCAGCTACGACAGGATAATCCTCCTCACGGATGACTGGACAATCCTCCTCATTTATGACTGGATAATCCTCCTCACCTATGACTGGACAATCCTCCTCAGCTATGAATGAATAATCCTCCTCAGCTACGACTGGATAATCCTCCTCAATAATGCATCGGATACTCAAATCACATCCCGGTTCATGCTACTTACCCTACCTTGAACACTTAACAAGCCCTGGATAATATTAATTAACATCTTCCTACATGATTAGCACACAAGGATAATACTAATCAACCTGCCTAGCATTATCCTAATTAACCCAATCAAATACGAATATCAAACGTAAACATGGCCGGGAAAAAATCAACTCCTCGCTGGATAATCTTGCATCAACCAAGTCCCAAATAATACACATACCTTGGAAAACAAGGATCAACGTGGATTAATCATGCTCTGAAAACCTATGAGCCTAAGGATATCTTGGTTAATCAGAGCAGATGATAAATCGCCTTTGAGAAATCCACCTCAGGATTAATTCTAGTATAGAACACGGGGGATAGTTTCTGCTAGTGCTGCAACTATGGATAAAGAAAAAGAGAGAGAGAGAGAGAGAGAGAGAGAGAGAGAGAGAGAGAGAGAGAGAGAGAGAGAGAGAGAGAGAGAGAGAGAGAGAGAGAGAGAGAGAGAGAGAGAGACTTGAAAACGAGTCATTTCAATTAATCCGTTCTAGAATGCTGGTAATACGAAATATTCGCTTGCTGATTACATGTAATCTCGGGAGGATTACAGCTTTGTCGATTCGGAATGGGATTGATGGGATTAGGATTAAGTGCCTCTTATATGTGATTATCTGAGATACCAAATCTGGGAACAACGGATAACAGGAGACCTGCTGGTCCATGACGAGGTTATCCTTTGCCTCGAATGACGTAGAAACAGGGAGAGTAATGTAGAAGGCACCTCCCCACCCACCTCTCCCTCCGGCTCAACTGCCTGCCGGAAAGATATAAGTCACATGTAGTATATGGGAAGTATACTGCCATAGAAATTCTACTGGGAAGTGTAAACGGGATGAAAATTTCCCAAACGGCTGAAATAAACGGCCGCAGTGGGACCGGATTCTGACATAAAGAAAAAATAAAGATTTTGGTGACGCTTGATTACGCAGGATTATTTACAGATAACGGATATCACTGAAGATAACGACTAGTCTTTCCATTCCTACACCGGGAAGTTGTTTTATTCAATGCTCTACAACTCTATATTTCTAGTTTCTAAAATTCAAAGGTGATGAAAAACTGAGTACGTTAAGTCGTCGAAATTATCTAATACCTTTTGAAAGCTTCCATTAAGTCTCCTCGGAGTCGGCGGAGTCACAGGGTGGGGGAGGGGGCGAAGGTTCTGGGAGCGTTGAAGAATGTGTGGAAGGCCAGAACGTTATCTCGGAGAGCAAAAATGGGTATGTTTGAAGGAATAGTAGTTCCAACAATGTTATATGGTTGCGAGGCATGGGCTATAGATAGGTTTGTGTGGAGGAGGGTGGATGTGTTGGAAATGAAATGTCTGAGGACAATATGTAGTGTGAGGTGGTTTGATCAAATAAGTAATGAAAGGGTAAGAGAGATGTGTGGTAATAAAAAGAGTGTGGTTGAGAGAGCAGTAGAGGGTGTATTGAAATGGTTTGGTCACACGGAGAGAATGAGTGAGGAAAGATTGACAAAGAGGATATATATGTGTCAGAGGTGGAGGGAACGAGAAGTGAAAGACCAAACTGGAGGTGGAGGGATGGAGTGAAAAACATTTTGAGCGATTGGGGCTTGAACATACAGGAAGGTGAAAGACGTGCAAGGAATAGAGTGAATTGGAACGAGGTGGTATACCGGGGTCGACGTGCTGTCAGGGGATTGAACCAGGGCATGTGAAGCGTCTGGGGTAAATCATGGAAAGTTTTGTGGGGCCTGGATGTGGAAAGGGAGCTGTGGTTTTGGTGTATTACACATGACAGCTGGAGACTGTCTTTTCCTAGCGGTATCTCGCGGGGGGGGGGGGGGGGGGGGGGGGGTGGTATGCTATTTCATGTGTGGCGGGCTGGCGACGGGAATGAATAAAGGCAGCAAGTATGAATATGTAAATGTGTATATATGTATATTATGTATGTATATACATGTGTATGTGGTTGGGTTGGGTCATTCTTTCATCTGTTTCCTTGCGCTACCTCGCTAACGCGGGAGACAGCGACAAAGTATGATAAACATTATATATATATATATATATATATATATATATATATATATATATATATATATATATATATATATATGGATCCATTTTCGTGATATCAGGAACTGGATTTAATGGTGGGTTGGATCGTTCCAGGTCATGTACCGTCGCTGCTCGGAACTGCAGAAACGGTAAACAGAAGAAGAATCTTCCACGATAAAGGCACAACAGTGCTGGAGACAACGGCCGGGCCAACGGTAGGATAAAGATTACCTCCATCTACGGTCAACAGATAAATCGACAACATCAAAGCCAACATCAAAAGCATCATCGCCAACAACACCACCAACATCGTCACGAACATCGCCACCAACACCACCAACCAACTCTCCATAGCAAACCCCCAACAACAGCAGCATCAAGTGTCATAACCAGCATGACCAACACCACCACAATCTCCAACAACAATATCATGACCAGTCTCACCAACAAACTGGTAAGAAATGACTTCAGCTTGTATCACCATCATCACCATCACCTTCACCACCAATACTGCCACTACCAACACCACTACCAACACCAGCACCATCATAATCACCACCACTACCACCACCACTATCACCACTATCAACACCAGCAGCTCCATCACAACCACCACTATCACCACCACCATCTATTATCACCATGAGCAACCATTATTAGCACCATCATCATCACCATCACTATCATCATTACCATCACCACCAACACCAACATCCTGTATCACCACCACTACCCTGGTATCTCCACCAACACGACCATTGTCCCCACCATCTTCATCACCACCACCACCTCCACTATAACCACCACCACCACCACCACCCACTATCACCACCCCCACTTCCACCACCCACTATCACCAACACCACCACCACCCACTAACACCACCACCATCCACTATCACCAACACCACCACCACCCACTATCACCACCACCACTTCCACTATAACCACCACCACCACCACCACCACCCACTAACACCACCACCATCCTCTATCACCAACACCACCACCACCCACTATCACCACCCCCACTTCCACCACCCACTATCACCACCACCCACTATCACTACCACTCACTATCACCATCACCCACTATCACCACCATCCACTATTACCATCAGCCACTATCACCACCACCATCCACTATCACCATCACCACCACCACCCACTATCACCACCACCACCACCACCCACTATCACCACCACCACCACCCACTGTCACCACCACCACCCACTATCACCACCACTACCACCCACTATCACCACCACCACCACCCACTATCACCACCACCACCACCACCCACTATCACCACCACCACCACCCACTATCACCACCACCAAGGATAAGCCGAGCAAGACGACAACACTGGGTGGTCGCCATGGTAACGATATGTGGAGGGTGAGGTTGTGGGGTGGGGCGGGTCGGGGTAGGGGGGGGGGGTGGTGGCGGGGGAGGCAGGGAGGGAGGGAGCAAGTGAGGGTGGTGGCAGGAAAGGGCAGGATTAGATTGAGGGTGGTGGCAGGGGATGGCTGGAAGTGGATTGGGGTGATGCCAGGGGAGGGGAGAATACGGGTAGTGGGTAGTGGCAAGGTGGGCAGGGGCCGGGTGGGTACGGTGGCAAAGGGAGGTATGTCGGGGATGGGGGGTTAGTGGCACGGGGAGAGACGGTGGGAGGAGAAAGATGGGGTAGTCGCGGGGGAGGTGATTTGCGATGGTGACAGCTGGGGAGAGCAGAGGTGTGGGGGAGTGGGCAGTAGTAGGGAGGAAGACAGGGACAAATGGCACGGACCATACGTGGGGAGGCCAGATAACAGACCACCCGATAGGTCTATGAGGACGGTGCCTGGAGGGTAACAGTGTCGTATATTCCTAATCTGTAGAGACAGACGAGGTAGTAAAGTTGATCTCTACCTCTCGACCCGCCACTCCCCCCCGGCACAACAGCGGGCAGGAACATAGGCGAAGGAGCAGCTCCATGTGGTATATGGGGAGTACACTGAGGTGGAAATGTTTTCAGAGTGGGTGAAGGGAAAATATCTTAATCTATAAACAGCAATGGCATACTCTGGAAGGAAGGCTTAGATGCAGAGAAAAGAAAAAATATATATATATTGAAAGAAGCTGAATACATGTTTGAATCATTTTACCTCACAGGCGCATTGACTGATACGTGATGTCATTTTAAGTATGTCTAGCCAGGACTTAAAGATACTAGCATCTTCGGTCCTCCCGGGTCCTCGCCTGCTCGCTCCTGGGAAGGGCTGGGTGTGCCGCTGACTGGACAATGATCACCGGACTCGGACTTACACTGAACAGACGCTCCAACAACTTCGTCGGAGAACGGCGGAATGGCATTGTTCCGTAGTACAACCGTGCACCCTCGGAACATTTTTCCCCCCCGTCATACCTCCTATATTGCCAGCATAACCTTCCTGCTCAACACTACACATTTTCCCGTTTCAGTGTCACCCCAGCAGCCAGAAATTTCTATCCTGCCAAGAAAATGAATGAATTACTGGCAACCTGTGTTCGAAGGTTAATCGTCATCGTCGTGCATTTGGCAACATCCTCGGCGTGTCTACAGACAAGGAACATGATCACATCTTTACAACACTGTGATTGATAGTGTCAGATCGACAGTTTTCGTATCGACAATATCTGGTGGCAGTTTATTCCAGTTTTCTTGATAGTCTATACTGCTGCATCTCCCCCATACCGTTATTTCTAGTCGTTTTATCTCTTAACTGACGTAAAGAAATTGTCTCGAGTGATGTCGTCGTGATGATCAATTATTCTGAAAGCTTTCATCAGACCTTGGAGACTGCTCTCATGAAGGAAATATAAATATGGACCTCAGAGTCTTTTCTTATAAGGTTTATTTCCGTGTGACGAGATCAGCTTTGTTGCTCTTCTTTGTGTTCATTCTAGTTCTTCATCGTCTCTGAACAAGTCTGGTGACCTAAACAAGGTATCGTAAATGGGGTTTGGCAAGGGCACTGTAAACAATGAGTCTACCTTGACGGTCTACATTTCTGGCTATGAAACCTACAATTTGTTTGCTTTGTATGCAGCTAGACATAGCTTTACGTAGTTCAGGTTATTACTTGACTGTGCCTCCACGGTCTCGTTAGCCCTGTAATTGTTTATTTAAGGCCATGTCAAACGTAATATATTCGTAATTAATACTTTTGGACGCCAAAATGCACTAATTTACTGTGAAGTCCGTTTGCCACGAATCTGATTACTGGATCAATTTGTCTACGTCAATTTGGATCGTTAAATGGTTTTCCTTGCGACTGGCTTTCATTTTGTGTCATCTACTTATTTTAGATTTCCACCGGCGAGTCTCTCTTTAGACCACTGACGTAGATAGAAAAAAAAATGGTTCCTGTAAGTGAGCTTTGCGGGGAAACTCCTCTCGTTGGACGGGTCAGAGGTTCATACGACTCGTATTTTTTCTTGACTGTGAACCAGTTCGCTGTCCACGAGCAGGATCGATTCCGGTTGCCGAGGGCATTTCGCCTTACCAAAAGGTCTCTTATGCGGTGGGTTAATGAGAGCCTCACTGGAAGTCTGGTACCACACTGGATGTTAGTTTGGACGACCAGTTATTAGATGTACGGGTAAAGAACCCGTGGGTGGTGGTAGGGAAGGGGGAAGAGGAAGGGGTTGGAGTGGTAGCTGGGGAGGGAGGAGGAAAGGGGCGGGTAGGGGTGTGGCTGGGGAAGGAGGAGTGAGGGGGGGCCGGCAGACGTGGGAGATGGTAACGGAGGTAGGGAGGTAAGGGGCAGACGTGGGTGGTGATGGGGAAGGGCGGAAGGATGGGGTGGGTTGGTGTGGTTGCTGGGGCGGGGGGGAAGGGGGGGGAGGAGTAGGTGGGTGTAGGTGGTGGGTGAGGAGGGAGGAAGGAGGGGGTGGGTTGGTGTGGTTGCTGGGGCGGGGGGAAGGAGTAGGTGGGTGTAGGTGGTGGGTGAGGAGGGAGGAAGGAGGGGGTGGGTTTGGAGAGTGGTGGTAAGGGCGTCCGTAAAGGTCATGTCGAGGCTCTCCGGCTACAGCACCCTCAGGAGGGGTCATCAGTGTGTGTGTGTGTGTGTGTGTGTGTGTGTGTGTGTGTGAGAGAGAGAGAGAGAGAGAGAGAGAGAGAGAGAGAGAGAGAGAGAGAGAGAGAGAGAGGGTTATTGGCCAGACGGTTAAGAACCCCAATAGAGAGAAAGGAAAGCCAGTACAGTGTACCCGGATATGAAGACAGAAACTACGGCAGAAGAAAATTGGGGATGATAAGAGATACAGCGAAATAATGAATAAACATAGAGAACGGGAAGAAGGCGAGGATGATAAGAGTGGCAGGAAGCAACGGGACCACGAAGAGAGGCCATGAGAAAAACATCGGGGGAAGACCACCGTAGACATCAGGGGAAGACATCACCGTAAATATCGGGGGAAGACATCACCGTAAATATCGGGGGAAAACTACCGTAAATATCGGGGGAAGACATGACTGTAAATATCAGGGGAAGACATCATTGTAAATATCAGGGGCAGACCACCGTAAATATCGGGGGAAGACATCACCGTAAATATCAGGGGAAGACATCACCGTAAATATCGGGGGAAGACATCACCGTAAATATGGTGGGAAGACATCACCGTAAATATCGGGGGAAGACATCACCGTAAATATCGGGGAAAGACATCACCGTATATATCGAGGAAGACATCACCGTAAATGCCAGGGTAAGACATCACCGAAAATATCGGGGAAGACACCGTAAATTTCGGGGAAGATATCACCATAAATATTGTGGGATGACATCACTGTAAATAGCAGGGAAGACTTCACCGTAAATATCGGGGGAAGACATCACCGTAAGTATTAGGGGAAGACATCACCGTAAATATCAGGGGAAGATATCACCGTAAATATCAGGGGAAGACATCACTGTAAATACCAGGGGAAGATATCGTCGTAAATATCGGGGGATGACATCACCGTAAATACCAGGGGAAGACATCACCGTAAATATCAGGGGAAGATATCACCGTAAATACCAGGGGAAGACATCACCGTAAATACCAGGGGAAGACATCACCGTAAATATCAAAGTAAGGCGTCACTATTAGTACCAGGGGGTGGGAGCAGTCAGCCGGTGTCAGCAGGGGCAAGTGTCAGCAAACGTCAGCATCCCAGCTCATCTCCCTGAGTGAAGGTGTGGTGGAGGCAAGACACCTTCAAGTGAGCCACTCTTATGTTACCGTGTTGGTAGTAAGGACGATACTCGTCTTATATATATATATATATATATATATATATATATATATATATATATATATATATATATATATATATATATATAGATACATATATATGTATATATATGTATATATATATATATATATATATATATATATATATATATATATATATATATATATACATATATATATATACATATATATACATATATATATATATATATATATATATATATATATATATATATATATATATATATATATATATATATTTGGATATGAAACGAAATCTCAGATATCTAAAAAAAAGATAAAATCGTCAACATCGTCAACATGGTACTTATCGTGATATCCATCTAAACCACCGAACTCCCCTCCTTCCTATAGTCCTGTATCGCCACTGTCAGCAATATTCAAACGCCTTGTGAAGACGATCCAGAACATAGGCAACACAAATAACCCGCTGTCACTCACACAGCCCGGCTATAGGGCACTACAACCCCCATCCTGCACAGTACTAGTGGCAATAGAAAGCATTTGACACGGTTCCCCCGACACATTCTCACACGACAGATATTTGACACCGTCCTCCACATCTCCTACATCTTCAATGGACTCCCAGGGGAAGAGTTCTTTCTTCAGTCCTCTTCAGTCACCTCTTACAAGATTTCCTCTCACAGGGATTTCCGTGGTGACGTGGTTAGTTCAAACTTTGTGAACTTACTAACAACTGATAAGGTGGATTTCTTACGTGGAACATGTGCATTGTAATGTTTCAATGAACTAAATCATCTGAACTCCTACTGAAGTATATATATATATATATATATATATATATATATATATATATATATATATATATTCTTTTTTTTATTATACTTTGTTGCTCCCGCGTTAGCGAGGTAGCGCAAGGAAACAAACGGAAGAATGGCCCAACCCACCCACATACACATATACATACCTACACATTTCAACGTATATATATATATATATATATATATATATATATATATATATATATATATATATATATATTTACATAATTCAAACTTGCTGCTTTTATTCATTCCTGTCGCCACCCCGTCACACAGGAAATCCCAACCCCCTCCCCCCGCATGCGAGCGAGGTATCACTAGGAAAAGACAACAAAGGCCACATTTGTTCACACTCAGTCTCTAGCTGTCACGTATAATGCACCGAAACCACAGCTCCCTTTCCACATCCAGGCCCCACAAAACTTTCCATGGTTTACCCCAGACGCTTCACCAGCCCTGGTTCAATCCATTGACAGCACGTCGACCCCGGTATACCAAAGTTAAGTCCTTAACTGCCCTTTTCAATAAGACACTTACTACATGTGAAAAGTTCCAGATGAATGAAAGTTCGCCAATGTAACAAGGATATTCCAAAAAGGTAATAAGTCACTGCCCACAAATTATCGTCCTATTAACTTAGCGTCTGTGGTTGGAAGACTTATGGAAACCATCATTCGAGACAGAACTATAAACCATTTAGAAGACCACCACTTAATACACGGTTCTCAGCGTGGTTGTCGACGAAATCTATCATGTCTCACAAATCTGCTTGATTTCTTTTATGATATAATAAACATGTATAACGAAAGTAAAGCGGTTGATGTTACCTATTTAGGTTTTCAAAATGCTTTCGATAAGGTTTCCATATCAAAGATTACCAGCAAATCATAAGATACGTGACAATGACGGGGTTGTATTTCAGTGGACAGGAAACTGTGACGTGACAATGAATGGGGTTGTATTTCAGTGGACAGGAAACTGTGACGTGACAATGAATGGGGTTGTATTTTAGTGGACAGGAAACTGTGACGTGACAATGACGGGGTTGTATTTCAGTGGACAGGAAACTGTGAATTATGGTCAAGCTTCTGAAGTGGTAGATATAACAAGTGGAGTGCCACAAGGATCAGTCTTGGAGTAATTAATACAGGTATTCACAATTATCGAAGACATCGATAATGATGACATCACCTTACTCAAGACTTGATTCGTCTATATTTACTCGTAATGACAGATACAAAGTCATGGGCAAACGTCTTACCTCAAGTGAGGCGAAACACTTTTTCTTCAACAGGATTGTGATCATGTGGAACGCTATGCCAATTAGAGTGGCTGAGAGCAGTACTACAGCTAAGTTTGACGACAGACTTGACCAATGATTCACTCAAGTCCACGACTGCCTCTTTAGTCACAATGACAATTTGCAGGTGATTCTACTTGAATATCTGTATACCTCCCAACTCCTACCACACTAATCTGTGAGTTTCTGATACTTTCCAATATCACAAAAAGTGTCGAAAGGATCCATTGGTCTGTTGCCATTTGAACTTCTTCCTATTCCTTTGTGTGTATTTGTGTTTGTGTGTGTGTGTGTGTGTGTGTGTGTGTGTGTGTGTGTGTGTGAGATAGCCTTGATCCTTTGTGTGTGTGTGTGTGTGTGTGTGTGTGTGTGTGTGTGTGTGTGAGGTAGCCTTGATCAGGCTATTCCATGAAATCAGCTACCATGAAAAAAATCAAACGGATGATTTCTCATTCACACTGCAGCTCTCTGATATCACCTAAGCAACTATAAAACTATATAACGCAATTTGAAAAGTCGAGTCATTCAGAATGGAACGCCTTCATTCTCCCCCTCAACACAGAAGAAAATCCCTCTCAACTCCTGGAAAGCATGAATCCAGTCTACCCCCTCCCGACACCTTGTATGGTCCTCCTACTCCCACACAACATAATTCCCACCATGCTGGGCATCAAGTACGAAATATAAACCATTTCCTCCCTACACCACGAACATCAACACAGACCCAAAAAAACGAAACTGGATACACTCACAACACATAAAGTTACTGTTCTGAAAAAAAAAATCCTCATTATCCTTTTCATAAACAATTTATCTACTCTATCCTTAATTACGTCTGACCTACCTGAGGGTCATCCACTCTCTCAAAACCACACGAAATAATGCACTCAAAACAATCACTGTCTGCCTAGTAACTACAAACACCCAATACCTTCATGATGAAACAAAGATCCTCCCAATACAATCCGACCTCAACATGTTCGGCACTCAGTTCTACGCAACAGCGCTCGAACCTTCCCACCCAAACCCCAAATAGGAAAGAAAAAGCTTACCTCTAACCAACTATAGAGCAAACTCTAATCAGAGACCTCAGTACCCCACCAAATATAACACTGACATAACACATGCTTACGAAACTAACCACAAAAACAGACACTCAACAACCAACCTCCTAACTCAGTCTTCAACTCCAACCCACCAGACATACGCCCTATCAGAAATCACATTCCCCCAACAAACACGAGTCACACTCTCTCTCGTTTACGCTCTAGACATTTATCATCACTACAGCAGTACAAACACCGCTCCAATATATCCCAAAGAACCTTCATGCCCACGATGAGATTACCATAAAGAAGACACTGAGCACTCAACTGCCCTGAACTCTGCACGTAGACGCACATACATTACAAAATTTTATGACCCCTGGGCTCGCCGCTGGACTTGGCCAGCTTCCTGAGAGCTGCCTGAGCTTCTTAAGAACGAAGAAGGGACTACTGGGGTAAGAAAGTGATATATATATATATATATATATATATATATATATATATATATATATATATATATATATATATATATCCTTATCCCTGGGGATAGGGGAGAAAGAAGACTTCCCACGTATTCCCTGCGTGTCGTAAAGGCGACTAAAAGGGAAGGGAGCGGGGGGCTGGAAATCCTCCCCTCATTCTTTTTTAATTTTCCAAAAGAAGGAACAGAGAAGGGGGCCAGCTGAGGATATTACCTCAAAGGCCCAGTCCTTTGTTCTTAACGCTACCTCGCTAATGCGGAAAATGGCGAATGGTATGAAAGAAAGAAAGAAATATATATATATATATATATATACATATATATATATATATATATATATATATATATATATATATATATATATATAAAGAAAAAATCGTTGTAACCAATATAAAGGTGGGATCATGCAGGACTGTACAAGCAAATATTATCTTCACAGTTCCATGGGACCAGAGGCGCCAGAAAGCCAGTCTCTCTCCTCCTCTCCACGCTGTAATTTTGGTCGCTGATGGGAATTTTTACAGCCAATAACCAGGAGGGTCGAGTGGTGTGGGATCTGCATCAACGCACTGGCCTCGCTCCTGTGATGAAGTCTGGAATCCTGGTACATGGGTGACGTCAGATCGCCGGTGACCTCCTACCGACTTTCTGGTCCAGCTCAGTGGAGGAGGCAAAGGTTACAGTCTTTCTATCTTTCCTTGACGTATCTTTAGGGACGATATACATCTCCAAAGATCTCCCCTGCCTTGATTTCCTCTGTATTTTCTATCGGCGAAAGCAGCGTAAAGAGGGCTACGAGACACCATTAGTCGCCAGTTCATATCATGAAGTAACAGACATGAGACTTGAAGTCTTTCATGAGACTCCATTTAGTGGAGTAAGATGCATGCTCACAAAATCCTCCAATTCTCATTTTTTGAGCATTTGTTCCTCGACCTTCGGCGATTTTCTTGAAAAGACGGAGTCTATATCGGTATCTGTCAGGAACACAAGGGATGTTACGGGTGCAATATACAACCAAGGAGGCGATACAAATACATCCTCAGGCAGATAAACGTATATCTATAGATTATGGTGAATATCATTCAGGCAACACACACACACACACACACACACACACACACACACACACACACACACACACACACACACACACATCGCATCAAGCACACAAGAAATCAAAGTCAGAAGAGAGAGCACACATCCACATTGACGTCATATGCAAATCAACATGTACATGCATAAAGTATTTGTTACAAACAACGACAAATTGTGTTTACTAACAAAAACAACAATAATTACTGGAAGCACACTACTCCCCAAAAGCCACAAGTAGAACAAGTGGAAGGGTCAAGAACCTGTACATGAAGAGCGCTGTGGAAGGGTCAAGAACCTGTGGAAGGAAGGGACAAGAACCTGTACACGAGGAACATTGTGGAAGGAAGGGTCAAGAACCTGTACACGAGGAACATTGTGGAAGGAAGGGTCATGAACCTGTACACGAGGAACACTGTGGAAGGAAGGGTCAAGAACCTGTACACGAGGAACAAGACATGTGAGGTCTTGATACACATCTCGTCACGTGACTATGTTACGTGTTGCGACTCATTCTCGACATCGTATGATGTACAGTTGTTAAAGCTGATTTGCATCTTCATCAAGCGAGGTTTATTGGCAGTTCCCATGCCAATTAGCCGACTGAATCCGTGCCAAGGAATGATTAGGCGAACTAATTATCACCTTATCTATTCCCCTAAAGACAGAGGGGGCGCTCCATCGACGTCAAAAACCATGGGGCACTTCCTCAATGCCCTAGACCAAGTAGCAATCATTTCACCGCCAGAGACCAAGGGGTAATCCCTCGATGTCAAAGACCAAGGAACCCTTCCCTCGACGTCGCAGACGAAGGGACATTCCCCGACGCCAAAGACAAAGGGACATTCCCGGACCCCAAATACCAAACAGGCATTCCCTCGACGCTTCACGTCTCCACAAAGACGATCTGATGCCTTCACTGTGTGTCTTCGTCAGGCTTACGCACACCTCTATATCCTCCACAATACATCACGGCTCCATAGCTGAAGCTCAGACGAGGATCAGACACGAGGATCAGACCCACACACGATTCATAATGATCACTGGCGATTCTCCACTCTTATTTCTCCCTCAACCTCTGGAGAGAGAGAGAGAGAGAGAGAGAGAGAGAGAGAGAGAGAGAGAGAGAGAGAGAGCACGGGAGGGAGACACTAGTGGAGGATATGGGTTGGGAGAGGAAGAGAATGGTGACAGGGAGCAGGCTAGGGACAGGAGCAGTATGAAGGGAGGAAGGTTAAGAAGAGGAGTATGAGAGAGGGGAGACTGGGGAGAGAAGGATGAGGGAAAGGAGGTGGGGAGAGGAGGGAAAGGAGTTGGGGAGAAGGTTGAGAGGAGGAATTTGGTGAAGGAAAGGAGGTTGGGGTGAGGAGCAGGAGGAGGTTAGGGAAAACATCTCATAAGTCATGCTTATCACCACCTCTATTTGTGTCCTGTCCATGTCCTAATGACCCACTGTCGTGTTCGCGACATTCATTTCCAGCTCAGTATGTTCACATCACCTGTCTTACTGGCGGTGGGTCGTGTGGTGCTCTGCCCTCCGCCGGAGACTGACCACAATACCTGGAGGGGGCAAGTTTTGTCTTCCTCTCAGGGATTCCCTTCCAGAGATGAACGGTTCCCTCCCAATGAGGGTACCCTCCCAGTGATGGATGGTCCCTCCCAATGATGGTACCTCTCCAGTAACAGGACCTCCCAGTGATGAATGGTTCCACTCCAGTGATAGTGGTTCCCTTCCCAGTGATGAATGGTTCCGTCCCAGTGATGGATGGTTCTCTCCCAATGATGGACGGTTCCCTCTCAGTGATGGATGGTCTCCTCCCAGTGATGGATGGTTCTTTCCCAGTGTTGGACGGTTCCCTCCCAGTGATGGATGGTTCTCTCCCAGTGATGGATGGCTCTCTCCCAATGATGGACGGTTCCCTCCCAGTGATGGATGGTTTCCTCCCAGTGATGGATGGTTTCCTTCCAGTGATGGATGGTTCCCTCCTAGTGATCAAACATATCCCTCCAGCCTTCCTTCCTCCCTCTATGTTCTTATCACTTCCTCTTTTCCGAGGCCTTCATGATTTTCTCTCCTCCTCCTTTCCTGTCGACTGCCCTCACTGAGGAAACCCCAGCCTCGTGAAATACCTCGACGCCCGTGCACAAGCAAATGGCACTCCCATCGCCTCTGAGGTGGTCAGGCCAGCAGCCAAAAGTATTCCGCAAATATTTGATCCTGGACGTCCAGCGGTGCGGGAAGGGTCAGCCACGGGAAGTTCAGGAGGACGGGCTTGTGTGGCTGCGAGAGAAGGCGTCCGAAGAGGATGGATGGATGTCCTTTTCTCTCCTCCCTCTCTACGTTCTGTTCCTCCCCCCCTCCCCCACACACACACATACCTGAGGCATGACATAACACCATCGCTCACGTATCTTGTCTTCCTCGGCGGAGGTCTGAGCGTCACAGATTCTCTGTACGAGTTCGTTGCCTCGGGAACGAATGACGAGGGTGGTGTGGACACGCCTCGATCCCCCGGACCATTTGGAAGGTCTGCGTGGATATCAAAGACTAAGATAGACCCCCCTTACAATATTACTGAAGAAAACGCACACATGCTGGGTGTTTTCACAGTTCCATATTAGTGGATTATTAACCCACTTAGTTTCATATTTACATTCATCTTCATCTTTTCTTTCTTTTTTTTTTTGTCCATACATTTCTTCATTAAACTCTGTTTGAATGGCTAAGAAACCTATCCATCGTCATGTTTATGTAAACGTGTCCACGAACGGTCTTACGGCAGGTCCAGAAAGTTTCGTTTATTGTCTGGTATAAATCAGCTGGGCCAGCGCATGGTAAACAATTACGCGGCTTAGGTCGTCATGGCAACCGGTCACGTGATGCGACCCAGCCAATGAGCGAGCCATCTCTCCGGTTCTCCCTCTTTTTACAGCGTACAAGTCTGATAATTAATGTCTCAATCTCAGGTGAATACTTTTCTAATTAGAAATTTGTTTAAAAAAAAATTCATAATCACCGGACCTGTCGAGTTAATGAGTCTGCCTTTAAACAAAGTGTTGATCTAATGTTTTAAGTGCTCAGCCCCATCACCCGCACCATCAGCGAAAACAGAAAAAAAAACCTCTTCATTTTCATTCCTTAATGAAACGATGCATACTTAAGGAGGACCAATTTCATCCCAGGAGAAAATAAAAATTCAATTTTGACGACAGATATCAAGGAATATTGTTATCTTTGTTAATTTAGTTGGCTTACCATACTGGTAAATTACAGTCCTAAAGCATCTAAACAAAATAGTCTTCTATCTAGAGACTATCTGATGTTATGAAGACAAAACAGTCGCTGGGGGAAATGAACGCAGGGACTTTGTTCGTTGGTAAATAACGTAGTATCAGCGGGAAACCAGAACTAACACAGTGCAGTCTACCCAAAGCTCGTCAGGTTGTGGGGAATGTCTTGGTTCGAACTTCAGTTATCATGTGGTCGAGATTTTGAATTCTTTGGGAAAACTATCCACGAAATTACGTTAAAATGTCCATAGAAGTGGACTCAATGCTCGCTTCACGGCATATCGCCCAAGGAAGGAGATAATATTCCCTCATACTGCACAAAACCTCTTTGTATGTAAGAAATATGGCCGTGAGGGAATACAAAAATGTCGAAACATCAACTCAAGAAAATAGTAATCCACTACACTACAGCTTCTCAAGCCGAACTCCAACAAGAGGACCATATTCATTACGTGTACACGAACAGATTTACCGTCGTCTGTATGGAACCCAGCAGTGAAGCGGTTAGCGTTTCTGACCATGACGCACTCATGGGCAGAAGGAGTCGAGCGCATTGGTTCGAATCCCGGTCGCGGTAGTGGGTCCACAGTCAACCCAGCTGCTCATCCTCCCCTAGTAGTTGGTCGGTGAATTGGGTACCTGACTTAAGTTAAAATATTATCTACCTTTTAGGTGTATCAGCATCTGTTCTCTACCAAGTATCTGGCTGTAGACTAATGTCTCAGACTCGTGTCTTTACCAGGCATTTCAGTGTAGACTGATGTCTCAGACTCGTATCTTTACCAGGCATTTCAGTGTAGACTAATGTCTTAGACTCGTGTCTTTACCAGGCATTTCAGTGTAGACTAATGCATCACTCCAGCCAGTCCGCGTGACTGTAAACCCAGGACTGAAAACACAGTTTGTGAAGTATTCGCCAAAGATCAGAGCCTAATAGTTAAGGAGAAGCTCTGGCTGTTTAGATGACCGTAAAGGTGTCCTTTCAGCCCCAGAAGAACATCGGAATAACAGCTCGGTGTTCTGTAATTTCAGGTTATGTAATTCAGGATCCGGTGATCCGATCTTTGGATCGGTGAGGTTTGATAATCCATTAATATTGCGATCTGTGAACAGGTGATCTGATCAAGACCTTGTGAGAGGAGATCTAGGAATGAGGAAGCGATCTAGTCCATCACTGATGACGAGCTGATGTTCAGTGTTCCCTCATCATCCCAGTACACCATCGGTTCCTTCTATAACTCGGGCGAAACATAACCTAAAACTTAGTTGGCGAACTGATAGAACTAATCGTTCGGTGGGGCTTCCGTTCGCCCGTCGCTGATCTGCGCCTGAACTCACTGCTGCTCCTCCGCTGGCGACCATGGCCGCTAGCGAACTGATCTCCCCGCCGTGAGACGTCCACTGGATACAATAGCAGCAATCCAACAGCAGGTCACCATCTGACAACCAACAACTATCCTGGTGACAGTCCAGCAGGTCAGGTCACCATCTGACCTCCACTGGTCACAGTCCAGCAGATCAGGTGCTCTTGTGACCTCCACTGACCATCCTAGTCACACTCCCAACATATCAGGTTACCAAATGACCTCCACTAACTACCTTGGTCACACACAGCCCAGCAAATCAGGTGGTCGTGTGACCTCCACCAACTACCCTGGTCACAGCCCAGCAGACGAGGTGACCGTGTGACCCCCAACTAACAACCATGACTGACCTACAACCCCGGGACGGACCAGACCTCATGAGATTAGGATGTTGTGCTTCCTCGAGGTTCCTGTGTTCGCCGGATGGTGGTCTGCTGGTGAGGGTGTGCGCTGCTGGGCTGCGGCTTTGGCTCGGTGGCTGTGTACGTCCTCCGACTGGCCTGGCTTGGTGTCTGTTCAAGTGTGTGAGGCCAGAGTGTCTGTATTTGTTTGTGTGTGTCTTGATGTCTGTACAAATCTCCGTGGCCTGGTGTGTATACGTATTCAAAGTTATGTGTTTCCATGTGTCCGTGTCTTGCACTCTCCATGTGTCCGTGTCTTGCTCTCTCCAGGTGTCCGTGTCTTGCACTCTCCAGGTGTCCGTGTCTTGCACTCTCCATGTGTCCGTGTCTTGCTCTCTCCAGGTGTCCGTGTCTTGCTCTCTCCAGGTGTCCGTGTCTTGCACTCTCCAGGTGTCCGTGTCTTGCACTCTCCATGTGTCCGTGTCTTGCTCTCTCCAGGTGTCCGTGTCTTGCTCTCTCCAGGTGTCCGTGTCGTGCACTCTCCATGTGTCCGTGTCTTGCTCTCTCCAGGTGTCCGTGTCGTGCACTCTCCAGGTGTCCGTGTCGTGCACTCTCCAGGTGTCCGTGTCGTGCTCTCTCCAGGTGTCCGTGTCGTGCACTCTCCAGGTGTCCGTGTCGTGCTCTCTCCAGGTGTCCGTGTCTTGCTCTCTCCAGGTGTCCGTGTCTTGCACTCTCCAGGTGTCCGTGTCGTGCACTCTCCAGGTGTCCGTGTCTTGCTCTCTCCATGTGTCCATGTCTTGCTCTCTCCAGGTGTCCGTGTCTTGCTCTCTCCAGGTGTCCGTGTCTTGCTCTCTCCAGGTGTCCGTGTCTTGCTCTCTCCAGGTGTCCGTGTCGTGCACTCTCCAGGTGTCCGTGTCTTGCTCTCTCCATGTGTCCGTGTCTTGCTCTCTCCAGGTGTCCGTGTCTTGCTCTCTCCAGGTGTCCGTGTCGTGTACTCTCCAGGTGTCCGTGTCTTGCTCTCTCCAGGTGTCCGTGTCGTGTACTCTCCAGGTGTCCGTGTCTTGCTCTCTCCATGTGTCCGTGTCTTGCTCTCTCCAGGTGTCCGTGTCGTGTACTCTCCATGTGTCCGTGTCTTGCTCTCTCCATGTGTCCGTGTCTTGCTCTCTCCAGGTGTCCGTGTCGTGTACTCTCCATGTGTCCGTGTCTTGCTCTCTCCAGGTGTCCGTGTCGTGTACTCTCCATGTGTCCGTGTCTTGCTCTCTCCAGGTGTCCGTGTCTTGCTCTCTCCAGGTGTCCGTGTCTTGCTCTCTCCAGGTGTCCGTGTCGTGTACTCTCCATGTGTCCGTGTCTTGCACTCTCCAGGTGTCCGTGTCGTGTACTCTCCAGGTGTCCGTGTCGTGTACTCTCCATGTGATTCACTATAAGCCATTACGAAGGTGACCGCTCGCAGCCTACAGTTTGTAGTTTGGTGGGAAGGGTTCACTCTGCCTTGCTTTGTTGTCAGTACGGTTTTACTCTGCCTTGCTTTGTTGTCAGTACGGTTTTACTCTGCCTTGCTTCGTTGTCAGTTCCGTTTTACTCTGCCTTGCTTTGTTGTCAATAAGGTTTATTCTGCCTCTGCCTCGCTTTGTTGTCAGCAAAGGCTTACTCTGCTACGCAATATCGTCAGAACGGTTCAATCTGCCTAGCTCTGTTGTCAGTGAGCGTTAGATCATAGTTTTTGGTTGTTTGTCGTCGTGGCATCTGTGCCTACGTCTGTGTATGGGCAGTGTTGCCTGCCACACATGAAGCCTCGCTGGACGCAAGGGTTCACATCCCCGCCATCGACGATCCACCACAGCTACATCTCCCGGCGTCCAGAATCCTGCAGGAACCAAAGACACTTATACGAACGCCGAGGGTAAGATCATTATGGACCTCCGTGGTGTAGCGGTTAGCGTTTCTGCTCGTGACGCATTCACGGGAAGACCCAAGGTCGAGCGCATAGGTTCGAATCCTGGTTGTGGCAGTCGGCCTACAGTCAACCTAGCTGTTCATCTTCCCTATCGGGTTGGTCGATAAAATGGGTACACGGCTCAGGCTAGGATATATATATATATATATATATATATATTTTTAACATGGCCTTGATTAGGACCTTAGTTGCCTGTGCCGTCTCAGCTAACATAAAAAAATTAAATTATTTATGAAGTCAAACAAAAGACTTGCCAAGCAAGACTATTCACGCGAGACTTTGACACACACACACACACACACACACACACACACACACACACACCTATTCTCCAGGATTCACAAGAAAAAAGTGTTAATTGCCTTAACTTTAATAACAATTTCGTTTTAATCTTGAACCCAGGCAAAAGAGAAATTATTTACACGCAACTTCAACACGGAGGTGAACTCGAGTTTTCTCTTTCATTTCCAATGTTGTGATGTACAGTCTTATCGCTTCACTGTTATCATCACTTTTTTCTTTAATAACTTCCTCCTTCACAACCTGGGCTGGGGACCGTGGCGTCCCTTCGCCTCTCTCTCTCTCTCTCTCTCTCTCTCTCTCTCTCTCTCTCTCTCTCTCTCTCTCTCTCTCTCTCTCGTGCCTGAAGGACCCTCAGGGGCCCACCCCACGCCACTCCTGAGAGACCATTATTCGAATTCAAGAGGTTGTACGTCTCCCAGGATGCCCGCCCAGTACCTCCTGATACCCTCTTCATCCTTCTACTCCTGTTCCCTAACGGTGTAGATATCCTTCGCGCCATCTCCTGTCTACTCCCACTCAACACTTCAATATCATGCACCTTTTCCTCCAGCTGACCTCCACCGAACACACACCTCTTCGTCCACCTGGTCCCGTACGCAGATCGAAGACCTTGTCGCCCTGGTTCACATCCTGAACCCTTGAGTAGCACGTCAAGTGAGGGGTTGTTAAGAGAGGTATTTTGTTGGGGGTGAAAAGTCTGAGGATACTCTAAAAGTGTTCGGCCAACTAGACCAGCGAATGAAATTCAGAAGATAATGCGCCCAGAGGTTAAAATGTATTCATGCGACTGAGAAAAGGAAAAAATATATACATAGGCGAGAGATTGCAAAGAACCTTGTGAATCTGAATTAAACTAAGAAGGAGTATGATCATAGAAAACTAGAAGCACAGAAGAATTATATATATATATATATATATATATATATATATATATATATATATATATATATATATATATATATATATATATTTTGGAAAGAGGGGCAAGTATGAAGTCTGTTGGGGATGAGAGAGCTTGGGAAGTGAGTCAGTTGTTGTTCGCTGATGATACAACGCTGGTGGCTGATTCATGTGAGAAACTGCAGAAGCTGGTGACTGAGTTTGGTAAAGTGTGTGGAAGAAGAAAGTTAAGAGTAAATGTGAATAAGAGCAAGGTTATTAGGCACAGTAGGGTTGAGGGTCAAGTCAATTGGGAGGTGAGTTTGAATGGAGAAAAACTGGAGGAAGTGAAGTGTTTTAGATATCTGGGAGTGGATCTGGCAGCGGATGGAACCATGGAAGCGGAAGTGGATCATAGGGTGGGGGAGGGGGCGAAAATTCTGGGGGCCTTGAAGAATGTGTGGAAGTCGAGAACATTATCTCGGAAAGCAAAAATGGGTATGTTTGAAGGAATAGTGGTTCCAACAATGTTGTATGGTTGCGAGGCGTGGGCTATGGATAGAGTTGTGCGCAGGAGGATGGATGTGCTGGAATGAGATGTTTGAGGACAATGTGTGGTGTGAGGTGGTTTGATCGAGTGAGTAACGTAAGGGTAAGAGAGATGTGTGGAAATAAAAAGAGCGTGGTTGAGAGAGCAGAAGAGGGTGTTTTGAAGTGGTTTGGGCACATGGAGAGAATGAGTGAGGAAAGATTCACCAAGAGGATATATGTGTCGGAGGTGGAGGGAACGAGGAGAAGAGGGAGACCAAATTGGAGGTGGAAAGATGGAGTGAAAAAGATTTTGTGTGATCGGGGCCTGAACATGCAGGAGGGTGAAAAGAGGGCAAGGAATAGAGTGAATTGGAGCGATGTGGTATACCGGGGTTGACGTGCTGTCAGTGGATTGTATCGGGGCATGTGAAGCGTCTGGGGTAAAACATGGAAAGCTGTGTAGGTATGTATATTTGCGTGTGTGGACGTATGTATATACATGTGTATGGGGGGGGGTTGGGCCATTTCTTTCGTCTGTTTCCTTGCGCTACCTCGCAAACGCGGGAGACAGCGACAAAGTATAATAAAGAAATAATAAATATATATATATATATATATATATATATATATATATATATATATATATATATATATATATATATATATATATTTGTCCCTGGGGATAGGGGATTAAGAATACTTCCCACGTATACCCTGCGTGTCGTAGAAGGCGACTAAAAGGGAAGGGAGCGGGGTGCTGGAAATCCTCCCCTCTCGTTTTTAATTTTCCAAAAGAAGGAACAGAGAAGGGGGCCAGGTGAAGATATTCCCTCAAAGGCTCAGTCCTCTGTTCTTAACGCTACCTCGCTAACGCGGGAAATGGCGAATAGTATAAAAAAAAAGAATATATATATATATATATATATATATATATATATATATATATATATATATATATATATATATATATATATATAAAAGGTTGAGTGAAAGATAAGTATGCGAACTTAGAGGTCAGATATATATATGTATATATATATATATATATATATATATATATATATATATATATATATATATATATATATATATATATACAGAGAGAGAGAGAGAGAGAGAGAGAGAGAGAGAGAGAGAGAGAGAGAGAGAGAGAGAGAGAGAGAGAGAGACTAGACAAATGTGGAGAGAAAGAAGCAATATAACGAGCCGAGTTAGAAGAGTGGTTAGAAAAATAAAGATACACATTTAAAGCTTTTGACAAGGTGTGGCAGCGGAGTTCCATCTCTAAGCTCCACTCTTTTGGCTTCCCTCCCTTACCTTGCTCCCTCACATCTAGCTTCCTCTCCGGTCGATCTATCTCTGTGGTTGATGATGGATCATCCTCACACCCTTTTCTCCATCAACAGCGGTGTCCCTCAAGGTTTATCCTATCCCCCACTCTTTTCTCCAATTTTTTTTTTTTTCAATGATTCCCCTCCACAAATAATTCAACGCACTCGTACGCTGACGACTCAACACCGCATTCATCCACATGCTTCAGTTCTGCTCTCCCTTCTCTCACTCGATTTGCATCTCGTCTTGACACAGATTCCTCAATAAACTCAAGACTTAGGTAGGATATCTCAGTGGGGTAGACAAAATCTTTTAAAGTTTAATGCCTCCAAGACCCAATTTCTACCCATCTCTCAATCGAAAACTCCTCATAACTTTTTTTTTTTGACAGTTCGGTAATTCCACCTCTTGCCTCAATGAACATACTTGGCATTACCGTAATATTCACTCTTTCTCGGAAAACCCCACAATACGGGAATACCTAAGTCTGTCTCAAAGAGAATGGGTGTCATGTTTAGATGTCGAAACTTTTTGACCCCCTTGCCCTACGCCGCAATGTTGGTTCACTTCCTCATCAGTAAGGATTACTTTGGGTTTTACCCCCAAGAGCTGGCTGCTTGTGTGCCCCAACCACTAGCTAGGCCACGGAATACTCAGCAAGCTACTGCGTGACATGATTATTGTGTGGCCATCGGTAAATCAAGGGTGGGCCGTTTTGATACCTCTTTCTTTCCCTACACGTCAAAGCCTTGCAATTCTCTTCCTTCTCATGTCTTTTTCAATAATTATGACCTGGCACATTTCAAAAGACAGGTTTTTCACTTTCTCAAAAAATTCGTGAATACTTTCCCTTGTATTTTCTTTTTCCGTTCCATAATTTTCTCAATATTTCAATTAAGGCCTGGCCTTGATATTGACTTTTGTCCGTGACTGGAGCCTTCAACATAAAAGAACAAGGACAAGCGGCCCAGAGCGTTGTTGTGACACAGACAGAGGGAAAGGCAGCACAGACGAAGCGTCGGAAGATTCCAGGCGAAAATCAGTGAAAATTGATGTCAAAGAGAGGCGTGAGGAAGGACTGGCGAACTAGGGGTAAAGAGAGAGAGAAAAAAAAGACGAAGTGGAAACATAGGAATATGGAATACAGAGAACCAGACAGCATGACTGGCAGAAGTATCTCCACGAAGGAGACTGAGGTTCAGTCTACTCTGGGCTGTGGACTTGACTGTGTCTCCCTGCTTGACTTGACTGTCCTGCTCTTGGACTTGACTGTGTCTCCCTGCTTGACTTGACTGTCATCTTCTTGGACTTGACTGTGTCTCCCTGCTTGACATGACTGTCCACCTCATGGACTTGACTGTGTCACCCTGCTTGACTTGACTGTCATCCTCTTGGACTTGACTGTGACATCCCCTTAGGCTTGACAGGTGTATCCTTTGCTAGATGTTCCTTTGACAGCTGTATCCTTTAACAGATATTCCTTTAACAGCTGTATCCTCTGACAGATGTTCCCTTAACAGCTGCATCCTTTGACAGATGTTACTTTGACAGCTGCATCCTTTGAATGATGTTCCCTTAACAGCTGCATCCTTTGATGTTCCTTTGACAGCTGCATCCTTTGACAGATGTTACTTTGACAGCTGCATCCTTTGAATGATGTTCCTTTGACAGCTGCATCCTTTAACAGATGATCCTTTGACAGTTGCATCCTTTGATTGATGTTCCTTTGATATCTGTATCCTTTGGCAGGTGTTCCTTTGACAGCTGCATCCTTTGATAGATGTTCCTTTAACAGCTGCATCCTTTGACAGATGTTCCTCTGGCAGCTGCGTCCTTTGATAGATTTTCCCTTGACAGCAGCATCTTTTGATAGATGTTCCTTTGACAGTTGCATCCTTTGACAGATGTTCCTTTAACAGCTGCATCCTTTGACAGATGTTCTTTTGATAGATGTTCCTTTGACAGCTGCATCCTCTGATAGATGTTCCTTTGACAGCTACGTCTTCAGTGCCCGGAGAACCACCGACATAATTAACAACCTGACATCCCTCGTCTCTCGTGTGGCAGGTGGTAGCTCCTCGCGAGGAACCAGAGCCAATGAGGTAACGCAACACCGAGCCACAGTTTAGCGTCGTCGATGCTGTGCTGGGAGGAGCTCCTTATTGTCCCCTGACGTTTCCCTTCGATCGCTGCCACTGCTGATGTGTTTTCTTTAAAGACAGATAACTCGACCTGGTGGGAAGGTAGACATGTGTAGACAAGGACGAGGACAGGAGTCTGGCCATGACCGAACACAGAGGGAAAGATAAGAGGATGGGAATTTTTTTTTTTTTTCCTGGTATGTTTTTCCCTTGCAATATCGTTCTTCAGGTTATATTTATTCTAATACAAACTTAAGGTTTGATATATGTAGATTTCTGTTTGACGTATGAGCCACTCACTACCACTACTACCACCACCACCACCCTGGTAAACTTTCACCGTCCCCACAACCAACATCGTCATCACAATCATCCTCATCTTCCCAATCACTAGTGAGGCCATCCCTCACAACCCTCACCCCCTGTCGCTCCTCACCACCATCGTCCCTCCACCAACACCATCCAGGGCTGCACACCCCTGTCACTCCTCACCACCATCGTCCCTCCACCAACACCATCCAGGGCTGCACATCCCTGTCACTCCTCACCACCATCGTCCCTCCACCAACACCATCCAGGGCTGCACATCCCTGTCACTCCTCACCATCATCGTCCCTCCTCTAACACCATCCAGGGCTGCACACCCCTGTCACTCCTCACCGGCTACACACCCCTGCCGTTCCTCACCACCATCGTCCCTCCTCCAACACCATCCAGGGCTGCACAATCCTGTCGCTCCTCACCACCATCGTCCCTCCTCCAACACCATCCAGGGCTGCACATCCCTGTCACTCCTCACCACATTCGTGCCTCACACAAGACCATCCTGAACCACAGCTTTAAAAATCATTCTGTAGTCTTCGGTTACTGATCATGTATCACTGCCTAGAGTATCTCCACCAGAATATAAGATCATTTCCTGAATAACATATATTTTCTTCCAATGCTCGGCAGAGTGAATAAAGCGTCAGACTCAAGTCAGATAGGCTCCCTCCACCTCTGTTAACTGATTCAAATTCTTCAAACTAAAAAAAAAAAAAATGTGTTCCATAGATGTCTGCTTCGCGTAATTTGTTGAAATACTTGATAAATGTGTGCATTCGCGCTTCTGCCGTCGTATCCCGAATACCTCTGCCACACAGACAGGTCACCTGAAATACCCTTAAGAGTTCACTCACCAGATCTACATCTCGACCTACCACCTCACCTTGTACCGTGAAGGAGGCTGGCTACCAGTCCTTACCAGTCGTTCATCTGACGTCTGTTCGACCTGATAGTAATATCAAGTTCTCATACATGAATCTCAATGGCAATTTCCGAACGCTACGTATCTTCCTAGTCACACCGCATTAAAAAAGAGACTTCTATCTATATTGCCCTGGATTAGACAATAAGATCTCACATCCTTACACATGATGTCAGAGACTCAAGACATGTGGCGCGTCTGACTGATGCTGTGAGCCCAGGATGAAGAACTGAAGGCTTAACCCTTACACAGCAGGTTCTGTCACTTGCCACCAGAACAACATCTTTCCCTGCCGGACTCTGTGGTGAGTGGCAGAGTTCCCTCACTTCCTCTCGACCCTGGGGACGTCAGTGACCCTGGGCAGCCACAACAGCTCGCTGCTGGTGATGGTGAGGTCGTCTCCCACTTATCATGTGGATCCAGAGTTCTCGGATGCCAAAGTGGCGGGTGACTGGGTTGGCCGTATGCTTGACCCTTCCTGCTGGCCGTATGCTTGACCTTTCCTGCTAGATATGTGACTGACCCTTCCTCCTGACCTTGTGCTTGACCCTTCCTGCTGGATATATGCTTGACCTTCCTGCTGGCCGTGTGCTTGACCCTTCCTGCTGGCCGTGTGCTTGACCCTTCCTGCTGGCCGTGTGCTTGACCCTTCCTGCTGGCCAAGTGCTTGACCCTTCCTGCTGGCCGTGTGCTTGACCCTTCCTGCTGGCCGTGTGCTTCACCTTTCCTGCTGGCCAAGTGCTTGACCCTTCCTGCTGGCCGTGTGCTTGGCCCTCCCTCCTCCCTTGCTGGCCGGGCGCTGGGCAGCGGACGTTTCACCTTACTCAGCACTTCAGACTCAACCACTTCGCATCCAGCACAAGAGGATGCACCGGATCCTCTGCTGAGGGAGGTCTTGTCTCCACTCGGCCACCACCGTCGCTGTGGCCCGCGAGGCTGAGGTGGAGCCATCCTCTCCACACCCTGGGTGGAACACGTCCCGCTGAGACACGTCCACTAGAAAGGATGAAGATGACCTTGACAATCCAGTGAATTGGAGGTTGAACCTCGACCCTTGTAATGAAGTGGAGGTTGACCCTCAGCCCTTCCAGTGAAGTGGAGGTTGACCCTCGACCCTTCCAGTGAAGTGGAGGTTGACCCTCGACCCTTCCAGTGAAGTGGAGGTTGACCTCGACCCTCCCAGTGAAGTGGAAGTTGAACCTCGACCCTTCCAGTCCAGCGGAGGATGAACGTCAACCCTCCAGTGAGGTAAAGACTTATCCTCGATCCTCCGGCAGGCATGAGGACGAGGACGAATCCTGCCTACTGACGAAGCTGTAACTACCCTACTGACGAGGCTGTAACTAATCGGTCGAAAAATCACGAAAAAAAAGGGGAGATCCGTGTGTATACCTGGTGTGTGCACGTCTGTGTACGTCTGTATACGTAGGTACATATGTATGGGTGTGTACGTGTATGGAAATGAGTGCTTAAGTGTATGTGTACATGTTTATAATTACCTATATAAACTGCACGGCGGAGGAGTTAACACACGTGAGGCCCCCATCTGTTGTGTGTGTGTGTGTGTGTGTGTGTGTGTGTACGTTAGGCACATCACTTTCCATGTCCATGATGCACATACACACACACACACACACACGAGACACACACACACACACACATACACACACACACACACACACACACACACACACACACACACGAGACACACACACACACACACACATACACACACACACACACACGCCGGGTGGAAATTTTCTTCAAATTCCCCCGCCGCTGGGAGGGTGTTCCCCCGCCGCTGGGAGGTGTTCCCCCGCCGCTGGGAGGGTGTTCCCCCGCCGCTGGGAGGGTGTTCCTCCGCCGCTGGGAGGTGTTCCCCCGCCGCTGGGAGGTGTTCCCCCGCCGCTGGGAGGTGTTCCCCCGCCGCTGGGAGGGTGTTCCTCCGCTGCTGGGAGGTGTTCCCCCGCCGCTGGGAGGTGTTCCCCCGCCGCTGGGAGGGTGTTCCCCCGCCGCTGGGAGGTGTTCCCCCGCCGCTGGGAGCGTGTTCCCCCGCCGCTGGGAGGGTGTTCCCCCGCCGCTGGGAGGGTGTTCCCCCGCCGCTGGGAGGTGTTCCCCCGCCGCTGGGAGGTGTTCCCCCGCCGCTGGGAGGTGTTCCCTCGCCGCTGGGAGGGTGTTCCCCCGCCGCTGGGAGGTGTTCCCTCGCCGCTGGGAGGTGTTCCCCCGCCGCTGGGAGGTGTTCCCCCGCCGCTGGGAGGTGTTCCCCCGCCGCTGGGAGGGTGTTCCCCCGCCGCTGGGAGGTGTTCCTCCGCCGCTGGGAGGGTGTTCCCCCGCCGCTGGGAGGTGTTCCCCCGCCGCTGGGAGGTGTTCCCCCGCCGCTGGGAGGGTGTTCCCCCGCCGCTGGGAGGTGTTCCCTCGCCGCTGGGAGGTGTTCCCCCGCCGCTGGGAGGTGTTCCCCCGCCGCTGGGAGGTGTTCCCCCGCCGCTGGGAGGTGTTCCCCCGCCGCTGGGAGGTGTTCCCCCGCCGCTGGGAGGTGTTCCCCCGCCGCTGGGAGGTGTTCCCCCGCCGCTGGGAGGTGTTCCCCCGCCGCTGGGAGGGTGTTCCCCGGCGACCTATACAACAGACCAATATACTTCCCTACACACGTCACGACGGCTGCTCAAGCCACTGGCACGATGACCCTTCATAAAGGTGGTCTAAATCAAGGAGAAAACTGGCTCAGTGTCCCGTTATGGGAGAGAAGAAAACGGAAACCTGGATGTCTACAGTGTCACGTCATTTAAAAAAAAAAAAAAAAAAGATAGGGACAAAAAACAACAGAGTGCCAATATCTTTGACAATCACGAAATGTACAATACCAAAAAAGATGGAGACAAGCGATTCTGTGAGAGAGAGAGAGAGAGAGAGAGAGAGAGAGAGAGAGAGAGAGAGAGAGAGAGAGAGAGAGAGAGAGAGAGAAATCCCCCTTCGAAACTCGACACACACACGCAAAAAAAATAATCTTGTTTAAACGTACATGACAAAAAGAAAAAGAAAAACACTTTTGACACACGATATAAACATGAGGACAACTTACCTTCATAATAACTCGAAATGACTTACCTCATGCAAGTGTCCCTCATTATCTTCCTGTAGCATCATCCCTATGTTGAATATGTACCAACATCTCTATCTTACATGTGTAACATCACCTCTATGTTAGAACAGTATTATCATCCCAATGTTGTTATATAATTACCATCATCCCTATATGTGTCACATCATCATTCCTATGTTAGAACTGTATGATCGTGCCTATGATAGATCCTGTATCCCAAATGTTAGATCAATATCATCATCCCTATGTTAGACCCTGTATCCTAATGATAGATCAGCATCACTATTCCTATGTTAGATGCCGTATCATCATCCCTATGTTAGATATGATAGATCAGCATCACTATTCCTATGTTAGATCCCGTATCATCATCCCTATTCTATACTGTATCCCAATGTTAGATCAGTATTATCATCCCTATGTTAGATCCCGTATCATCATCCCTATCTTACACTGTATCCCAATGTTAGATCAGTATTATCACTCCTATGTTAGATCCCGTATCATCATCCCTATGTTAGATCAACACAAATTTAATGTTCATTCTTAAAGTTCATGCAAGATCATATTCGCTTTAATGCCCTGAGAGAAGGACCGTAGCAAAGATATTAAGTAATAAACATATTTAAGTAATAAAGTAAAAGCCTGTTGTGATCACTGGGCGATGCTGTTAAGTTCACATGCAAGTGTGGGACGAGCACGAAACACTTAAGAATATAAAGTGTCTACCGCAATACTTATGCGGCGGGGTTCCTATGATTCGAAGTATGTAAGACATGACAAAAAAAAGTGAAAACAGATAAAAGATTAAAAATTCAGCTGTCATAGACCATTTTTGAACTCAAAAAGAATTGAATAAAAAACGATTTTTTTCCCCTTTTTGTACATTAATTCATCGTCGATGATTCAACGTTATTTACGTAATTTCATTTTCTAAAACGCTTCCAGGAAGATGAAATTGGTTACGTAGAGTTATAATCTCTTTACCCATGGGTTATGATGCATTGTTGTGAGGACAGATAAGAGGCAGGTGATTCTTTGTGTGTGTGTGTGTGTGTGTGTGTGTGTGTGTCACCATCTATTGCAAGAATGAAAATCATCAAATCTCTCATAACCGACTTTCCAACATAACCTCCTCCTCCTCAAGGTTAACTCAAGGTCTCCAAACATACTCAAAGTTAGTGTGGTATCTGGACCTCCTACCCCAGCCTCCACAACAGCTTGCTAATTGGTTTCTATATTCGTACACACACACACACACACACACACACACACACACACACACACACACACTATTCTGGCCCCGAGATGCCCTACCTACCCCTGACGAAGTTTGATGCCTTGGCTGTAATTACAGTGGTAAGTAGTGACTGGTGGCAGTGGTGGTGAGGGTAATTTTAGTAACAGTGGTGGTGAGGGTAATTCTTGTAGCAGTGGTGGTGATGGTGGTGTTTAGAAGTAGTTGTAGTTGTGAAGGTGGTCGTTAGAAGTAGTTATAATAGTGACACTGGTGGTTAGAAGTAGATATAGTAGTGATAATGGTGATTAGAACTAGATGTATAGTAATGGTGATGGTTAGAAGTAGTTGCAGTCGTGGTGATGGTGGTCAGTAGCAGTTGTAGTTGTGATGGTAATGGTTATCAGTAGTAGTAGTGATGATGGTGGTCAGTAGCAGTTGTAGTTGTGATGGGAATGGTTATTAGTAGTAGTAGTGATGATGGTAGTGGTTAGAAGTAGTGACAGTAGTGGTGGTGGTAGATGGAAGTTCTTGTAGGAGTGGAGGTTCTCAGTAGTAGCAGCAGTGGTTAGTAGTTCCAAGGAGTCGAAACAGCTGTAGTGATGATGGCTATGAGTGGTAGTGGCAGAAATGGTGGTTGGTAATACTAGTGGTGGTAGCAATATAACCAGCTAATACTTTAGTACTGGGAGGACAGCATCGTAGATTCCTGATCATAATATGGTAAACAGAAGAAAGGTCGTGCATCATCATCCAGTATTTACGTTCCTTTTTAATGTAAATCAGAAAATAACTGGAGGAAAAGAAAAACAATGAAACAAAAAGCTCTCACAGGCGTTCAAAGTAACAGTCAAACAAGCTTTTAAAATCAAGATGCTGATATGAACATTTAGGAATTTTTTCTTTTTTTCGTTTCTCATTCACATCTTACCTTTTTATCTCTAAGAAATCAGACACAAAATGGCCGAGACTAATTTATATGAGACTTGCAGCGTAAGCAGTGTTTTTAAAAGCAAAGCTTCATCATTGTATCCCCGTAATGCGATTTTAACCTCAGGCGTTTTCCTTTCCAGTGGCACTAAGTCATATCCTCAGGCAACGCCGTGGCCCTTCAGTTGCCGGGTTCATCTGAAGGGCAAGATGGCAATCCGGTTTCTGTGTGCGGGCTGCAAGATGCAACATGGTGATACAAAACGCGTGCATCCACTAACCAGACATTACTCAGATCTGCACTTCTGTCTTTTTAAAGTCAAAGTTCATTCTCTTCATCAACCTCTCTAGACTAACTTCAAGCAAACATAAACGCAAAGACATTATATTTCTTTTATATATATATGTGTAAATGTATCAAAGAAAATGTTAGAAAAGAAAACCCTCGCGTGCCAGTCCAAGATGCAAAATAAATAAAGGAAGTGAGGAACATGATCGCGTGCGGATCCAAGATGCAAAGAAAATGGGATAAAAGAAAATGGGCCTCCAGCGTGCAGAGAGGATGGGCTCAGCCTACCTTGGGGGTCAGGACATTATTGTTATTATTCTGAATCTTGCGCATACTGTCCCAAGCCTCCGCCTTGGCTTTGGTCATTATGTCCGACACGAAACCACGAACAATCTCCATCAGTCTCTCGTCTGACCTGATCTTGTCCGCATCTAGCAGAACCTGCAGGATAAGGTCACCTAAGGCGTTAGACAGGTCTAGGAAGGTCAAGGGTTTACGTAGGGATGACAAAAAAAAAGGAAAAAGATAAAGAAGGAGCTAATATTGAAGAAGGAAATGGAAAGAATTCAGAGAGCAGATTTAAGGGTGATATTAGATTGACAATTTAAAGTTGTTTACGAGAGTTTGGAATATCCCTGAGAATGGTCGCTGCCTATATTATGCTTCTGGATGAGACGAGCTGAGAATTTTGTTCCATCTTTTTATCCGCTACTCAGTTTATATATATATATATATATATATATATATATATATATATATATATATATATATATATATATGTGTGTGTGTGTGTGTGTGTGTGGTGTAAGGATGGGTGATCGAATAAAAAATGATAAGGTAAGAGTGAGGTGTGGCAGTAAAGGGGAGTGTGCAAGAGAAAATTCAGGAGATTTGGACATATAGAGAGGATGAGTGAGGAGGGGATGACTACTGGGGGAGTACGTGTCGGAAATGGAAGGATACGAAGGAGGTGGAAGGATGTAATGTGAGATGATTTTGAAGGCTCGGAGTCTAAACATGCAGGAGGGTGCTAGGCGTGAATGGGATAGAGCTAACTGGAGCGACTTGGATTGTAACGGACAATGTGCCGTCAATGGGCTGAACCAGGGCATATGAAGCTGTCAGGAGAAACCATGGAAAGGTCTGAGGGGCTTGATTGTGTATGGGTGTTTATGATTTCGGTATACAGTATATGATAGAAAATGGATGTGAGCGAATGAGGCCATTTCTTCGTCCGTTCCCGATGCTACCTCGTGAATGCGGGAAAGCGCAACATATAGGCAATATATATATATATATATATATATATATATATATATATATATATATATATATATATATATATATATATATATATATATGTATATATATATATATATATATATATATATATATATATATGTATATATATATATATATATATAAATATATATATATATATATATATATATATATATATATATATATATATATATATATATATAAATTCCCTATGTAATTATCCTATCAGCTCATCCATCCATTTACTATTTTTGTCCTTTCTTGTATCTACATGTCTGACTGCGTTCCATACAGCCTACCTCTCGTTTCTTTCGTTAATGTCTTTCTTTTCTCTCCCTCTTCCTAGCTACCTGTCTATCAATCTATCTATCTGCCTAAGTATCTGTGCCCATCAATCCTTAGTCATCCTCGAGAGTCAATGACGTAGAAGGTTATCTATCGCCACCCATCTTCTTCCATGAACATCCAGCTTCGTCCACTTCCCCTCTACCCCTTGTCGTCTTCCAGCACCACAGCCGGATTCCATGGCATCTTCGTCACTGGAGTCAGTTTCCAGTAACGGCATCTTCGCCTCTTGTTACAGACTAAGTTGTTTCCTTTGCCATCTTATTTCAGGATGGAAAAGCCAGATGGGTTCTGAGTGCAAGTTCGCATCTTTTCAAAGTTCATGGAAGTCTGGTGGAATGCAGTTCTTGTACTCATCCAGGCACACTCTTGTCTTATGTACATATACAGGAGCTCTCCTTGTACCTGCTTCGCAGCTTTCGTACTTATTTTAATTCCATGAAATAATGGGAAAAAAAGAAATTTCCTTGATAGAATTTCATAGATCTGGGTGCTTGGTAGGCACTCACCTTTCGTTCCCAGAAAATTTCACTTAAATGTGCTTTAAAGTTTAGCTTGCTAGCTTCTTCTTGTTCTAAGAAGCCTAACTGAAAGCCTTTATTGCTTCCAAACTGCTCTCACGTTTTCCAGAGAATTGCAGAGTCTGCTTCTTCTTTTAGATCCAGGAGGCTCGAAGAGGAAATGGATCCAGTTACCAGTTCACTCTAAATCTGTCTGTTCCAAGAATTCCCCCAAGATACCTATCAATACATCTTATTCTCATGTACTTAAACACGGAGGAAGTTTTAGAAATGATCTCCATGATCAGCAATTTGACACTGATTATGTTCTGGAAGTTCTGAAAGCGAGTCTGGGCTCAAGACAATATCCTAGAACCGGCACTGCCAGCGCACCTGCTTAAGTCTTTCAGTTCCAGAGATTTGCATGGAAATCGTACTAATCAGGAGGCTACTTCGTATCTTTTGGTTCCACATATTCCTGCTGTGGCCTTCTGCTAAAACTAGTCTTTCCCACAGATTTACGTTTCCCTGGAAAGCAGCTATTGATAACCTTACTCTTAACTTCTTGCAATTCGTGCTGGAAATTCTCCATGCTTTCCATCTGCCTTCCTGAAACAACTCCACATCTGGCGAGGACTACTACTACTTTCACCTTCCAGCTTCAAGAGTTCAGGAAACCCTGATGTCCTTGTGTAGTTTGCATCTACTTTATTCCACGACTAATGTTAACATCACCTATTTGCCCAACCTGGCATTATTCTGTAGTATCACCACCAGACATGCGGGCTGGACGTATTCATTGTCCAGAACACCACTAGAACGGGTCTCATATGCTTATGCCTTGATCACCTCTGCCCATTGAATGCTCCAGTTTACTCCTGTAGTTAAGGGTCGCAATCGTGTGTATACTTCTTTCAAAAACGCCCGAAAGGAGGCGGATTTTAATGAATCACCTTGTTAAGGCCCACCGCTTGAATCAGATGACGATTCCGAATATCTAGCATCATACACAAGAGCCAGTGGAGGATTGTATAGCCCTCGATTCCTAGCTATATCGATTTGAGGTGAATGCCGGGTCGGTCCTTGCACTCAGACGATGATCAAACCTCACAAGGTGTGGCCACAGTCCAGCCAAACAGAGTTCCAGACTAACACTACAGATAAGTGTAGACTTATAGACGCCAAGTCCAGCTGCCTAGCTCGGATCCATTCATAAGGGCGCCCAAACCATTAATTTCACCAAATATGACCAAACGTTAACGTGATCCGTAAATCATGAAGACACAGTTCATATACCACCTGCAGCCTGGCTTTGGGTCAACGAGCGAACATTCTCAAGATGACCAATCAGGTTCATAGAAGGGTCTGCCAAGGTCGGTAAATCAGTGGCTACAGCACAGACCGTCCAAATGATTTAGTAATGTCTGTAGTGACACAGTGAGGATCGAGACCCACGCCCCTACAGACAGCTACTCAGAACTCGTATCCTACAACCTGAAGGAGGAGTCGGGGACATGACTGACTTCCTACAATTTGGCAAGATTAAAGATGTTCTCGATCCATGGATCATACCTTCGTAGAATGCATCACACAAACACCTGGACGTTTGGATCAGTGAACCAGCGTAAAGCGATAGACAGAGGATATTTTAAGTACATTGTCACGTTTCCTTCATTAAAAAAAAAAAAAAAAACAGCTGGAGTCTACACAGAAGTAGTGATCAGGAAAGAAATGTTTCGTGGTAAACTTCGAACTCGAAAACTGAAGAACGATGATTTAGGTGACCTGCCAAAGCTTTTGAACCAATCCCATGATCGTTTAACGACCCATAGACACCGATACTGAAGCAGTCTCGGGTGTACGCTCGGAACAAGAATTCGCCTCAGACTTGAAGCATGAGCTGAAGACCTGGACGAGTTTATTCTATTTTCAATAATTTTTTTTTTTTTCAGCCGAGACGGCACGGTCACCTGAGGCCTTAATCACGGTCATCTCATTAAAGCTATACCTATCTACCCTAGCCTGAGCCAGGCACCTGTTTTGTAGACAAAATGATAGGAATGGATGAACAGCTGAGTTGACTGTGGGACTCACTGCTGCGACCGGGATTCGTACCTGCGCGCTCGACCCGTGGCGGCCCGTGAATGCGTCACGGTCAGGAACGCTGACCGCCTCTTATAACGATACAGCTTCCCCAAAGGTGACTTTCTATTCGCGGTGTAGCCTCATGCAGGCACAGTCCGGTAACACCAGTTTCACGCATTGACAAGGTAGCGTCAAGAATAGAGGACTTGAGCCTTAGAGGGAAAATCCTCGCTTGGCTCCCTTCTCTGTTCCTTCTTTTTTTAAAAAAAAAAGTAAAAACTGGAGGGGAAGTTTTCCAGCCCCTCGCTCCCTCCGCTTTCAGTCGCCTTCTACGACACGCAGGGAATACATGGGAAGTATTCATTCTCCCCTATCCCTAGGGATAATATATATATATATATATGTATATATATATATATATATATATATATATATATATATATATATATATATATATATATATATATATATGGGATCTGAAAATGATTCGACCGCAAAACATCTGACAGTTCGGTTCACATACACAGACGCCCGACCAAGTCACTAGTCCGTGACGAATGTCCGGATAATTATATACCTTGACGCGTGGAGCGTCTGCAGCTGGAGGCTTGGGCGTCAGTCCATACCACGAAGATTGCCCGATGAATATCTCCGACCAGGCACGATGGCTTGAGGGACACAAGCGGGAGAGCCGAATGAGAAAATGCTATCCAGGGATTGAGGGGTGAGGGAGGCAGCGACAGTACATACCCTCCTCCTCCTTCTCCTCCCTCCTCCTCCAGCCATCACTGAGACATAGCCGACCTGGAAACCTTCCATTTTTCTTCTTCTTTTTTTCATCATCACGGCAGAGCAGAGTTGCCCAGTCAACAGGTAGTTTGATCACCACGCTTCACGGGAGAAACGTCACCGGGACAAATTGGCGGAAGGGTCCCCGTCTTACTGTTGTAGGGGGTCGTCTGGCTCGTTAGCACTCGTGGGTCGTCAGCTCTGAAGCTTAACTGGCAACCTTAGTCGGGGATCAACGAGGCGTGACGACTAACCTCCCTGTCGTTAACCTCTTCCCCCCCCACCCCCCTCCCCTCCTCCCCTCGTTTGTTGCGATTTCGTTTTGCTTCACTTAGCTCAGTAAGAGGGGCAAGAGAGTGATAACAGAGGAGTGTGGTTATTTTGTATTCTATCCTATAAGAACCAATCACCATCGAATCCCTGTCGCTGTCATTCATCATGGACCAATCACGGGCTGATCCCTGTTATACGTCACAGGTTATGAACCTATCCCTGACTAGGCGAGGCAGCTACGTCACTCGTCAAAAACCAGTCATCGCCAGATGATGATGTACATCACGGAATACTAACCAATCACATATTGGTTTTATTGGAACGTCATTAGTTATCGGCCAATCATTGTGGAACTACCTCTGTCACCGACGACGCCACTTTCCACCTACGTCTCAAAGAGCCTATGTTCCCATACTTTACTCAAATCCTGCCTTGACCCACCTTTTAAGATCATGCATCCAGCCATTTATAAGTGGATCCCCAACAAAATATTTCGAGGGAACGTTTTGATGAAGAATATGTATCATACAGAGAAATAGACAGCTGCTGTAATGGCACTGAAATTACACAAGGAAGAATCGCGATACAGCCAGGGGGCTACAGCAAAGCTGTACCTGAAACGGCACAAAAATATTTTGCTCGGGGTCGCCGACTTCCCGGACGATGTTATGTAACGTCCTTGGTGGAGTCACGGTGACGGGGAGGTGTAACGTCATAACTTTCTGAAACCTGTTCATACAGATCTCACCTTCCATACTTCCCTCCTACCACCAAACATCCCCGCACTGAGCCAACTCCCTCACCCATCTTTGCTCCTTCCCCAGAGAGCTTACACTTCCACCTAAACACCTCGAAGACTCCTTAAAGCCCTAAACATTTCAGTGTCTTCCCATATATATATATATATATATATATATATATATATATATATATATATATATATATATATATATAAAACTGACTGTTATATTTCTTTCTTGTATTTCCCCGATGATGTGACTATTACACGAAAGTGCACTTGGGAACTTACCATGTTTCATTTCCCCGTGGACTCGGAGGAATATATATATATATATATATGTATGTATTTTAAATGTCTCTCAGTAAGTAAAGAAGACGATGAAATGTATGAACAGACGACTGGAGGAGCATTATAGATCACCAGGTGAACATGACACTGGTAGAAGTTGTACGTGACAATGAGACAGGTGTACGTGACCTAGGCATGTGACAGTGAAACATACATGTCAGTGAAGCAAATGTACATGACAGCAAAGACGAGTGTACATCAACGACGTAACAAATACACGTGCAATGAAGCAGGTGTACGTGCAAATGAAGCAAGTGTACAGGACAATGATGGAGGTGTACGTAGCGATAAAACAGGTATACGCAACTATGAAACAGGAGCACTTGATGATAATGAAACAGGAATACGCGTCGACGAAGCTCCTGAAAATGACAATGAAACAGGTGAACGAAGCAGGGAGGCAACACAATGACTCAGGAGAGCGAAGTTAAAATTCATCTTGAGGGAAAAAATTATAGAGTGAATTTCCGAGACCATAAGGTTCAGTCTTGAACACTACATTATGCCTGGGCCTACACCTTGCCTGGCTCGTGTGTCGATACGTGATAAAGGATGGATGGGAAGCGACGCATTTCGAAAACGCAGATACCCAACGAAGCACTGCGAACCTCGGCTCAAAACTCTCCCTTCATTCATCGCGACTTTTCATGCTTGTGTGTCCACGAGCAAGAGGGGTTTTGATGTCTCGTAAATTTTAGGTTTAGGAGTCTATGGACTTCCATCTATATATGGGGAATATATATATATATATATATATATATATATATATATATATATATATATATATATATATATATATATATCATACAAACCTCCAACAGCTAGGATCGAACGCGAGACCCCTGTGCCACAGGCGGGAATGCTACCGCTGGCTGTTGGAGGTTTGTATGTTCTATGAAGGTGCGCGTTCCTATGCACTTTATTCGTATATAATATATATATATATATATATATGTATATATATATATATATATATATATATATATATATATATATTCGAGTACTTAGTATTTCGAATAGTTGTTTCCTATTATACAGTCCCTTAGCCTAGCGGTTAGCATGCCTGCCTCTTGCACAAGGAGTCCCAGGTTCGATCCTGGCTGTTGGAGGTTTGTATGTTCTATGAAGGTGCGCGTTCATATACACTTTATTCGTGTATATATATATATATATATATGGAAAAAAGTTGAGTTTTCGCAACTTAAATATTTGATGGGAAGGAATCCACGACGTGGGAGATGCAAAGCTTTCCCAAGCGACGAAGGACACCCGTCCCTCCTGCTGTCTGGCCCAGGATACCCCTTCCCCTGTCTGGCAAGGACTACCCCCCTCCCCCCCCCCCCAACTTTCCGGCTAGGACACTGCCTGGCAAAGACACACTTATACCTGGCTAGGACAACCTCTACCCAGCTAAGATCCCCTTAACAGGCTAGGACACCCTATACCCGGCTAGGAAGACCCCCTACCTGGACAGGAATCCTGCTCCCTGGCTAGGACACCTCCGCCTAGCTATGACACCCCTGCCTGGGGAAGATATCCCCAGTCTAGCTAGCTTACTCCTCCCTGGCCAAGACATCCCCTGCCTTGCTAGGACACTCCTTGCCAAGCTAGGACACCCTTTATCAGGCTTGGACACCCCTTGCCTGGCTAGGACACCCCTTATCAGGCTAGGACACCCCTTGCCTGGCTAGGACACCCCTTATCAGGTTAGGACACCCCTTGCCTAGCTAGGACACCTCCCTCTGGCTAACCTAGGACAATCATGTCTGGACCTTCTCTAACCCAGTAACAACAGTCCATCACGAACCATCCCGCCTACATCCTCTACACATTCTACGTCGCTGTTTCGGTAAGCAACTACGACGGATTCCAGCCGGGCGGTCATCACGTTAAGCCAAGAGAAATTTATCGTTAAGTTTTAAGGATTTTTAAGCCGGGAGACAAAACCTGGGGTAGAGCACAGAGTTATTTCAGAGGGAATGACATACTGGAGAAAAAAAAAAAAAATATAATATATATATATATATATATATATATATATATATATATATATATATGTAGAATACAATAAAACGAAAAGGGAACATGAAGCTTTTCAGACATATATGCCCACTTGTGCGTACAATAACTAAAGGAATGACTAGCAGGATCTACGAAAACTGGGAGGGAGGAGGGAACGGATGGCTGGAACCTCCTTACCTTATGACCGGCGGGGAGCTTCTTGGTGGCCTCCACCTGCGCCTTCGTGATGATCTCGGTGACGAACTGGTTGGCGACGTTCAGCAGCTCCGGGTCGGCTGCCGTCTTCGAGTCGCCGTCGTCGGCCAAGTTCTCCGTGTCGTGCGGGCTGACGAGGGAGGAGAGAGAGAACATTTTCTTTGAAAAGCTTTCGTCTCTGGAGGAGAGAGGCGATATGAGAATATAGCATACTCTCTGGGGGGGAAGGGTAATGTGAAAGAAGGTGATATATCCCCAGAGATACTGTCAGGGGGAGGGGGTGCGCATTTTCTGGGATGTATCGACTTAAGGGTATACTCATTGCCTGCAGTGGGAGGGTTGGAGGTGTGAGAACTGTTATACTCACAGATGCGTGATATGAATCCCTGTTCTCTCTGGGGTGGGAGGGGAGGAAGTGGTTGTTTCTCTAAGGGGTGGTAGGGGGTGTGATATAACGGCAGGCACCATGCTCTCTACGGGGGTATATGAAATCAAGTTACGTACTTCTTCTAGGGAGGGAGAGAAGGGGGTGGAGATGTGTCAGGAAAAAATTGAGTTCTCCAAATCAACTGATAACTTTAAGTCGACTGTATAGGTGTGGTAATACACAATTTAACTCACAAAAAAACAACATAAATTCTATTTCTTGACGGGAACAGAAGAGGCAGTGTATGTCCTTTGGATGAAATCATAAACACGGAACAAATGATGAAAAAAAAAAATGAAAAAAAAATCTGTACCTTTCGTAGTAAGTTAGAAATCTGAAGCTTTGATGGAGAGGCCCTTTGAAAAGCCAGCACGTCGCTGGCCACACGTAAGCAGCGAGACAGGAACACGAACAGAAGAGGGACGGGATGAAGGACCGCGGCTCAAGACATCGAGACAATCAGACGGACACAGACTCACCTTCAGGAGGGAGGCGGGAGGCGCCAGAGAGGGACACACAGCTCGCAACACAGAAAGCCAACGAGAGCGTCAGACAGAGACAGACAACTAGCCTTTACAACGGGACATGAACAGACTACACAAAGCCACAAATAGACACTGATCCCGACCGTCTATATGACCCCTCCACATACAGGTACTCTCTCTCTCTCTCTCTCTCTCTCTCTCTCTCTCTCTCTCTCTCTCTCTCTCTTCTCTTCTCTTCTCTCTCTCTCTCTCCTCTCCCGCTCTCACCTGGTCGTGGTGGCAGAGGAGGCCAGGTTTTCAGACTCGGACTTAGAGCGGAGGAAGGAGGCGATGGAGCTCTCCATATCAGGGTGGGCCTCACCGTTCTCCATCAGGAGCCCGATATGCGACGAGGACCTTATAGTGGGGGAGGACACGAGGCTAAGGGTCAGGGTACTTGTAAAAGTCAGGTCAAAAAAAAGAAAAGAAAAGAGAAAAAAAGGTTCAACTCCGGAAAATAGTATCGAACTCCCTCTCATCTGTTCTCTCGCTTCAGAGGTTTCAGTGTAGTCCAAAGGGCAAGACTGGGGTAGAGATGAAAGGCATGGATTAGACTGGCTTTCGGGAGGGAAAGGTCAGAGTGCGGTGAAGAAATTACCATTCTTTTTTTCGTTCTTTCTGTGCAACTGGAGAGCAGAGAGTAAGGTTATATTAAGGGCAGAGGTCAGGGCCTGGTGCGATGTCTTAGAGCGAGGCTGAATGGTACAGATCATCTGAAATGAATTCATCTGAAAGCCAAACTTATAAAAGAAAATAACTTCCCTTAAATTTCATTAAAGATTCAAAAACATTCTACAAATCCGAAACAGATACTTTACATGCTGGTATTCCCGGTACTTGTTTCGTTCTAAATCGTAATTTTTGGTTTAGTGTTTTTAAGTAAAGCCAAAGGACTTTTACGAAGGAAGAGTGAGGCGGAATTAAATTAGTGATGTTGGCAGTGGGGTTAAATCTGGCTTTTATGAATAAGGATCACATGCATTTGTTGAACTGAACATTTTATAAAAGGATCAGGTCCTTTCTGGAGGATCAAATCCCATGCAAGGGGATTAGATCCTTTATAAATAGATCAAGGGATTTATACAGGATCAGGCACTTCATAAGGGGATCTAATGCTTTATATTAGAGACATTTCATAAAGGGAGTAATATATTGGGATTTTGATAAGGAACTGGATTCTTTATACAAGGATTTAATGCTTTATACGGGAATGTGATGTTTTTGCACGAATTGGATGCTTTGTATAGGGATCATACATGAATACAGGATCAGATGCTTAACTAAAGGATCAGATGCATCATACAAGTAATAGATGTTTTATGAAACAAACACATGTTTTATAAATGCATCAAGTTTTTACAGAAAAAATCATACACACACACACACACACACACACACACATATATATATATATATATATATATATATATATATATATATATATATATATATATATATATATATATATATATTGGAAAGGATCACAATTTTGCGCGTGATCAAGTATATTCCTATGTGTCCACGGGGAAAATGAAACGCGGTAAGTTCCCAAGTGCACTTCCGTGTAATAAACACATCATCATGAGAGGTACAAGAAAGAAATAAATATAAGTCAGTTGATATACAGCAAAGAGACGTAGCCAGGACGCCATTTGGTAAACAAGTCACTTGTATATCAAATGGCGTCCTAGCTACGTCTCTTTGCTGTATATCAACTGACATATTTATCTCTTGTGTCTCCTCTGATGATGTGATTATTACACGAAAGTGCACTTGGGAACTTATCGAGTGTCATTTTCCACGTGGACTCATAGGAATATATATATATATATATATATATATATATATATATATATATATATATATATATATATATATATATATATATATATATATATATATATATATATATATATATATATATATATATATATATACATACATATATATATATATATATATATATATATATATATATATATATATATATTATATATTTATATTTATTTTGCTTTGTCGCTGTCTACCGCGTTTGCGAGGTAGCGCAAGGAAACAGACGAAAGAAATGGCCCAACCCACCCCCATGCACATGTATATACATACACGTCCACACACGCAAATATACATACCTATACATCTCCATGTACACATATATATATATACACACACACATACATTTATATCCATGCACACAATTCACACTGTCTGCCTTTATTCATTCCCATCGCCACCTCGCCACACATGGAATACCATCCCCCTCCCCCCTCATGTGTGCGAGGTAGCACTAAGAAAAGACAACAAAGGCCCCATTCGTTCACACTCAGTCTCTAGCTGTCATGAAATAATGCCCGAAACCACAGCTCCCTTTCCACATCCAGGCCCCACACAACTTTCCATGGTTTACCCCAGACGCTTCACATGCCCTGATTCAATTCACTGACAGCACGTCAACCCCGGTATACCACATCGATCCAATTCACTCTATTCCTTGCCCGCCTTTCATCCTCCTGCATGTTCAGGCCCCGATCACTCAAAATCTTTTTCACTCCATCTTTCCACCCCAATTTGGTCTCCCACTTCTCCTCGTTCCCTCCACCTCCGACACATATATCCTCTTGGTCAATCTTTCCTCACTCATTCTCTCCATGTGCCCAAACCATTTCAAAACACCCTCTTCTGCTCTCTCAACCACGCTCTTTTTATTTCCACACATCTCTCTTACCCTTACATTACTTACTCGATCAAACCACCTCACACCACACATTGTCCTCAAACATCTCATTTAAAGCACATCCACCCTCCTGCGCACAACTCTATCCATAGCCCACGCCTCGCAACCATACAACATTGTTGGAACCACTATTCCTTCAAACATACCCATTTTTGCTTTCCGAGATAATGTTCTCGACTTCCACACATTCTTCAAGGCTCCCAGGATTTTCGCCCCCTCCCCCACCCTATGATTCACTTCCGCTTCCATGGTTCCATCCGCTGCCAGATCCACTCCCAGATATCTAAAACACTTTACTTCCTCCAGTTTTTCTCCATTCAAACTTACCTCCCAACTGACTTGACCCTCAACCCTACTGTACCTAATAACCTTGCTCTTATTCACATTTACTCTTAACTTTCTTCTTTCACACACTTTACCAAACTCAGTCATATATATATATATATATATATATATATATATATATATATATATATATATATATATATATATATATAAGATGCAAGTAAAAATCACAGGGGTACTAAAAATACACAGTGTTAAGCTCTTTCGAATATTACATTATCGGGACTGAGTAGAGATAAGGAGAACCAGAATATAATACACCAGCCGCCACTGGGCTGGGCAGGCACGTGAGTTAAGACACAGGCCCAAGTCACCCATCGAAGATCTCATCTCTCTGAACTCAAAAGGCCGTCGAGGGTGACCTTAATCCCTTTACCTGTCTCGAGGCTCACGTGCCTGCTCCGCCCAGTGGCGGCTGGTGTATCATATACTGGTTCTCCTTATCTGTACTCAGTCCTGATAATGTAATGTACGAAAGCGCTTGACGCTTTGTATTTTCCGTTTCCTTGTGGTTTTACCTGCACACACACACACATATACTTACATATATATATATATATATATATATATATATATATATATATACGGAGGAGGGTGTTTTGAGGTGGTTTGGTCACATGGAGAGAGTTGGTGGGGAGGGATTGACCAAGAGGATGTGTGTGTCGGAGGTGGAGGGAATGAGGAGAAGTGGGAGACCAAATTGGAGGTGGAAAGATGGAGTGGGGGAGATTTTGAGTGATCGGGGCCTGAACGTGCAGGGGGGTGAAAGGCGTGCGGGGAGTGGAGTGAGTTGGAGCGATGTGGTGTGCCGGGGTCGACGTGCTGTCGGTGGATTGAGTCAGGGCATGTGGGGCGTCTGGGGTAAACCATGCAAAGTGTGTGGGGCCTGGATGTGGAAAGGGAGCTGTGGTTTCGGTGCATTATTACATGACAGCTAGAGACTGAGTGTGAACGAATGGGGCCTTTGGTGTTTTTCCTAGTGCTACCTCGCACACATGAGGGGGGAGGTGGTTGTTATTCCATGTGTGGCGAGGTGGCGATGGGAACAAATAAAGGCAGACAGTATGAATTATGTACATGTGTATATATGTATATGTCTGTGTGTGTATATATATGTGTACATTTGAGATGTATAGGTATGTATATTGTGCATGGGTGGACATGTATGTATATACATGTGTATGTGGGCGGGTTGGGCCATTCTTTCGTCTGTTCCCTTGCGCTACCTCGCTAACGCGGGAGACAGCGACAAAGCAAGAAAAAAAAAAAAAAAAATATATATATATATATATATATATATATATATATATATATATATATATATATATATATATCTATTCTTGTGAGTCCATGGGGAAAATGAAACACGGAAGTTCCCAAGTGCACTTTCGTGTAATAATCACATCATCAGGGGAGACACAAGAGAGAAATATAACAGTCAGTTGATATACATCGAAGAGACGAAGCTAGGACACCATTTGTGTCTCCCCTGATGATGTGATTATTACACAAAAGTGCACTTGGGACTTATCGTGTTTCATTTTCCCCGTGGAGTCATAGGAATATCTTGATCACGCGCTAAATTGTTATCCTTTCTAATATATACTTCATTCACTTTAACTTAATCGCTGTAATGTAAAAAAAAGTGTCAGGGTAAAGATTAATGATGTTAATGTAACAAAAGTTAAACACATACTATATATATATATATATATACAAATCGAGGATGTAAGGCATGTGTACGTGTAGGAAGAGAGGAAAGTGATTGGTTCTCAGTGAATGTAGGTTTGCGGCAGGGGTGTGTGATGTCTCCATGGTTGTTTAATTTGTTTATGGATGGGGTTGTTAGGGAGGTAAATGCAAGAGTCTTGGAAAGAGGGGCAAGTATGAAGTCTGTTGGGGATGAGAGAGCTTGGGAAGTGAGTCAGTTGTTGTTCGCTGATGATACAGCGCTGGTGGCGGATTCATGTGAGAAACTGCAGAAGCTGGTGACGGAGTTTGGTAAAGTGTGTGGAAGAAGAAAGTTAAGAGTAAATGTGAATAAGAGCAAGGTTATTAGGTACAGTAGGGTTGAGGGTCAAGTCAATTGGGAGGTGAGTTTGAATGGTGAAAAACTGGAGGAAGTGAAGTGTTTTAGATATCTGGGAGTGGATCTGTCAGCGGATGGAACCATGGAAGCGGAAGTGCATCATAGGGTGGGGGAGGGGGCGAAAATTTTGGGAGCCTTGAAAAATGTGTGGAAGTCGAGAACATTATCCCGGAAAGCAAAAATGGGTATGTTTGAAGGAATAGTAGTTCCAACAATGTTGTATGGTTGCGAGGCGTGGGCTATGGATAGAGTTGTGCGCAGGAGGATGGATGTGCTGGAAATGAGATGTTTGAGGACAATGTGTGGTGTGAGGTGGTTTGATCGAGTAAGTAACGTAAGGGTAAGAGAGATGTGTGGAAATAAAAAGAGCGTGGTTGAGAGAGCAGAAGAGGGTGTTTTGAAATGGTTTGGGCACATGGAGAGAATGAGTGAGGAAAGATTGACCAAGAGGATATATGTGTCGGAGGTGGAGGGAACGAGGAGAAGAGGGAGACCAAATTGGAGGTGGAAAGATGGAGTGAAAAGGATTTTGTGTGATCGGGGCCTGAACATGCAGGAGGGTGAAAGGAGGGCAAGGAATAGAGTGAATTGGAGCGATGTGGTATACAGGGGTTGACGTGCTGTCAGTGGATTGAATCAAGGCATGTGAAGCGTCCGGGGTAAACCATGGAAAGCTGTGTAGGTATGTATATTTCCGTGTGTGGACGTGTGTATGTACATGTGTATGGGGGGGGTTGGGCCATTTCTTTCGTCTGTTTCCTTGCGCTACCTCGCAAACGCGGGAGACAGCGACAAAGTCTAAAAAAAAAAAAAAAAAAAAAAATACAAATACAGTAAAGGTAATCAATATGATAAATATAATAATCACACTAAAATCAATGGTAAAGGTGTAGAAGCTATAACACAGCTATAATGAAGATAGCTGTTGGAACTAACATAACACAGGATATAAAAGGCGATAGCGAGCACTGGGTGTGTTTCCTCTGCCCCTAGCCAGGAGTGGTCTGGGCCAGCTGCCGGCCAGATGGTGTGTTGTCTGGTCCCAGCTGATCCTTGGAGGCAGGGACAGAGGTTCCAGCTGGCGGCGGAGCCAAACAATGCCAGGTCTCTCTACACCAGGCTGGCTCTCTCTCTCTCTGTCTCTCTCTCTGTCTCTCTCTCTCTCTCTCTCTCTCTCTCTGGGTTGGGTGTGAGCCTACCCCGTGCTGGCTCATGGTCAGTAACGCAAACCACAACACCACGGAGTCTCGCTTGTATGTATGTATGTATGTGTGTGTGTGTGTGTGTGTGTGTGTGTGCACCCGTGTATCATAACGACTTACAATACTCGCAGAAATTACCTTTAGGAAATACATTAGAAATGTAAAGGAAGTTTTGTCTAAGCACATAAAAGAAAGTTAATCTGAGAACCCAGAGCTGCTGATTAATGACGTGAGTGTGACGAAAGCATCCATATGAGCTCATCAGGTGCAACACAAAGAAAATGGAAAAAAAAAAAACATTATTAACATTACGAACAATGGTCTCTCTCTCTCTCTCTCTCTCTCTCTCTCTCTCTCTCTCTCTCTCTCTCTCTCTCTCTCTCTCTCTCTCTCATGGTAACAAGTTCCCAGCCACCACCAGCCTCACCACCACCATATGTGTACCACTCGCACCTCAGTCCCACCCAAGTCCGGAGACATTCACCAGCGATTTTGAGCTCTCTACCACAACTGCTACCAACACCACTACCACCATTGTCACCACCACCACTACCGCCAGTATCACCACCATTACCACTATCACCACCTTCACCTCCACTAAAGCCATTATCACCACCACTACCACCATCACCACTATCGCCACCATCATCACCACCCACACCACCACTATCACCAACACCACCACCTCCGTCACCGCCTTTACTCACCTTCTCGGCATGTTCACCGGCAGTGCGAGTCCTCCACCAAAAGTTCCACCAATACTCCCACCACCACCACCGCCACCACCACCACCGCCGCCACCTCCTCCTCCACCACCAAGAAGGGGTGCGTTCTCATCCGGCTCTTCGTCCTCATACTCCCTCACCCCGTCGATGAGGACCCCGACGCTGTCCACGTCGATGAGGGGCGTCGTCTCGGTGTCGGGTCGGTGGTCGTCCTGTGCGTCGTCGTCCTCGTCGTGATGGTGAGCCTGCGACCCCGGCAGGTTCCCCGCCGCCATGGACGAGTCCACCACGTCCTCAGGCTGCTCCCACAGGGGCATGTCGATGGCTAGGGCAGCTTCTGCGGTGGAGGGAGAGGCCCAGAGTGAGTGAAGGCTGGGGGAGAGAGACGAGTGAGAGAAAGCTTGGCTGGGGAGAGGGACGAGAGAGAGCTTGGCTGAGGAGAGGGACGAGAGAGAGAGAGCATGGCTACGGAGAGGGACGAGTGAGAGCTTGGCTGGGGAGAGGGACGAGAGAGAGTATGGCGAGGGAGAGGGAAGAGAGAGAGCATGACGAGGGAGAGGGACGAGTGAGAGCTTGGCTGGGGAGAGGAACGAGAGAGAGCATGGCTAGGGAGAGGGACGAGTGAGAGCTTGGCTGGGGAGAGGGACGAGAGAGAGCATGGCTAGGGAGAGGGACGAGTGAGAGCTTGGCTGGGGAGAGGGAAGAGAGAGAGAGAGAGAGAGAGAGAGAGAGAGAGAGAGAGAGAGAGAGAGAGAGAGAGAGAGAGAGAGAGAGAGAGAGAGAGAGCATGGCTACGGAGAGGGACGAGTGAGAGCTTTGCTGGGGAGAGGGACGAGGGAAAGCATGGCTAGGGAGAGGGACGAGTGAGAGCTTGGCTGGGGAGAGGACAAGTGAGAGAGAGCTTGGCTGGGGAGAGGGACGAGTGAGAGCTTGGCTGGGCAGACTGATAGGTAAGGTGGAATGGTAGGTAACATAATCAGTGACTTGCTCCCTTATTGCTCGTACAACTGAACTACCATAACTACTACAAGTCACATGACTGGAATGAACTACATCACAACCTCTACATTTCATCAGATTTCAATAAATAAATTTGAATTACGAAATCAATGTAAGAATGTATATATATTAGAATCCTTAAAATCCCTAATTCTAACTTCCGAAGGATCTTTCTGGGAAATCATATATATATATATATATATATATATATATATATATATATATATATATATATATATATATATAATTACACACACACACACACACACACACACACACACACACACACACACACACACACACGAGTCCTCACCCGCGTCACTGTCAGGGATAACTCAAGAAATTTCTACAAGGCTCTTTCCATTCCAGTTTCTCGTCCCTAAATCATATAAGAAAGGTGGTTAAATCTTACCTCGTAGATTGTTTTCAGAAACTCAATATCGGGTGTAGAGCAAATCCATCATGTTTACCTCGGCCCACATCTAAAAAGACTTTATTGTTTTGCTGGAAATTTATTGTTTCTCCTGCTCCCTTGTCCCCATTTTCTGTTGTTACCAAATTCTTATAAATTCCCTTCCTGTTCTCCCGCTTCTCTTACACTACCAGTCAGATGACATCGACTCCTTTTTCTATCCTCTTTAGAATGAGTGTATGTGATCATGCGTCATCTGACCACACATTCAAGCAAGGAGAACTGTTGTTCTCTGGACGCCAAAAACCGTTCTGACGCATTTGCGCTTTATCAGTCCAATGTTTTAGTTACCCCTCGTTATCTCCTTACCACCCCCCCAGATACATGCATTTCTCCGCTTGCTCTCACTCGTGGAGTCGCGTTGGCCCCTTGTCTAGACGCATTACCGTCCTTAATGCATCCGTCCTAAATCCCTAACTAGATTTTCGCTCGCTGGACCGAGCGCTGGGTGATCCCCCAGTCATCTGAGGAAGAAATGATGGACAGAAGACTACAACTTAAACCTTGCTGGCAGTAACCAGTCTACACACAGCGAGGTTAAGCGAATCCTGACTGCCAGACACGAGCGGATGCCAAACAGTCATTTACATGTATGTTGAATTCATTTATATGTGGCAGTTCATTACCCTGACGTTAATTACCAGAGGTGTGAGTTACACTGATATTAATCACTATCATTATTTACCCTGATGATGAGTACCAGTGAAATACTACTATTATTACTGCCAGTGACTTATTCACTGCCGATGCGATGTTCAGTGGATCTGCGACTTTACCTAATTACGACTTTACGTATCTACGACTTTACATATCTGCGACTTTACGTATCTGCGACTTAACGTATCTACGACTTTACGTATCTGTGACTTTACGTAGTTCAGTATGATCATCTGCTACTGTCGTACTCTCTGCCTTCCTGCAGTAACGTCCCGTAGTATTGTTTATGTGTGTAATGCGAGCGTGACTCGTTCCTGTACGTAACGTTTTGTCTGGTGAAGACTGCTACGAACATCTGACCTCTGAGAACCGTGTGTGTGTGTGTGTGTGTGTGTGTGTGTGTACTTACGTACGTACTATGTGTGAGGTACGGGGAGAGATTATGGAATTCATGTGGCCACCTCTCTTAACCTTGTGAATATTTACCGTGTCTTTACTCCAATATTTGCATTTACACACACACACACACACACCCTACGCCAGGTACCCATTTATCGACCAGCCCGTAGGGAAGGACGAACACCTGGACTGGATGTTGGCCGACTGCTACGCTCAGGATTTGAACACATGCGGGTTCGACTCCGGCCGGGCTGGCCCTTACTGACTCATGGTGTGTATGTGTATGTATGTGTGTGTGTGTGTGTGTGTGTGTGTGTGCGTGTGCGTGTGCGTGAGTGTGTGTGTGTGTGTGTGTGTGTGTGTGTGTGTGTGTGCGTGTGCGTGTGCGTGAGTGTGTGTGTGTGTGTGTGTGTGTGTTTTGCCGGGTTCAGTTTGTGTGTTTGAGAGTGTAAACATATTCTCGTTCTTTACCGTAGATAAATACATATACTTTACTTGTGATTACGATGTGTTACGGAGAGATAGTCTCGTGTTGCCCCGTCTCTTAACCTTGTGTATATGTACAATGTCTTCACTCCTACACACACACACACACACACACACCCTACCCTATGCCAGGTACACATTTATAGACCAGCCCCATAGGGAGGCTGAACAGCTGGGTGAACTGTGGACAGTCTGCCGCTACCAGCATTCGTGTTTCCATAACCCTGTAAAGAACGCTCCATCCTCCCCTCCTCCGAGTCCTGACACATAGTGCAATAGAGACACAGTTTGGTCGTTTTGGGTCACAGCTAAAGGCAATCAACAGCTTATCGTACTGTGGTCTTGCTAACTATCAAAGCGCAAGTGCGCCTGAAGAGGAAATACGTAAATAAATGAGCAGGTGACAGCCTTATTCTGCCTCCAAGGAATTGAAGAGACGCGCGTCTGTGAGGTCTGAACCATGTCGCTGCCACCACCACCAACACCACCACCACCACCTCCACCTCCGCCTCCACCGCTGCTGCCGCTGCCTCTCCTCCTCCTCCTCTTCACAGGAGGGGAGGAAATGTTTAAGACAGTTACGTGGGCTCGGGGAACTCGTGGCACGACGGGGAGAGTGTTTGCTCTCTTGTGTTGACGAGTAAACAGGAAAGCGTATTCATGGCGTTCATAGTAACACACATCTGCGTAAAAGTTTGGTTTCGTCAATTTTTTATTTTTTTTTCTGGGCTCAGCTTACTTTACTAGGGGTCTGTGAGGTTCAGGGTTCCCCTCCCTCTGTAAGGTTTTCATTAAAGCGAAGGTCAATATATAAAGCTTTTTAAAAAATCAGGTCAGAGAGAGAGAGAGAGAGAGAGAGAGAGAGAGAGAGAGAGAGAGAGAGGTCGTCCAGGAGCCAACCTGTATTACATGAGGACGAGTTTGAAACTTTCCTTCGGTCATATTTTTGACAGGATGAACCCACAGGCCGAGGGGACGACCTCTTTACCGCAACAGTACGACCTTTCAAGCGGTACGACCTCTGAGCACGACGATGCCAAACGCTTTGGTATAGAGACTCGGCATTTCATGTGACCTCAGGGGGTAGGTCAAAGGCCAGGCCGTCATATCCAAGGGTCGAATCGTCGTGCTTAGGAGGTTCATGGTCAAGAGGTAAAATTCTAGAGGCTAAATTCAAGAGGTTCAAAACTCAAGAAGGTAAATTCAAGATGTTAAAAGTCAGGAGGTTGATAATCAAAAGGGTAAAAGTGAAGAGGTTAAAAGCAAGTGGTTGAAAATTATAAGGTTAAATTTAAGAGGCTAAAATTCAAAAAGTTAAAAATCAAAAGGGTAGAAAAGTCGAGGTTAAAAGTGATTAAAAATCAAAAGGTTGAATTCAAAAGGTTAAAATTCAGAGAGTTGAAAATCAAAAGGGTACAAAGTCAAGAGGTTAGAAGTGATTAAAAAACAAAAGGTTAAATTCAAGAGGTTAAAATTCAGAAAGTTGAAAATCAAAAAGGTAAAAATCATGAGGTTGAAGTCAAGAAGTTAAAAGATCAAGTTAACGTCAAGACCTTAAAAGTCAAGATATTAGAGTCAAGAAGTCTCAAGTTCGCCTGGCATGGCTCATATCGTAACAACATAGGCATAACGCCATCACGCTCCTCTATTAGTCTCCGTTTACCATTGTTTCGTGCGCGTCTTCGACAACAACAGGCCGTTAAGACCTGACAAAAAAAAAAAAAACTTTGCCAATAAAAACCAGAGAAATAGAAAATATCACACATGACAACTGGGATGTGACCAGTCAGCTCAGGCCAGCGCACAAATGTAGAGAGATTATGACGACCTCTCACCTCAGATGACTCCTATAACTCGTCTATAGCAACCCCAGCCTGGTGAGGGTCATATAGGCTATATAGGTAGCTATATATATATATATATATATATATATATATATATATATATATATATATGCTTTGATACACTCAAGCTTGGCTTGTCTTTTAAGCGCAGGCAGGTCTGTAGAAGCTGGGGTTTGCTCGAGAATCATAAGGATTTTAGACAGTACACTTTCAGGAGCTTCATGTTCTGGCCAGGGGAAAGCCATGCTGAAGGTTCACTCGTCGGGATGAAAGTGGTTTTCTTGGCTTTTTTTTCCCCCCCTTCACGTGGCAACACAAACGTTTCATCTTTTTTCTCTTGACATAATTTCTCTGGCGAGGTTTTAAACCAGCCGTCTGCAGGGCCTGGCTGCAGCGTCACAGGTAATGACGGAGCCAGGAAGCTGAGTCGCAGGTGGTGACGAAGCCGGGGAGCGGCGTCACGGGCAGTGACGGAGCCAAGAACCAGCGTCACAAGCTGAGACGGAGCCGGGGAGCTGCGTCACAGGCAGTGACGGAGCCAAGAACCAGCGTCACAAGCTGAGACGGAGCCGGGGAGCTGCGTCACAGGCAGTGACGTAGTGCGGAGCAAGCCGGTCATCAAGACGGCCTTGTGTGAGGACAAGTGATGACCGACCTACTCCAGTCTCCCGAACATTACAGTCTGTCTCGCACTTCAGACCAAACACCTCGTAAATAGATCCTTGCATGATGTGGGTGTTGAAAATATGGCGGTGTGGCGGTGTGGTGGTGTGGCGGTGTGGTAGTGTGACGTTGTAGTGGTGTGGTGGTGTGGCGGTGCCGGTGTGGCGGTGTGATGGTGTGGTAGTGTGACGGTGTGGTGGTGTGGTGGTGTGGTGGTGTGACGGTGTGGTGGTGTGGTGGTGTGGCGGTGTGGTAGTGTGACGTTGTAGTGGTGTGGTGGTGTGGCGGTGCCGGTGTGGCGGTGTGATGGTGTGGTAGTGTGACGGTGTGGTGGTGTGGCGGTGTGGTGGTGCCGGTGTGGTGGTGTGGTAGTGTGACGGTGTGGTGGTGTGGTGGTGTGGTAGTGTGACGGTGTGGTGGTGTGGTAGTGTGACGGTGTAGTGGTGTGGTGGTGCCGGTGTGGTGGTGTGGTGGTATGGTGGTATGGTGGTGCCGGTGTGGTGGTGTGGCGCGATATGGTGTGTTGTTACATGGCTGTATGAAGTAATGTAGTACTGACGGTATGACGCGACACACAGGGTGTGGAGGTCTGGCATGGTGAGGCGCTGTGTGTGTGTGTGTGTGTGTGTGTGTGTGGTGCGGTTAGATATCATAGTGGTGCCTCTCTCTCTGTCTCTCTCTCTCTCTCTCTCTCTCTCTCTCTCTCTCTCTCTCTCTCTCTCTCCCATCCACCCATCTTGACGCAGTGGGTCAGGAGGTAATTAAGCGCCGGTAATGACCCGGGGACCGGCTGATCCATCTCCCCAGATGTTGACAGTCTACGGCCCGTCGTCGTCGTCGTTGGCACGTTAATTTTAATGAGCGGGTAAAGACGAGGCCGCTTTGCTCCCGTCCCGGACCTTCCATATGCCCAGTCTGGAGAATCAACGGGGGGGGGGGCCTCCCAGATACCGAGGTACGTAAAATTCCTCCTCATTTTCTTAAAAAGATTTAACGGGTAAGAATGAGCTCTCTCTCTCTCTCTCTCTCTCTCTCTCTCTCTCTCTCTCTCTCTCTCTCTCTCTCTTGCTCGCTTGTGGTCTCTGAAGCGGGCGACGCATGCGCGGTCTAGTTCCGCCAAGAAAATAGTAACTTGTAAGCGTTCAGGACTCGAACGATGCGTTCGAAATTCTTCGTTAAGGAAGTCTGCCTGTTTCTGGGGTCTAGCCCGCGTCCACGTGCAGCAGGGTCGTGCAGCAGGGTCGTGCAGCAAGGTCGTGCAGCAGGGTCGTGCAGCAAGGTCGTGCAGCAGGGTCGTGCAGCAGGGTCGTGCAGCAGGGTCGTGCTGCAGCGTCATGCAGCAGGGTCGTGCAGCAGGTTCGTGCAGCAAGGTCGTGCAGCAGGGTCGTGCAGTAGCGCCGTGCAGCAGGGTCGTGCAGCAGGGTCGTGCAGTAGCGTCGTGCAGCAGGGTCGTGTAGCAGAGTTGTGCAGCAAGGTCGTGCAGCAGGGTCGTGCAGCAAGGTCGTGCAACAGGGTCGTGTAGCAGAGTTGTGCAGCAAGGTCGTGCAGCAGGGTCGTGCAGCAAGGTCGTGCAACAGAGTCGTGGAGCAGGGACGTGCAGCAGGGTCGTGTAGCAAGGTTGTGCAGCAAGGTCGTGCAGCAAGATCGTGCAGTAGCGTTGTCTTGCAGGGTCGTGCAGCAGCGTCGTGAAGCAAGGACGTACAGCAAAGTCGTGCAGCAGGGTCGTACAGCAGCGTTGTGCAGCAGGTTCGTGCAGCTAGGTCGTGCAGCAGGGTCGTGTAGAAGGGTCGTGCAGCATGGTCGTGCAGCAGAGTCGTGCAGCAGGGTCGTGCAGCAAGGCCGTGCAGCAGCGTCGTGCAGCAAAGTTGTGCAGCAGGGTCGTGCAGCAAGGTCGTGCAGCAAGGTCGTTTAGTACCGTCGTGCAGCAAGGTCGTGCAGCAAGGTCGTACAGCAAGGTCGTGCAGCAGCGTCGTGCAGCAAGGTCGTACAGCAAGGTCGTGCAGCAGCAGGGTCGTGCAGCAGCAGGGTCGTGCAGCACTGACATACAGCACATCATCAGTACAGCGGGGTGGACGTCACAGTAGGTCTGTCGTCAAAGCGATGAAGAATGGAGGCCGTGAGCAGCGACGAGAAATATCCCCAGAATGGGTTACTGGGACTGTGGCACTGAGGTGAGGAGGATGAAAAGATTACCATATCGCTGGTGTGGTGCCGTGGTGGTGGTGAGGCAACAGCGATGAGGTTACGGGGGAGCCGGTGGATGGATGCGCTAGTGATGGGTGAGGCAATACGCTGAGGGAGTCTGTTGCATCTCAGTATAACTTCTCAGGAATATATGCGACACTATTATTTTCACCAGACATACATCGCTGGACCTTAATACGAGGTGCGGTGACCAACTGGGGTGTGTGATCTCTGTGGTACAATGCTGATGTGTCTTCAGTCGTCACGGATGGGGAACATGGAGACGGTGGGCATGGATGGGGAACATGAGGACAGTAGGCACTGATGGGGAACATGGGGACAGTGGGCATGGATGGGGAACATGGAGAGAGTGGGCATGGATAGGGAACATTGGGACAGTGGGCACTGATGGGAACATGGGGGCAGTGGGCATGGATGGGGAACATGGGGACAGTGGGCATGGATGGGGAACATGGGGACAGTGGGCATGGATGGGGAACATGGGGACGGTGGGCATGGATGGGGAACATGAGGACAGTAGGCACTGATGGGGAACATGGGGACAGTGGGCATGGATGGGGAACATGGAGACGGTGGGCATGGATGGGGAACATGAGGACAGTGGGCACTGATGGGAACATGGGGACGGTGGGCATGGATGGGGAACATGGGGACAAGTGGGCATGGATGGGGAACATGGGGACAGTCGCTCTAAATTTTCTTCAGCCAGACTACCTTTGAATAGGCATTGTGTCCTGGATTCGTGTCGTCGGCATATTTCGACATTCCACTAGCGAGTCCTGTCTCTAGGTCGCTGATGTCGACCATGAAAGGTACGAGTCCTAAGACTTGAGCCTTTTGGAGCCTCACTATATAGACACATGAAGCCAGTCGGGTGCTTCCCTCACTCTCTATATCCTCACCGAGAGTCAATCGGTTATCCACCAGCCGATTCGATCTCCTGCGTCACGATGCTTCACTTCTGTTTAACAACCTTTTATGCAGTGCTTTATCGAAGGCTTTTACGAGAATCCATTTGCAAAGCATCAGCCCCAGTTGTCATAAATATGATTCAGATATTCAATCAGATTCGTTAAAAATGATCTTTTGATTCTGGAATCCATATCAACTGTCGCTTGGTAACCTATTTTCATCTAGAAATTCTGCGATTTCGTCTCTAAGTGATATTTCTAACACACCTAAGACTGTAGTGAGGCTTGTGAGCGATAGTTCGCAGTACATCTTCCATCTCCTTCCTCGAAAACTGGTGTTTGGGAACATAAGAACGATGGGTGATCACTACTGATGAAATTACGAAAACATCCAAATGCTGCGAGATTCGTTGAATGGCCTACCTTCCCATACCCACCTAACACCACCTGCAATGGACTTCCACCTACACCTCCGTCAACTAATTTACACCTACATCTCCACCTACATGTTCGAGACCTCCAGTCACCCCTCCACCTCCGTCATCAAGCTCCCACCTACTCCTCCATCTCCTCTACAAGACATTCATTCCCTCCTCCACCTCCGTCACCAGCCTCCACCTCCGGCACGGCAGATGGTGGCAGTGGGTTCACAAGGCAATACAGTAGCACGTTCCTCAGTGCCCATTAGTGGCTCCTTCATCATGTCATAGTTTTCCTTTTTCACCCATCTCCGTCTGCACTCTCCAGGTTAAACCTACACCGGATGACACACACTCTAACCTGGATGATGAAGCCTTACTCATCCTGGATGACATCCACTTCGCTCTGGAGGACATCAACACACATCCTTGGATGACATTCATACACATACAACCCTCAGTGACATTCCACACACGACTGTAAATGAGACCCACATAACTGAAAGACATCTTACACGTAGCCTCATATAACAACCATACGATCCTGGATGACATATCCACACACACACACACACACACACACTCATTCCTGGATGACGCCCACGTTCCAACCTTGGACACCACAGAACATCACAACTTTCCCCATGTCCGCAAAACACGATTATTACTGTCCCCTCGACGCAAACCCCCCAGCTCTGCACACGTCCTTTTTTATCCCTTAATCCCTCGCAAGTTGACTTATCATGTTACTTTGAGAGGAAATAACACCGTAAACCTTGTGACCCTTACAAGCCTCGTGCCGGCTTATTACTGGCTGACGCACTTCAATTATCATGTGCATGAAGGTTAGAAACCCATGATCACCGGGCAGAATATTTCATTAACGTTCAAGTCTCTCTCGCTGGTACAGACTCATGTCTCCTACTGAGGTCTGAGGGTGTGAGGTCCTCCGCCAGGTGTGTGTGAGGGTAAACGTTTGCTCAAAATACAGTAGTGAAGTGGAATGGGTCATTGTTCTGGGTTGTTGCTGATCAAAGTCAGGTCATTACATAAATATATATATATATATATATATATATATATATATATATATATATATATATATATATATATATATATATTTCACGAGTAAAAACTTGTTTATATCTAACGACTAAAGTGTTATCATCAATGTGAATTCTTCTGTTTTTCCGTTATGGATTTTCAGCCTTGAAAGTAATGGGAAGACGATTGCCAATCTGCTTATCTTATCAGACGCGGTGAAAACTCGCAAACCTGATAAGCATTAGATTGTACCAATACCGTATGAAAGGGTTGAAACCAAGACATTATAACTTCAGAGACAAAGAAGAAACTGAGACAGAATCTGATCTATTGTCCAGTAGGTTCCCTGAAGGACGACACTCTACTGATACATGAAAGTCAAAATCCACGTTGTCCATATTCCTTCCTTGTACAAAACAGAACCACAAGTTGACTCCAAACCTGGTAGCCAGACTTGGCAGAAGTCGTGTGCCCTTAACCTTTAAACCAGCACACACATATCCTGGCGCCAAACATCATATATATATAGAGAGAGAGGGAAAAAAAAGAGACGGAATCCTTGATCACCTTCGTTAAAATGGAAATGAAACCCGAAAGAAAAAATGTTATTCTTTTTTTCCCTCTTTCTCTCCCGCCCTCCGTCAGCTTCACGCCTCTATTAACATCGACGGGAGCCAATCGTATTGCGTGCTGGCTGAAACGTGATTATGAGTGACGCTCGATGAAGGTCGCTGGCTCAGAAGCCGAGGAAAAGATGGCATCTGCCACACTCGATGAAAAATGACGGGAATATAGTCTGTGATTCGTTAGCCAGGAGGCCCAGGAGGGAGGAATTGCATACAAGTGACTCCGGGAGGGGATTTGTAGGGATTCGCTGCGGTGCTGAACCGTCTGGCTGGGACAGGATATGGTGGTGTTAATCCCACAGCCTTGGAGAGAGGGAGGAATCCATCTCACTGGTCGGGTACATGATGGAGGAGGTTAATCCCGGTGGCTCAGACATGGTAGGGTTTTTACTTGAGTAATCCCTGTATCTCGCTCCCTCATTCAGTCAGTCACTCAATCATTCGGTCAATCAGTCAACTGGTTAGGCAATCTATCGGTGTGTGTGTGTGTGTGTGTGTGTGTGTGTGTGTGTGTGTGTCCATCCTTCCATCATCACAATGTATCCTCCCTCCATCTTGGTATTATACATCCATCATCACAATGTATCCTCCCTCCATCTTGGTATTATCCATCCATCACCACAATGTATCCTCCCTCCATCTTGGTATTATCCGTCCATCACCAAAATGTGTCCTCCCTCCATCTTGGTATCATCCATCCATCATCACAATGTATCCTCCCTCCATTTTGGTATTATCCATCCATCATCACAATGTCCGCCATTGTCTCGCTCACAATGCTCGCAAAGTTTTCTTCCTTCACCCTCACCTAAGCCCTACCTCCCCATCCTCTCCCTTCCTCCATCTCTCTCCTTCTTCCCCTTGTCTTCCCTCCTTTTAACCTATCTTTCCCATTCTCCCTTCTTACTTCCCCTCCCTGTATACCCTTCCCGACCACCCTCATCCCTCTTACTCCCAGTACCTCCCCGCTCTCCCTCCTCTCTCTCTCCCCCGTCCCACTCACCCCTTTCCAGTGGATTGTCCTCTTCCGTTGGTGTCGAGGCGCTGAAGCTGAGCATGGGCAGGATGTGGCCCTGGTGGGTGGTGCGGCCTCCGTGGGTACCGTGGCCTGCGTCCTCCTCCCGGTGACCGTTCAGCACAGTCGACATGGCTGCCTGTTGCAGAAGAAATTTTGGTCAGTATGAAAAAAAAATTCGATAAAATATAACTTTATATTATATATCTATGTTATAGCCAGACAACTCGAGGGCGTCTTCTGATTATCTGGCTTTACAAATATATATATATATATATATATATATATATATATATATATATATATATATATATATATATATATATATATATATATCTAACAAGAACAAATTGATTATATAAACTAATAGATAAACATATCATCTCTGGGTTTGGGGGAGAAAGAATTCTACCTCCGTATTCCCTGCGTGACAAAACGCAACTAAAGGTGTCGAGAGCAGGGGAGCTCGACCTCCCTCCCCGTTTCCTGTATTTCAATTTCTTAAAGAAGGAACAGAAGAAGCAGCTACTCTGGGTGTGCTCATCCTCCTCGAAGGCTCAGGCTAGGGTGTCTGAATGTGTGTGGATATAACCAAGATGAGAGGAGAGGAGAGATAGCGTGAATGTTTGAGGAAAGGAACGTGAATGTTCTGGCTTTGAGTGAAACAAAGTTCAAGGGTAAAGGGGAAGAATGGTTTGGAAATGACTTAGGAGTAAAGTAAGGGGTAGGTTAGAGGACAAGAGCTAAGGAAGGAGTGGCACTACTCCTGAAGCAGGAGTTGTGGGAGTGTGTGAGAGTGTATGGAAGAAAATTTTAGACTAATGTGGATAAAACTGAAAGTGGATGAAGAGAGATGGGTTATTGTTGGTTCTTAAGCACCAGAACATGAGAAGAAAGATCACGAGTGGCAAGTGTTTTTGGGAGCAGCTGAATAGTGTGCCAGCAGTTTTGATGCAAGAGACCGGGTATTAGTAATGGGTGATATAAAGACGAAGGTGAGTAATGTGGTAGTTGAGGGGATACCTGGGGTGAACTGGATATTTAGTGTTACGAATGGAAATGATGAAGAGCTTCTAGAGTTCTGTGCTGAAAAAAGGACTGGTGATTGGGAACACCTGATTTAAAAAGAGGGACATACACAAGTATACGTAAGTGAGCAGAAGAGATGGCCAGCGGCCATTACTGGATTACGGGTTAACTGACAGGCGTACCAAAGAGAGACCTTGAGTTGTAAATGTGCTGAGGGGCTGCTGGTGGGATGTCTGATTTCAATCTTGTGGAGGCGAGGGTGAAGACATGTAAAGGTTTTGGGAATAAAAGAAAGAATCTCGGTGAGAAGAGAATGGTATGAGAAAGTGAGCTTGGAGAATAGACTAGTGTGAAGGAATACCTGGAGAGATTGAGTGCGAAATGGCAATGGTGAGGGCTGATGAAAAAGGGAGTGGATGAGTAATGGGAAGTATTTTGGGAAGCAGTGACGGCATGAGCAAGAGATGCATGTGACACGCGAAAGGTGGGAGGCAGGCAGAATAAAAAGGGTAGTGAGCGGTGGAATGAAGTTTGCTAGTGAGAGAGAAAAAAAGAGAGTCGTTTGGGCGGTACTTACAGGGAAGGAGTGAAAATGATTGTGAGATGTATAAGAGAAAGCGGCAGGAGGTCAAGAGTAAGGTGCAGGGGTTGAAAAAGGACGCAAATGAGAGTTGACGTTAGTGAGTATCCGTAAACTTTAGGGAAAATGAGAGGAAGTTTTGAAATGGAGTAAATAATGCGCGAAACATAAGAGAAAAAATGGATATATCGGTGGAGGCAAATGGGAAAGTGATAACAAGTAGTGATGAAGTTGAGATGGAGTGATTATTTTGAAGGACTGTTAAATATGTCTGATGATAAGAGTGGCAGATGTAGGGTTTTTAGGTCGGGTGGTATGTGAAGTGAGAGTCATGGAAGAGTGGCTTGGTGAGGAGAGACACTTGTGCTTCCTCGTTCTTGTGAATCATGCCCTAATGGAGGCACCATCTCGATGGTGGTAAGTCGACGACTCTACCATTGTTGTCAGCGCTGACAACAGCTCTCCAGATTTCCTCCTCTTCCAGAACAACCTCACCAGCCTCCAGAACTGGACCGCCGTCAACAGTACCAAGGCGGTGAGTGTGACTGGCCATTCACGCAGAACCTCGCTTCTCACTGTGCCCTACAACTACTGCTCCTCTAAGCCTCCAGCATCCACCAGGCTGCCCAGTCCACCAAGCTTCTCGGTAACGCTTTAGACGACAAACTGGGCTGGATGGATGACTCACAGATGACCTACGTCGAATCCACCATCTATTGTGTCTACTTTCTTTATCAACTCAAGACACTTGGACCTCCTGCTACTCAAGAACCTCGACACAATGTTCATTTCTTCTCAGACTCGACTGTGCCTTCCCCAGCAAGGTCTTCCTTACTATCCACCACAGAAGAGGGACTGCTGGAAAAGGTGCAGTAAAGACGAGGGCGTCCCTCGTCTCAGAGTTGCAGAGTAGGACCACCAAACCCAGACGAAGACGAACGTGTAGCTTAACAGACCAATGCTCGATCCCAACCATTGTGAATATCATCAAGGATTAGTAAGGTATACTTTTAGCCTTAACTTTTATGTCTACGTACGTAAAGAATGCCTCACAACATACACACCGTATAGTCCCTCATTTATATATATGCGCATTTTGTATATTTTAAGCCTCTTGCGGTGCACAATGCAATAAACTGTTTACTATCAACACACGAAGGAGTAGCAATGATAATAATAATGATAATAATACTAATAATAATAATAATAATAATAATGATAATAATAATAATAATAATAATAATAATGATAATAATAATAATAATAATAATAGTAATATTAAAAATAATAATAATAATGATAATAATAATAATAATAATTCATCCATATATAAATATACATAAGGAAGCAAGTCCTACTTTCAGGGGCACTGGCCTAAAATACATTATAGCGGTACAATATCCTGGAACATCTGTGATTTTCTTTATATTTCTTTCTACGTAGAGACTACTGGCTGACCAGGTGGCAGTGTCCGGCAGCTCCCGCCCACACCTGGGAACCTGACACCTGGCGAGGACCCCGGGCTCACCTTCCCCAGCGAGTCAGTTTGCGAGTGCTCAACTTCACAGCAAAATGGCTCAATCACACAGCCCTGCTGGACTTGATGTGTCTCTATCATATGAAATGTTTTACACCAGTAACTTTTTTTTTCTATCATCAATTAAAACTGAGTATAAAATGCACTTTTATACCGAATGCTAAAATTTCACTTATAAGTCTAACTGAAAAGAATAGAATACTGAAGTATAACTTAAAATCCATCTAACAATTCTTTTTTCATTTTTCAAAACATTTTGATTCTTTGATTCATGTACAACTATGGACAAAAGTTTATAACATTTGAGAATGAAACTATATAACAGAAAAAAGGGAAAATTAAAGCAAAATAAAAATCAAATATCAAAATGAAAAAAAATATCAAATTAACAAAAAAATAGAATGGCAAAGAAAAAGAAAAATAGAATATAAAAATAGAAAACCTGAACTTAAAGGAAGATACAAATTTCAAAACAGGAAGAAAGAATATTAAAGTGACATGAAAATTACAACATTAAGATAGAAATAGACAAAAAAATATTAAGGTAACATAAGGTAGAATATTAGAAAAGAAAAAACTAGAATACTAAAGTAACTTAAAAAGAGGAACGTTGAAATAGGAAAACAATAAAATCAAAGTAAACATAAAGAAGAGAATATCAAAATAGGAAAAATAAGATATTACAACAAGCAAAAATTAAATATCAAAGTAATAAAAGAATATCAAAATATGAAGAAACAGAATATCAAAACATGAAAAAAGAATATGAAAATAAAAGAAAAATAGAACATCGAAATAGGAAAAGAAAAACAGATTAAAGTAACACAAAAACAGAAAACTGAAACAGGAAAAATAGAATATCAAAGTAACAAAGAAATACATCAATGCAGTAAAGCACATAATAACAAATTCATGACATCAATAAACTTTAAACTTCTTTTGTCTTGCATACTGATGTACTGCAGACGATGGACAGTGTCTGCGTGCCCTAAACGTCTCATCTATTGAAAGAATAAAGTGAAAATCAATTGAGGGCATTAATTCGCATTTTACATGATGTATCTGATGGACCAAAACGTGTGGTGAGAAATATGTATGAAAATGAGATCGCTAGTGTGTGTGTGTGTGTATATATATATATATATATATATATGTGTATATATATATATATATATATATATATATATATATATATATCTTTTTTCTTTCTTTCAAACTATTCGCCATTTCCCGCGTTAGCGAGGTAGCGTTAAGAACAGAGGACTGGGCCTTTTTTGGAATATCCTCACCTGGCCTCCTCTGTTCCTTCTTTTGGAAAATTAAAAAAAAAAAAAAAAGAGAGGGGAGGATTTCCAGCCCCCCGCTCCCTCCCCTTTTAGTCGCCTTCTACGACACGCAGGGAATACGTGGGAAGTATTCTTAATCCCCTATCCCCAGGGATAATATATATATATATATATATATATATATATATATATATATATATATATATATATATATATATATATATATATTGGAAAGGATCACAATTTTGCGCGTGATCAAGATATGTTTTGGACAATCACATGTTTACCAAATCGCGTCCTAGCTTCGTCTCTTCGATGTATATCAACTATTATATTTCTCTCTTGTGTCTCCCCAGATGATGTGATTATTACACGAAAGTGCACTTGGGAACTTTTCGTGTTTCATATTCCCCGTGGACTCATAGGAATATATATATATATATATATTATTTTTTTTTCATTATACTTTGTCGCTGTCTCCCGCGTTTGCGAGGTAGCGCAAGGAAACAGACGAAAGAAATGGCCTAACCCCCCCCATACACATGTATATACATACGTCCACACACGCAAATATACATACCTACACAGCTTTCCATGGTTTACCCCAGACGCTTCACATACCTTGATTCAATCCACTGACAACACGTCAACCCCGGTATACCACATCGCTCCAATTCACTCTATTCCTTGCCCTCCTTTCACCCTCCTGCATGTTCAGGCCCCGATCACACAAAATCTTTTTCACTCCATCTTTCCACCTCCAATTTGGTCTCCCTCTTCTCCTCGTTCCCTCCACCTCCGACACATATATCCTCTTGGTCAATCTTTCCTCACTCATTCTCTCCATGTGCCCAAACCACTTCAAAACACCCTCTTCCGCTCTCTCAACCACGCTCTTTTTATTTCCACACATCTCTCTTACCCTTACGTTACTCACTCGATCAAACCACCTCACACCACACATTGTCCTCAAACATCTCATTTCCAGCACATCCATCCTCCTGCGCACAACTCTATCCATAGCCCACGCCTCACAACCATACAACATTGTTGGAACCACTATTCCTTCAAACATACCCATTTTTGCTTTCCGAGATAATGTTCTCGACTTCCACACATTCTTCAAGGCCCCCAGAATTTTCGCCCCCTCCCCCACCCTATGATCCACTTCCGCTTCCATGGTTCCATCCGCTGCCAGATCCACTCCCAGATATCTAAAACACTTCACTTCCTCCAGTTTTTCTCCATTCAAACTCACCTCCCAATTTACTTGACCCTCAACCCTACTGTACCTAATAACCTTGCTCTTATTCACATTTACTCTTAACTTTCTTCTTCCACACACTTTACCAAACTCAGTCACCAGCTTCTGCAGTTTCTCACATGAATCAGCCACCACATATATATATATATATATATATATATATATATATATATATATATATATATATATATATATATATATATATATATTATCCCTGGGGATAGGGGAGAAAGAATACTTCCCACGTATTCCCTGCGTGTCGTAGAAGGCGACTAAAAGGGGAGGGAGCGGGGGGCTGGAAATCCTCCCCTCTCAGTTTTTTTTAATTTTCCAAAAGAAGGAACAGAGAAGGGGGCCAGGTGAGGATATTCCCTGAATGGCCCAGTCCTCTGTTCTTAACGCTACCTCGCGAACGCGGGAAATGGCGAATAGTTTAAAAGAAAGAAAAAAGATATATATATATATATATATATATATATATATATATATATATATATATATATATATATATATACATATATATATGTTATCACCTCCCCATTTGCGCCCTTCACTGAAGTTCCCATTTGCTCCCGTGTCTTACGCACTTTATTTACCTCCTTCCAGAACATCTTTTTATTCTCCCTAAAATTTAATGATACTCTCTCACCCCAACTCTCATTTGCCCTCTTTTTCACCTCTTGCACCTTTCTCTTGACCTCCTGTCTCTTTCTTTTATACATCTCCCACTCAATTGCATTTTTTCCCTGCAAAAATCGTCCAAATGCCTCTCTCTTCTCTTTCACTAATAATCTGACTTCTTCATCCCACCACTCACTACCCTTTCTAATCAACCCACCTCCCACTCTTCTCATGCCACAAGCATCTTTTGCGCAATCCATCACCGATTCCCTAAATACATCCCATTCCTCCCCCACTCCCCTTACTTCCATTGTTCTCACCTTTTTCCATTCTGTACTCAGTCTCTCCTGGTACTTCCTCACACAAGTCTCCTCCCCAAGCTCACTTACTCTCACCACCCTCTTCACCCCAACATTCACTCGTCTTTTCTGAAAACCCATACAAATCTTCACCTTAGCCTCCACAAGATAATGATCAGACATCCCTCCAGTACACCTCTCAGCACATTAACATCCAAAAGTCTCTCTTTCGCGCGCCTGTCAATTAACACGTAATCCAATAACGCTCTCTGGCCATCTCTCGTACTTACATACGTATACTTATGTATATCTCGCTTTATAAACCAGGTATTCCTAATCACCAGTCCTTTTTCAGCACATAAATCTACAAGCTCTTCACCATTTCCATTTACAACACTGAACACCCATGTATACCAATTATTCCCTCAACTGCCACATTACTCACCTTTGCATTCAAATCACCCATCACTATAACCCGGTCTCGTGCATCAAAACCACTAACACACTCATTCAGCTGCTCCCGAAACACTTGCCTCTCATGATCTTTCTTCTCATGCCCAGGTGCACATGCACCAATAATCACCCATCTCTCTCCATCAACTTTCAGTTTTACCCATATTAATCGAGAATTTACTTTCTTACATTCTATCACATACTCCCACAACTCCTGTTTCAGGAGTAGTGCTACTCCTTCCCTTGCTCGTGTCCTCTCACTAAACCCTGACTTTACTCCCAAGACATTCCCAAACCACTCTTCCCCTTTACCCTTTAGCTTCGTTTCACTTAGAGCCAAAACATCCAGGTTCCTTTCCTCAAACATACTACCTATCTCTCCTTTTTTCACATCTTGGTTACATCCACACACATTTAGACACCCCAGTCTGAGCCTTCGAGGAGGATGAGCACTCCCCGCGTGACTCCTTCTTCTGTTTCCCATTTTAGAAAGTTAAAAATACAAGGAGGGGAGGATTTCTGGCTCCCCCGCTCCCGTCCCCTCTAGTCGCCTTCTACGATGGTGATGTGAGAAGGAGATGGAGTGAGTATTTTGAAGGTTTGTTGAATGTGTTTGATGATAGAGTGGCAGATATAGGGTGTTTTGGTCGAGGTGGTGTGCAAAGTGAGAGGTTAGGGAAAATGATTTGGTAAACAGAGAAGAGGTAGTAAAAGCTTTGCGGAAGATGAAAGCCGGCAAGGCAGCAGGTTTGGATGGTACTGCAGTGGAATTTATTAAAAAAGGGGGTGACTGTATTGTTGACTGGTTGGTAAGGTTATTTGATGTATGTATGACTCATGGTGAGGTGCCTGAGGATTGGCGGAACGCGTGCATAGTGCCATTGTACAAAGGCAAAGGGGATAAGAGTGAGTGCTCTAATTACAGAGGTATAAGTTTGTTGAGTATTGCTGGTAAATTACATGGGAGGGTATTGATTGAGAGGGTGAAGGCATGTACAGAGCATCAGATTGGGGAAGAGCAGTGTGGTTTCAGAAGTGGTAGATGATGTGTGGATCAGGTGTTTGCTTTGAAGAATGTATGTGAGTAACACTTAGAAAAGCAAATGGATTGTTTGTAGCATTTATGGATCTGGAGAAGGCATATGATAGAGTTGATAGAGATGCTCTGTGGAAGGTATTAAGAATATATGGTGTGGGAGGCAAGTTGTTAGAAGCAATGAAAAGTTTTTATCGAGGATGTAAGGCATGTGTACGTGTAGGAAGAGAGGAAAGTGATTAGTTCTCAGTGAATGTAGGTTTGCGGCAGGGGTGTGTGATGTCTCCATGGTTGTTTAATTTGTTTATGGATGGGGTTGTTAGGGAGGTGAATGCAAGAGTTTTGGAAAGAGGGGCAAGTATGAAGTCTGTTGTGAATGAGAGAGCTTGGGAAGTGAGTCAGTTGTTGTTCGCTGATGATACAGCGCTGGTGGCTGATTCATGTGAGAAACTGCAGAAGCTGGTGACTGAGTTTGGTAAAGTGTGTGAAAGAAGAAAGTTAAGAGTAAATGTGAATAAGAGCAAGGTTATTAGGTACAGTAGGGTTGAGGGTCAAGTCAATTGGGAGGTTAGTTTGAATGGAGAAAATCTGGAGGAAGTAAAGTGTTTTAGATATCTGGGAGTGGATCTGGCAGCGGATGGAACCATGGAAGCGGAAGTGAATCATAGGGTGGGGGAGGGGGCGAAAATCGTGGGAGCCTTGAAGAATGTGTGGAAGTCGAGAACATTATCTCGGAAAGCAAAAATGGGTATGTTTGAAGGAATAGTGGTTCCAACATTGTTGTATGGTTGCGAGGCGTGGGCTATGGATAGAGTTGTGCGCAGGAGGGTGGATGTGCTGGAAATGAGATGTTTGAGGACAATGTGTGGTGTGAGGTGGTTTGATCGAGTAAGTAATGTAAGGGTAAGAGAGATGTGTGGAAATAAAAAGAGCGTGGTTGAGAGAGCAGAAGAGGGTGTTTTGAAATGGTTTGGGCACATGAAGAGAATGAGTGAGGAAAGATTGACCAAGAGGATATATGTGTCGGAGGTGGAGGGAACGAAGTGAAGTGGGAGACCAAATTGGAGGTGGAAAGATGGAGTGAAAAAGATTTTGAGTGATCGGGGCCTGAAAATGGAGGAGGGTGAAAGGCGTGCAAGGAATAGAGTGAACTGGAACGATGTGGTATACCGGGGTCGACGTGCTATCAATGGATTGAACTAGGGCATGTGAAGCGTCTGGGGTAAACTATGGAAAGTTCTGTGGGGCCTGGATGTGGAAAGGGAGCTGTGGTTTCGGTGCATTATTACATGACAGCTAGAGACTGAGTGTGAACGAATGTGACCTTTGTTGTCTTTTTCCTAGCGCTACCATCGCACACATGCGGGGGAAGTTTTTTTTTTTTTCATGTATGGCGGGGGGGGGGGGGGTTGCGATGGGAATGAATAAAGGCAGCCAGTATGAATTATGTCCATGCGCATATATGTATATGTCTATGTATATATATATATATATATATATATATATATATATATATATATATATATATATATATATATATATGTATACGTTGAGATGTATAGGTATGTATATTTGCGTGTACGGACGTGTATGTATATACATGTGTATGTGGGTGGATTGGGCCATTTTTTCGTCTGTTTCCTTGCGCTACCTAGCTAACGCGGGAGACAGCGACAAAGCAAAATAAATGAAATCAATTAATATATATATATATATATATATATATATATATATATATATATATATATATTATTTGTTTATTTTATTTTGCTTTGTCGCCGTCTCCCGCGTTTGCGAGGTAGCGCAAGGAAACAGACGAAAGAAATGGCCCAACCCACCCCCATACACAATGTACACACACACACGCCCACGCACGCAAATATACATACCTATACATCTCAATGTACACATATATATAAACACGTGATTGTTCAAATGGCGTCCTAGCTACGTTGTATATCAACTGACTTATATTTCTCTCTTGTGTCTCCCTGATGATGTGATCATTACACGAAAGTGCACTTGGAAACTTATCGTGTTTCATTTTCCCGTGGACTCATAGGAATATATATATATATATATATATATATATATATATATATATATATATATATATATATATATATATATATATACACACACACACACACACACACGTTTGGCGGGGTGGCGACGTGAATGGATGAAGGCAGCAAGTATGAATACGTACATGTGAAAATATGTACATGTCTGTGTATGTATATATATGTATACGTTGAAATGTATAGGTATGTATATGCGCGAGTGTGGGCGTTTAAGTATATGCATGTGTATGTGGGTGGGTTGGGCCATTCTTTCGTCTGTTTCCTTGAGCTACCTCGCTAACAAGGGGGACAGCGACTAAGAATAGAAAATAAATAACTATAGAATATATATATATATATATATATATATATATATATATATATATACCACATACAAACCTCCAACAGCCAGGATCGAACCCGGGACCCCTGTGCCACAGGCGGTAATGCCACCGCTAGGCTATGGGTCTGGCAATTAGGTTATAAGCCAGGCCCATAACGTAGCGGTGGCATTCCCACTTGTGGCATCGGGGTCCCGGGTTCGATCCTGGCTGTTGGAGGTTTGTATGTTCCATGAAGGTGCGCGTTCTTATGCACTTTATTCGTATATATATATATATATATATATATATATATATATATATATATATATATATATATATATAGTACTGTTTTACTGCACGAAGTTTAAAATGCTAATTATATAATAAACAGTGACTAACTACTCATTTGGTAAAACAATTTGAAATTCAACAACGCCTAACTTACTATTTTCGTTTTCTTTGAATTCGTCGGACAAACTTTCGTCAAATCGAAAACGTTTGTTATAATTTCTACTACAGAAAACTGTTAAAAACTGAGTACTCCACATAGGCACATATGACATACAACATATTTGGAGCCTCAGTCTTACAGATCACAATTAACAGCCACATCATAACCACGAACACTGTAACTTGACGTGGAGACTGAAAGCATTGAGAAAATGTGTCTTTTTCGTAAAAATTCACAAACCACTTCTTTTACTGAATAATACATAACTGACGCAGGAGCAGACTGAGGTAAACAATAAAGATAACGTAATCTAAGATAACGAAAATACAGCACAAACGTATCTACTGAGCGCATAATGATTTAGCGGAATATTAAGTGTTTAAACGTTTTTTAATGTTTAGATGTTTACATGTTTAACCTGAAACGAAACCATTACGGCTTTACAACACTCAACCATAATATGTTAAAACACTGGGAGAGTGAAACATTATGAGAATAACATGACAATACAACCACGATGCATTTCAACAAATCCCTATCAATACATAGGAATGAATATATTATGTACAGAAACACAACTTGATGGTTTCCGGTAAAAAGAACGTAAGCCTCTTTCACATTCCCATGCTATCATAAGCTTTGTGTCTATGTCCAAAAGCCTTGTCGTGATGTCCCACAGAATATTCATTAAATATTCCATTTCACAGTTACAGGAAATGAATTGAATTTTGTTAAATGAATAGTAGCGGAATATATCACAATGATTCACTAGACATCACACACTAAAAGTATGATTTATTCTGATCTTTTATTCTACTTTTGATTTACGGTATATATGTATATATATTGGAAAGGATCACAAAATTTTGCGAGTGATCAAGTATATTCCTATGAGTCCACGGGGAAAATGAAACACGTGAAGTTCTCAAGTGCACTTTCGTGTAATGATCACATCATCAGAGGAGACACAAGAGAGAAATATAAGTCAGTTGATATACAACGTAGCTAGGACGCCATTTGGACAATCACGTGTTTACCAAATGGCGTCCTAGTTACGTCTCTTCGTCGTATATCAGCTGACTAATATTTCTTTCTTTATCTCCCCTGATGATACTATTACACGAAAGTAAACTTGGGAACTTATCGTGTTTCATTTTCCCCGCGGACTCATAGGAATATATATATATATATATATATATATATATATATATATATATATATATATATATATATATATATATATACGAATAAAGTGCATATGAACGCGCACAGGGGTCCCAGGTTCGATCCTGGCTGTTGGAGGTTTGTATGTTCTATGATATATATATATATATATATATATATATATATATATATATATATATATATATATATATATAATCTCTGGGACAGGGGAGAAAGAATACTTCCCACGTATTCCCTGCGTGTCGTAGAAGGCGCCTAAAGGGGGAGGGAGCGGGAGGCTGGAAATCCTCCCCTCTCGTTTTTAATTCTAATTTTCCATAACAAAAATATCACAGAAGGGGGCCAAGTGAGGATTTCCCTTAAAGGCTCAGTCCTCTGTTCTTAAAGGTTCCTCGCTAACGCGGGAAATGGCGAATAGTGTGTATATATATATATATATATATATATATATATATATATATATATATATATATATATATATTAGCCAGTGGACTGACCAATAAATATCTAAATAACTATTACAACTGCCTAATGTATTTATCATAGCAGTGTTGCTGAGTGTCGATTGTGTTATACGAAACCGTTCATGCGAAGGCATTTATTTTTTCCCCCATTAACAGTTGATTGGTTAATTTCGTTACGTTTTGGTGAACTAAATCTTTCTTTTACACTACTCTGGTTAAAATACGGCCACTCGGCCGTATTTCCGTTTTCTTTACTACAATGTTTCACCTAAAAACTCGTTTTTTTAGAAGTTCTATTTTTCGCTTTGTAATCCTGATTTGTCTGGGGATGATGATGTTACACTGGTACCCAAATTACACCCCTGAGCAGCTGTTATCTCGAGTGCTAATACTGGACGCTTCTGCTTCCCTCCTTCACTTACATCTACCACTTATAATATCGACGTAATTCCACCAGAAGCATCACATCTATCGCTAGTGTTATTGACGTTAATAAGATTTCCATATACTAACGAGGGTCTGGGATTGTCAACATGAGATAGTGGAATCGGTATGACACACTCACCTCTTGCTGGTTTTGGCTATCGACCCTCCTAATTTCTCTCTGAAGGGAAGGACGCTCCTCCTCTTCCTTCGTCAGTGTGAATGAGAGTCCTCACTGATCTCCTGTGAAGATCACTTGTAACAGGACGTTAGATTAGCAAGGTGATCGGCCATTGGGGCCGAGTCACTGTGAGGTACTGTCTGCACTTGCCAAGGGTGACTCTGGTTCCGACCCATGTGAAGCAGGATTCGAGACCAATATCGATTGGTTATTTGGGTTTTAGTCCTATCGACTGTCTCGGTCATTACGGCCGTCAACGACGCGTTATAACCACCAATCGCAAGATTTTGAATCACCTTCTTCAAATGTTCAAGATCATTCTTACACCATACACGGTCTCGCTACGTAGTCCCAGTACTAATGCAGGCTATACAGTTCATGACCTTGGAATCGAAGCTTCGAAAGAAGTTTAGGGGAATGAAGGTGTGAGCCTTTGAATATGAAGCAGATGAAACAGGCTTCGTCTTCGCATCCGAATCAAAAACTGTCAGAGATATTCTAGTACCTGCCGTCTGCAGTTGTTGTTGTGACTCCGGCCGTGCAGGCGAAACAGATTCGTGAGGAGTAACACATAGCGAACCCGTGTATGAGACACTGTTGCCACATTGGATGCGAGCGATGCATGCTCGAACGACCCATGTTGGCAATTCAATCCCAGACATGAAAAATGCCTTGACTATACTTGCTACACAGTTTTATTTGTATCTTATAGTAGAAATAAAAGACACTCGTGCAATATGTACAGAGACGAGAGCACTGTCAAAAATGCATCAGCACACATCTAATGGATATTAGATTCTGATATTCATTGGATATGTACTCACACCTCCCTTGATTTTTATTTCTCATATAGCGTTGCTCCACAGTGAGGGAGGATGTCCTTCACCACACAACCTGCAGTCACAGGTTGACGTCACGACCCGGCGCAGGACTCGGAGGTGGAGATCTGTTTGAACGTAGCTAATGGAAGGAGAGGAGTGTGTGTGTGCCTTCAGCCTCCTCCCCTCGTATGGATCTATCAACATTCACTACGGAAACCAGATGAGCGGTGGTGGTCCTGTCACCACAGACTCGGCCGATGCTGATTGGCGCTTGTTATAGAGAAGGGAAGGGGCTTTAATGAACCATTAGGGAGTATATATGCCAACTGTTTCGTCCAGAATGAAACGAACGTAACAGATGACTTCATCAAGAATGACCTCCTTAAAGAGTGAAAAAAAAATGCAGGGTGGTTAACGTTATGAACTCTATTTCATAGCTGGATGGTGTGAATCAACTTATTGATAAGATGACTAGGCTAACTAGCAACTCCACCCTCTTGAACCACTGTGGTACGTCCCGCTGTTCGATCCTGTACCCGCTTCTGTTCCTGGCTTATGTTACCGACATGCCAGCAACCGTCAGATGTAAATCAATGCTTCAAGTAGATGGCTTGGCCCTGCTGGTAAAAGATAAGGGTGTGTAACGCCGATAAAGGCGACGTTCAGAGAGCGAGCTTGAGTTCTGTACAGGTGCGGTTGGTGGGCAACAAGTTGTCAATAACGTTTGCATGAAATAAAAGGTTACATCAATGAGGCAGGTCGCACGTACTGCATACGTTCTCGTGCAACGAAGGTGAAGCAGCGAGCAACATTTTTAGGTGTGACTGGACCATTCCCTTTCAGAGGATGGTAATGTAAACAAAGGTGTTTCTAAGTGTTCAAAAAGGGTTAGATTATTATCATTATTTTTTTTTTTTTTGTACAGGAACTGTAAGATATCTTTACTTGAAGACAAGAAAGTCATTTGTTCCTTCTTCCTCAGTATGATTATTATTCTTGCTTATCATGTCACTGTGAACTCACCAAAAAGGTCGAACTCTCGCTGCTTGCAAGTGACGCAAAATAAAGCTATTAGATGAAAGGCTTTCCTTCCCAGAATCACCCCCACTGAGGCAGAAGACTTGTAGAAAGTTCGGTATTTTTGTCACCACTGGAGTTAATCAGCTCAAACCGCATCACATGTATAATCTGTATGAAGAAATGATCCGAACCACGTACGAACATCGACTCCCAACACCAGATATGATGTATCCTCTCATCATGTTCCCAGAATTAATGATTGTGGGGAAGAATGATTTCCATTTCACTAGTGCTAAAGCTGTGGAACAACCCGCCTTTGTATGTTAAAAATTCTCAGTCAAGAAAATGTCTTTAAGAAACATGTTAAGGATTAATTGATACCGCAACTTCTCGTCATTAATCAGAGCAATTTTATCTACAAGTTTTACTTGTTTGTAGTCAATATCTTTAGCCAGTGCCTTTTTTTACATTATTTTCTTATAGTAACCATTTATATATCCCGTTTGCCTAAGTAATCTTGTACTCGCATAAGAGGATCCACGAAGGAAACAAGTATTGTATATCTTTTTGTGTGTTATCCTCGACAATATCTTATGCATTACGTTTTACGTATTCCTTATCGATGCCAAATGAGTCGAACCAAAAGACATCTTGAACAGCACTTTAAGATATAAAAGATATCCTTCATAATAATACCTTTATCTCATTCACATCATACAAATTTACCGTTGACATCGCATCCCTCGCCCTACCCATACACCTAACGCTGACGAAGGAATGCTAGTGTAAACAACGCGTTCTCACCCACCTCAGCGACGTCAACTCCTCCACCGTCCTCAATCCACAAGATTATCGACGACGATTAATATAGGGCCATCTTCATCGCCACCGTCTGAGTGCGCTAAACCTACTTATATTTACCCGATTTACGTAAGGCTCTCTCTCATTTTGATCTCTGGCTCTTGACGTAAAGATTTCCAATACAGACCAAACAAGAGTGTCCGAGTTCACACCCTCGGCCTCAGCCTGGGCTGCGCAGCGGACCCTCCAGGCGGGTAGATAAACCCCTCTTGAGCCTCTTATTTCTCAACTTAAGCTGTTGCCTCCTGCTCCTCAAGACACAGGGAGAGAGAGAAATGAAAAAAGAAATAAAAAGAACATAAGACCACTGCTGCTCGTCACCAGAGCTCTGTCATCACAACACCTCACGTCCCTACAACATTACACGTCTCTACAACATTACGTTCAACACAACATTACCCGTCACCAAAACACTGTAAGTCCCTACTGCATTACACTTCAACACAACTCTATACGTTCCTACAACATTACACACCACCACAATAATGAGGGTCTTCAAGCACTACATAGCTTCGCACATGACCACAACACTGCACGCCACCACAACACTGCACGTCATCACGACACCACATATATGCACAACACTGCACGTCTTCACAACACCGCTCGTCACCACAGACTGCACCACATCAGTGCTAAACCTAACCACAGTGGTACACATCATGCCATTGCTGCTCTCCTCAACACTGCACGTCACTACGGCTCTGCACGTCATCATAACATTGCACGTATCCACAACTCTGCACGTCACCACAACACTACACGTTACCATAACAGTGCAAGTCTCCACAACTCTGCACGTCACCATAACATTGCACGTCTCCACAGCTCTCCATGTCACCATAACATTGTACGTCACCATACTACTGCACGTCACCACAATACTGCACGTCACTACAACACTCCACGTCACCATAATATTGCACGTCTCCACAACTCTGCACGTCACCATAACATTGTACGGCTCCACAAATCTGCAATGTCACCATACGATTGTACGTCACCATACCACTGCACGTCACCACAATACCCCACGTCACCATGATATTGCACGTCTCCACAACTCCGCACGTCACTATAACAGTGCACGTCTCCATAACTCTGCACGTCACCAAAACACTGCACCTCACCATAACGTGGCACGTTTCCACATCAAAACGTTCGTTTCCACAACACTACACGTCAGCACAACAATGAACGTTTCTATAACACTCTGTACGTCAACACAACCAGCTCATGAACACAGTTCCTTCATCTTTTTTTTATCAGTTCTGCTCACTACTGGTAATCACAGTCAATTATCCAATCCCATTTTCTCTAATGAGGCGTTGCGGTTAGCGTCGCTACCAATGAAAGAACGAGTCCTGGTGGGGGTCAGCTGGCCCACACTTAATGTAACCATTCATCTTCCATTTTTGAGTTTGGAAGTTAAACTGCACACAAGTCTGACCCTTATCTGGGCACCAGTAACTGTGATTTATGGCTTGATTATAATGATAATGATAATAAAAATAACTATAGTAATAATGATGATGATGATGATAATAATAATAATAATAATAACAATAATGATAGCAATGATCATGATGATGATAAGGGAGCTGTGGTTTCGGTGCATTATACATGACAGCTAGAGACTGAGTGCGAACGAATGTGGCCTTTGTTGACTTTTCCTAGCGATACATCGCGCGCGCGCAGGGGGAGGGGGTGCCATTTCACGTGTGGCGGGGTAGCGACGAGATTGGATGAAGGCAGCAAGTATGGATATGTACATGCGCATATATGTATATGTCTGTGTATGTATATGTAAGTATACGTTGAAATGTATAGGTATATATATGTGCGTGTGTGGGCGTTTATGTATATACATGTGTATGTGGGTGGGTTGGGCCATTCTTATGTCTGCTTCCTTGCGCTACCTCGCTAACGCGGGAGACAGCGACTAAGTATAACAGAAATAGAAATATAATAATAATGATAATAGTAATAATAATAATAATAATAATTCGGGTGAGAAACTGCAGAAGCTGGTGACTGAGTTTGGTAAAGTGTGTGAAAGAAGGAAGCTGAGAGTAAATGTGAATATGAGCAGGGTTATTAGGTACAGTAGGGTTGAGGGACAAGTCAATTGGGAGGTAAGTTTGAATGGAGAAAAATTGGAGGAAGCGAAGTGTTTTAGATATATGGGAGTGGATTTGGCAGCGGATGGAACCATGGAAGCAGAAGTAAATCATAGTGTGGGGGAGGGGGTGAAAGTTCTGGGGGCGTTGAAAAATGTGTGGAAGTCGAGGACGTTATCTTCGAAAGCAAAAATGAGTATGTTTGAAGGAATAGTGGTTCCAACAATGTTATATGGTTGCGAGGCGTGAGCTACATATAGAGTTATGCGGAGGAGGGTGGATGTGCTGGAAATCAGATGTTTGAGGACAACATGTGGTGTAAGGTGATTTGACCGCGTAAGCAATGAAAGGGTAAGAAGGATGTGTGGTAATAAAAAGAGTGTGGTTGAGAGAGCAGAAGAGGGTGTTTTGAAATGGTTTGGTCACATGGAGAGAATGAGTGAGGAAAGATTGACCAAGAGGATATATGTGTCAGAGGTGGAGGGAACGAGAAGTGGGAGACCAAATTGGAGGTGGAAAGATGGAGTGAAAAAAGTTTTGAGTGATCGGGGCCTGAACATGCAGGAGGGTGAAAGGCGTGCAAGGAATAGAGTGAATTGGAACGATGTGGTATACCGGGGTCGACGTGCTGTCAATGGATTGAACCAGGGCATGTGAAGCGTCTGGGGTAAACTATGGAAAGTTCTGTGGGGCCTGGCTGTGGAAAGGAAGCAGTGGTTTCGGTGCATTATATATGACAGGTAGAGATTGAGTGTGAACGAATGTGGCCTTTGTTGTCTTTTCCTAGCGCTGCCTCGCGCACATGCGGGGGAAGGAGGTTGTCATTTCATGTGTGGCGGGGTGGCGACGAGAATGAATAAGGACAGACAGTATGAATTATGTACATGTGTATATATGTATATGTCTGTGTGTGTATATATATATGTATACGTTGAGATGCATAGGTATATATATGTGCGTGTGTGTACGTGTATGTATATGCATGTATATGTGGGTGGGTTGGGCCATTCTTTCGTCTGTTTCCTTGCGCTACCTCGCTAACGTGGGAGACAACAACAAAGTATAATAAATAAAATATAAAATAATATTAATAATAATGATGATAATAATAATAATAATAATAATAATAATAATAATAACAATAATAATAATAATAATAATAATAATGATAATAATATATGATACTAGTAACGTTTCATTTTACTAAGTGACACGGGAATCAACATGTAACAGATGTTTTGAAAGTTTAGTGGTAGACTATGAAGGATGCTGAGCAAATGAAAACTATACATACGCCTTAATCGCGTATGGCATAGCGTTCTGCGAAGATGAGAACTGGCGTACCGCATTGATCTTGACCCATCCTGTGGGAGGAGAAGCAAGATCAAGGGTCACGTAAGGTCACCTCCCCAGCACGGAAATGATGGAGTACGTCTTCCTACGTGATACCGAGGGAGCCAGACCACATCCTGGGTCTCTCGTGGGTGAGAGAGAGAGAGAGAGAGAGAGAGAGAGAGAGAGAGAGAGAGAGAGAGAGAGAGAGAGAGAGAGAGAGAGGACTTCTTTTGCAGGACTTCTTTTCCAGGAACTTCTGCAGTTCCTAGGCAGCGCTACACTCAGTATCAGGGATAGGACGGCGTCCTTGGAAGCCAGGACTATTCTTTCTTTTTCTATTCTTTTCACGAGAAGGGACTGTCTCTCGTCACCTGTCAACTTCAACGTTGCTACATCCGACACAAATGCGAGACCAGCAGAACACGTGGCTTAGAGAGGAACATACCCCCTCACCCTCACCGCCCACGCCACGCCCACCTGCAGCACACGAACTGCTCCTTCCTCACGACACACCCAACGCGAGGTGGTGGAGAGCTGCCCGTGCACGACATGCAGTCTCGTCACCTCCTGCTTCAGCCGCACAGCCACAATGACCACAACTTGTCCGTAAGAGGTGAACGTCAGCGTCTCTCATCACCGATCTCATCCTCGGGGGGCGTTCCAACCCAGGCTAACGCTGTCTGGGAAATCGAATTTTCTCTTGCTCCCCTCAGATTATCGGGCCCTAACCCTCATACCCTACTCTCTCTCTCTCTCTCTCTCTCTCTCTCTCTCTCTCTCTCTCTCTCTCTCTCTCTCTCTCTCTCTCTCTAAGACAGATAGACAGACAGATAGATTTTACTGACCTTTGCGCGTTCTAGAGATCATACCTCGCGTGAAAAGTCGCGTTTGGCGAGACTTCCAACACAAAGGTAAATAACTGAGCCTGACCGACCCCAGGACGAACCCCCGCACCCTACCCTGAAGCATAATCCACATTAATCAAATATATTCACCCCGTAATGACCCGATAAGCACTAGACAACTGCCCCCTTCCTGCCTCCAAACCCAGCCTTGAACTTCATTCCACCAAACATGCACCCATTTAAAACAACACTCCCTAGACATGTACGAGTCACGCTTTCACGTCCGCGCCACCCATGTCTTCCACGCCTTACCTCTCATGTCCAGGATGCATACTTCCGCACGGAGGACAACGAACACCCGCTCCTTAACTGCGCTATACTCACCCAGCCACATCTACCGTCCGGTGGATGTGGCTGACTTTCTGTGCGCAGCGGGAGACCCATACAAGGGAGATCCTGGGGCAGGAGTTGGTCTCTCCAACCCTTCAGGTCTCACCACTGGCCTGACAGGTGGGCCCGTGTCATCATAAAAAAAAGGGGGCAAGTTTCGTGTCTCTTACGTTTACTGGTTCACAAACATGAGACGAATGAAAATAGAAATAATTCTTCGCCTTCTAAAGCTTTTTCTACTCTCTCTCTCTCTCTCTCTCTCTCTCTCTCTCTCTCTCTCTCTCTCTCTCTCTCTCTCTCTCTCTCTCTCCCTTGTAACAAGAGAGCTCATTAATGTCCGCCAAACTACGACAGAACTTTTTAATTTCTGCGTCCAAAACATATTTTGACAGGCTGGGGTTAATTCATGTATCAACACCGTCAACCACACACCAGTTTCACTGGAGCCCGTGCCAAAACAGGGTTTTTATATAAGAATATTTTTCGGCCATCATTCTGTAACTCAGTTATGCCTCTGGGAGACTTCTAAAAAAGAAGGACTCATTGCCACTCCACATTCGGTCGCAGTTAACCAAATTTCCTTATAGATGGAGCGGCACCGCTGTATAATGGCATTACCCCGTGAAAGGAGAGACAAAGAGAGACAAGGAAAAATGCTTTAAGTGAAAATATGGAAAGGTTAATAATAGACCTATCAGTCGAGGAAGAGGGAGAGGTCAAGGATTGAGGACACTGCTGTGATTTGGACCCGAACATCCCTCTGGAGAGGCTGAACCAGTGTGTGGCTGATACAGAGGTGAATACAGTGATTAATACAATGGTGAAAGGCTGGAACAGAAGAAGGAGTCACGCGGGGAGTGCTCATCCTCCTCGAAGGCTCAGATTGGGGTGTCTGAATGTGTGTGGATGTAACCAAGATGAGAAAAAATGAGAGATAGGTAGCATGTTTGAGGAAAAGAACCTGAATGTTTTGGCTCTGAGTGAAACGAATCTCAAGGGTAAAGGGGAAGAGTGGTTTGGGAATGTAAGGGGTTGGTGAGAGGACAGGAGCAAGGGAAGGAGTAGCACTACTCCTGAAACAGGAGTGGTGGGAGTATGTGATAGAGTGTAAGAAAGTAAACTCTAGATTGATATGGGTAAAACTGAGAGTGGATGGAGAGAGATGGGTGATTATTGGTGCATATGCACCTGGGCATGAGAAGAAAGATCATGAGAGGCAAGTGTTTTGGGAGCAGCGGAGTGAGTGTGTTAATACTTTTGATGCACGAGACCGGGTTATAGTGATGGGTGATTTGAATGCAAAGGTGAGTAATGTGTCAGTTGAGGGAATAATTGGTGTACATGGAACGTTCAGTGTTGTTAATGGAAATGGTGAAGAGCTTGTAGATTTGTGTGCTGAAAAAGGACTGGTGATTGGGAATACCTGGTTTAAAAAGAGAGATATACATAAGTATACGTTTGTAAGTAGGAGAGATGGCCAGAGAGCGTTATTGGATTACGTGTTAATTGATAGGCGCGCGAAAGAGAGACTTTTGGATGTTAATATGCTGAGAGGTGCAACTGGAGGGACGTCTGATCATTATCTTCTGGAGGCGAAGGTGAAGCTTTGTAGAGGTTTTCAGGAAAGATGAGGGTGAAGAGAGTGGTGAGAGTAAGTGAGCTTGGAAAGGAGGCTTGTGTGAGGAAGTACCAGGAAAGACTGAGTGCAGAATGGAAAAAGGTGAGAGCAAAGGACGTAAGGGGAGTGGGAGAAGAATGGGATGTATTTAGGGAAGCGGTGATGGCTTGCGCAAAAGATGCTTGTGGCACGAGAAGCGTGGGAGGTGGGCAGATAAGAAAGGGTAGTGAGTGGTGGGATGAAGAAGTAAGGTTATGAGTGAAAGAGAAGAGAGAGGCTTTTGGACGAGTTTTGCAGGGAAATAGTGCAAATGAGTGGGAGATGTATAAAAGAAAGAGGCAGGAGGTCAAGAGAAAGGTGCAAGAGGTGAAAAAGAGGGCAAATGAGAGTTGGGGTGAGAAAGTATCATTAAATTTTAGGGAGAATAAAAAGATGTTTTGGAAGGAGGTAAATAAAGTGCGTAAGACAAGGGAACAAATGGGAACATCGGTGAAGGGGGCTAATGGGGAGGTGATAACAAGAAGTGGTCATGTGAGAGGGAGATGGAGTGAGTATTTTGAAGGTTTGTTGAATGTGTTTGATGATAGAGTGGCAGATATAGGGTGTTTTGGTCGAGGTGAATGATTTGGTAGACAGAGAAGAGGTTGTAAAAGCTTTGCGGAATATGAAAACCGGCAAGGCAGCTGGTTTGGATGGTATTGCAGTGGAACTTATTAAAAAAGGGAGTGACTGTATTGTTGACTGGTTCGTAAGGATATTTGATGTATGTATGACTCATGGTGAGGTGCCTGAGGATTGGCGGAATGCATGTATAGTACCATTGTACAAAGGCAAAGGGAATAAAGGTGAGTGCTCAAATTACAGAGGTATAAGTTTGTTGAGCATTCCTAGGAAATTATATAGAGGGTATTGACTGAGAGGGTAAAGACACGTACAGAGCATCAGATTGGGGAAGAGCAGTGTGGTTTCAGAAGTGGTAGAGGATGTGTGGATCAGGTGTTTGCTTTGAAGAATGTGTGAGAAATACTTAGAAAAGCAAATGGATTTGTATGTAGCATTTATGAATCTGGAGAAGGCATATGATAGAGATGCTCTGTGGAAGGTATTAAGAATATATGGTGTGGGAGGCAAGTTATTAGAAGCAGTGAAAAGTTTTTATCGAGGATGTAAGGCTTGTGCGCGAGTGGGAAGAGAGGAAAGTGATTGGTTCTCAGTTTGCAGCAGGGGTGCGTGATGTCTCCATGGTTGTTTAATTTGTTTATGGATGGGGTTGTTAGGGAGGTGAATGCAAGAGTTTTGGAGAGAAGGGCAAGTATGCAGTCTGTTGTAGATGAGAGAGCTTGGAAAGTGAGTCAGTTTTTCGCTGATGATACAGCGCTGGTGGCTGATTCGGGTGAGAAACTGAAGCTGGTGACAGAGTTTGGTAAAGTGTGTGAAAGAAGAAAGCTGAGAGTAAATGTGAATAAGAGCAAGGTTATTAGGTACAGTAGGTATTATATGTATATGCCTGTGTATGTATATATATGCATACGTTGAAATGTATAGGTATCTATATGTGCGTGTGTGGACGTGTATGTATATACATGTGTGTGTGGGTGGGTTGGGGCATCCATCCTTTCGTCTGTTTCCTTGCGCTACCTCGCTAACGCGGGAGACAGCGACAAAGTATAATAGATAAGATAGATGATATATATATATATATATATATATATATATATATATATATATATATATATATATATATATATATATATATATATATATCAAGGTTCTCATACGAAATAATAATCACACAAGCACTGTTGATGAAGTCATAGTCCCCGGGGATTAACATATTCTAATACGGCCTACGTATTTTCCTCAAGATTATAATCTAATTTCTACTCGATCTAAAATTCATGTTTTCGAGAATGGTATGTTGACGAGGCGAGAGGACATGCGGAATGTAAAGGATGCTATACCTAGGTGGTGGGTACCGTAGTATTCTCGCCCTTAACATCAAGGGCAGAGGGCGAGAGCTTTGAAGTCATGGCTGTACATTATGAGGGGGGACCTTGATATCTACGCCTCCAAAGCAGTGAGTCCCACCGCCGTACATTTCCTCCGCCAGGATGAAATTAAACGAGCTGGTAACTGCACGGTTACCTCCCTCTGCGTTCAGGCCGCAAGATGAGTTGCCATTCTTAATATGATTCCCGCAGTGGTAAATACTTACCGCTCTTGGCGGCAGGTCACAAATATGGCCGACCGACGCGCGGGGATCAAAATACACATTACTTCAGAAAATCTGTTTTAGGATGGAGTCGTGAACAAGCACAGAAGACTAGACTATGTCTTGGGAGATTCAAGACGACAGCCAATGGTCTAAGACTCTCTCCAACACTCTCTGCACCTCTGGTTTATAGATGTAATGAAAGTCCGTGAAAGAAGATACGGATTGTCGAAGCTCAGAGCTCACGGCGCCTCAGAGAAACACTTGCCTATCGTGCGAACAGCGTTTAAAAACAACAGATAACGAGGAAATGTGTTTCTCGAGTCGAAGGTTCATCAAACAAATCGATCAATAAGCTGAAGTAGTTGGGTGTTGAAAGATAAGCCGCTGATAATGATGGCTGAAGATGATGCAAGATAAATGAACATATACAGAGATAATATGAATGGAGATATTCTAAATCAGACAGAGATAAAACTTATGGAAAAGAGATACTGTACATCTAATGTCTTTGATCCCTTGAGCAAGAGGGTGTGACCCTTGAGTACAAGTCCATTCAAGGTCAGGTCAGAGGTAACATCATACCCAGTGGTCGTACCGTCGTGCTCAAGAGTCGCGCCTTCGTGTTCAAAAGTCCTATCGTCGTAACGTCGTGTACACGCGTCGTGCCGTCGTGATCAAGGGTCATAACATCGTGCGCAAGGGTCGTACCGGCGTCGTGCTCAAGGATCATTGTGTCATGTTCAGGGATCGTAACGTCGTTCACAAGAGTCGTACCGTCGCATTTAAAGTCCTCAAATGGCCAGTGGCACTGTCACTGCCAGGGCTGGAGGGTGAGCACACACACACACACACACACACACACACACACACACACAAACCTCCCCCTCCATACAACACACCCTCACCTCCTGCTAACTGTGAGCCAGTGAGGGAGGACGCGGCTACGGTGATGCACAGGTATAATAATCCGCTCGGCGGCACACTAGATTGAGCAGTCCGGGGAGATCTACGTCGGCGTTCATCCTTCCCTCCCTACACTTACGCCACACAACGCCAAGACTCCACCACACCCACCACACCTCCAGCACACACACCAGGCCTTCCACTACACACACCAGGCATCCCACTACACACACCAGGCCTCCACCACACACATCACACCTCCAGCACACACACCAGGCCTCCACTACACACATCACACCTCCAGCACACACACGAGGCCTCCACTTCACACACCAGGCACCCCACTACACACACCAGGCCTCCACCACACACATCACACCTCCAGCACACACACCAGGCCTCCACTACACACATCACACCTCCAATACACACACCAGCCCTACCCCTACAACACACAACAGGCACCCCACTACCCACATCAGGCCCCCACTACACACACCAGGCCTCCAGCACACACACCAGGCCCCCACTACACACACCAGGCCTCCATCGCACACATTACACCTCCACCACACACACCAGGCCTCCAATTCACACATCGTACCTCCAGGACACATACCAGCCCCCCCCCCACTATAAACAACAGGCACCCCACCACACACATTAGGCCCCCCACTACACACACCAGGCCTCCAGCACACACACACACCAGGCACCCACCCCACTACACACACCAGACCTCCCTCACTACACACACCAGTCCCCTACTATAACACCACCTGCACTACGATGTTTATCACATCCGCACTGACGTTATTGCTCTATCCGAGTGGATGTGGGAGGATTAGCGCGGAACCTTTATTACCCCTTCAAGAGGGCTTCACCCACATTCTGTGATTAAATTTCTCCCTATTCATTAAGGCTCTCGGTGCACTTCTAACATTTCTCCCCTACTTTACTCCACTTTGAAACTTAGACTTTCCATCATCTTCCTTACTAACCTCAGTCAAGCGTCCTATACCAACCAACTCACAGATATCAAGCTTTCCTCATCTACAGTAAAAATTACGGTGAGCCAACACATCGTCTTTACGGCGAGCGTAACGGAGGGAACACTGGGGCATCATCAGCATACTTCATGTTGCTGTTACACCTATCCCTCTGGCTCAACATGACCCACTCACCTGTAGCCCAACTGTCATCCTCCTCTTCTCCCTTATCCTTATCTCCCCCCTCCCCCAACTCTCACGTCACCTCATCAAAAATATCAACCCCATGGGCACGATGGAACGACCCTTGAGCGAGACGACAGTACGACCACTGAGCACGACAATACAGCTCTTGGTTACGACAGTACGACCCTTGATCACGACGGTACGACCCCTGCGTATGATATGGCTCGGCCTATGACCTGAACCTTAAGGATTGGATCAAAGGCCAGGCCATTATGCTCCACGGTGATTACCGGGCTGGTGAGGGGTAATTACACACACACACACACACACACACACACACACACACACACACACACACACACACACACACACACCGCCAAAATATATATAAAAGAATAAAACAAAATGCACAGGGAAGAAAGAACTTATCTTCAGCATGTCGTAAAAGGCTGTAGAAACGGGTGAGGGGCTAGAAATCCTCACCTCCTGTATTATATTACTCTCTAAATGTAGGATAAGAATGGAGTTCCGAGCCAGGATCGTGAAAGGCTCAGTCGTCTGATCCTGATGCTACCTCGCTGAGGAGGGAAACGTGAGCAGGTTTAAAGAACAGAAAAAAATACCACATATATATATATATATATATATATATATATATATATATATATATATATATATATATATATATATATATATATATATATATATACATATATATATATATATATATATATATATATATATATATATATATATATATATAGGACAGAAAGCCTGAGAGAAATTACTGACACTGAACCCTGGGCACTGGCGAAGGCCTCAATATCAAACCCAAAAGACGAGTTGGGGAATACAAAGTTGGGTGATAAGAACAGAGGAAAAGTAAACACATACAGACCTCTCTCTCTCTCTCTCTCTCTCTCTCTCTCTCTCTCTCTCTCTCTCTCTCTCTCTCTCTCTCCCTCCTCATAGGCTTCGCGTGGAGGACCGGAACACAAGCACTCCCATTCGGTCCCCCTGATTACTTGCCGATGTAATGAGTCCGGAGAGAAAAATGGAGGCCACCTGCCAGCCGGTGCAGACAGATCCCCCACCTCCAACAACCTATCGTCGGCAGAGTTAGTGATGCCGACCCAGTGAACCATCACGGCGTTGTTCGTCACTTTCCCCTCCCTGGCCCAGGTTGCCTTTTTTTTTTTTAATCCCTTCTCTCTCTCTCTCTCCCTCACTTACATGTGAGTTGCTGGAATTCAGTCCGCGACCTCACGCTCTCTCTCTCTCTCTCCATCCCGGGTAAAAACACTTGACAACACAACATACACATCCATATACATATCAACATACACATCCATATACATATCAACATATACATCCATATACATATCAACATACACATCCATATACATATCAACATACACATCCATATACATATCAACATACACATCCATATACATATCAACATACACATCCATATACATATCAACATACACATCCATATACATATCAACATACACATCCATATACATATCAACATACACATCCATATACATATCAACATACACATCCATATACATATCAACATACACATCCATATACATATCAACATATACATCCATATACATATCAACATACACATCCATATACATATCAACATATACATCCATATACATATCAACATACACATCCATATACATATCAACATATACATCCATATACATATCAACATACACATCCATATACATATCAACATATACATCCATATACATATCAACATATACATCCATATACATATCAACATACACATCCATATACATATCAACATATACATCCATATACATATCAACATACACATCCATATACATATCAACATATACATCCATATACATATCAACATATACATCCATATACATATCAACATATACATCCATATACATATCAACATACACATCCATATACATATCAACATACACATCCATATACATATCAACATACACATCCATATACATATCAACATACACATCCATATACATATCAACATACACATCCATATACATATCAACATATACATCCATATACATATCAACATATACATCCATATACATATCAACATACACATCCATATACATATCAACATACACATCCATATACATATCAACATACACATCCATATACATATCAACATACACATCCATATACATATCAACATACACATCCATATACATATCAACATATACATCCATATACATATCAACATACACATCCATATACATATCAACATACACATCCATATACATATCAACATATACATCCATATACATATCAACATATACATCCATATACATATCAACATACACATCCATATACATATCAACATATACATCCATATACATATCAACATACACATCCATATACATATCAACATACACATCCATATACATATCAACATACACATCCATATACATATCAACATATACATCCATATACATATCAACATACACATCCATATACATATCAACATATACATCCATATACATATCAACATATACATCCATATACATATCAACATACACATCCATATACATATCAACATACACATCCATATACATATCAACATATACATCCATATACATATCAACATACACATCCATATACATATCAACATACACATCCATATACATATCAACATATACATCCATATACATATCAACATACACATCCATATACATATCAACATATACATCCATATACATATCAACATATACATCCATATACATATCAACATATACATCCATATACATATCAACATATACATCCATATACATATCAACATATACATCCATATACATATCAACATATACATCCATATACATATCAACATATACATCCATATACATATCAACATATACATCCATATACATATCAACATATACATCCATATACATATCAACATATACATCCATATACATATCAACATACACATCCATATACATATCAACATACACATCCATATACATATCAACATATACATCCATATACATATCAACATACACATCCATATACATATCAACATACACATCCATATACATATCAACATACACATCCATATACATATCAACATACACATCCATATACATATCAACATATACATCCATATACATATCAACATACACATCCATATACATATCAACATACACATCCATATACATATCAACATATACATCCATATACATATCAACATACACATCCATATACATATCAACATATACATCCATATACATATCAACATACACATCCATATACATATCAACATACACATCCATATACATATCAACATATACATCCATATACATATCAACATACACATCCATATACATATCAACATACACATCCATATACATATCAACATACACATCCATATACATATCAACATACACATCCATATACATATCAACATATACATCCATATACATATCAACATATACATCCATATACATATCAACATATACATCCATATACATATCAACATACACATCCATATACATATCAACATATACATCCATATACATATCAACATACACATCCATATACATATCAACATATACATCCATATACATATCAACATATACATCCATATACATATCAACATATACATCCATATACATATCAACATATACATCCATATACATATCAACATACACATCCATATACATATCAACATACACATCCATATACATATCAACATATACATCCATATACATATCAACATACACATCCATATACATATCAACATATACATCCATATACATATCAACATACACATCCATATACATATCAACATACACATCCATATACATATCAACATATACATCCATATACATATCAACATACACATCCATATACATATCAACATACACATCCATATACATATCAACATACACATCCATATACATATCAACATACACATCCATATACATATCAACATATACATCCATATACATATCAACATATACATCCATATACATATCAACATATACATCCATATACATATCAACATATACATCCATATACATATCAACATACACATCCATATACATATCAACATACACATCCATATACATATCAACATATACATCCATATACATATCAACATACACATCCATATACATATCAACATATACATCCATATACATATCAACATATACATCCATATACATATCAACATACACATCCATATACATATCAACATACACATCCATATACATATCAACATATACATCCATATACATATCAACATACACATCCATATACATATCAACATACACATCCATATACATATCAACATACACATCCATATACATATCAACATATACATCCATATACATATCAACATATACATCCATATACATATCAACATATACATCCATATACATATCAACATATACATCCATATACATATCAACATACACATCCATATACATATCAACATACACATCCATATACATATCAACATATACATCCATATACATATCAACATATACATCCATATACATATCAACATACACATCCATATACATATCAACATACACATCCATATACATATCAACATACACATCCATATACATATCAACATACACATCCATATACATATCAACATACACATCCATATACATATCAACATACACATCCATATACATATCAACATACACATCCATATACATATCAACATACACATCCATATACATATCAACATACACATCCATATACATATCAACATATACATCCATATACATATCAACATATACATCCATATACATATCAACATATACATCCATATACATATCAACATACACATCCATATACATATCAACATATACATCCATATACATATCAACATACACATCCATATACATATCAACATATACATCCATATACATATCAACATATACATCCATATACATATCAACATACACATCCATATACATATCAACATACACATCCATATACATATCAACATATACATCCATATACATATCAACATACACATCCATATACATATCAACATATACATCCATATACATATCAACATATACATCCATATACATATCAACATACACATCCATATACATATCAACATATACATCCATATACATATCAACATATACATCCATATACATATCAACATACACATCCATATACATATCAACATATGCATCCATATACATATCAACATACACATCCATATACATATCAACATACACATCCATATACATATCAACATACACATCCATATACATATCAACATACACATCCATATACATATCAACATACACATCCATATACATATCAACATATACATCCATATACATATCAACATACACATCCATATACATATCAACATATACATCCATATACATATCAACATACACATCCATATACATATCAACATATACATCCATATACATATCAACATATACATCCATATACATATCAACATATACATCCATATACATATCAACATACACATCCATATACATATCAACATATACATCCATATACATATCAACATACACATCCATATACATATCAACATATACATCCATATACATATCAACATATACATCCATATACATATCAACATATACATCCATATACATATCAACATATACATCCATATACATATCAACATACACATCCATATACATATCAACATATACATCCATATACATATCAACATACACATCCATATACATATCAACATACACATCCATATACATATCAACATACACATCCATATACATATCAACATACACATCCATATACATATCAACATACACATCCATATACATATCAACATACACATCCATATACATATCAACATACACATCCATATACATATCAACATATACATCCATATACATATCAACATATACATCCATATACATATCAACATACACATCCATATACATATCAACATACACATCCATATACATATCAACATACACATCCATATACATATCAACATATACATCCATATACATATCAACATACACATCCATATACATATCAACATACACATCCATATACATATCAACATACACATCCATATACATATCAACATATACATCCATATACATATCAACATATACATCCATATACATATCAACATATACATCCATATACATATCAACATATACATCCATATACATATCAACATACACATCCATATACATATCAACATACACATCCATATACATATCAACATATACATCCATATACATATCAACATACACATCCATATACATATCAACATATACATCCATATACATATCAACATATACATCCATATACATATCAACATATACATCCATATACATATCAACATACACATCCATATACATATCAACATACACATCCATATACATATCAACATACACATCCATATACATATCAACATACACATCCATATACATATCAACATACACATCCATATACATATCAACATATGCATCCATATACATATCAACATATACATCCATATACATATCAACATACACATCCATATACATAAACAGACATATACATATATACACATGTACATATTCATACTTGCTTGCCTTCATCCATTTCTGACGCTACCCCGCCACACAGGCAATAACATCCCCCCCAATATATATACATCATATAATTCAGCGGACTACAGCAACAAGTACAGTGAAACGTAAACGCTGAAATATTAGGTTAAGCTTCACTCTGGGCTTCAGATTGCCTCTTAACCAAATATTGCGAGGCAACAGCTACAGTTGTAGGGTGGTACTATTTCATGGCGAGTTTATGCCATGGCAGGTCGTGACCCCCTCCTTGTGCTGTAGATGGTTTATGGTACGTCTTGTATGGCTGATTCACATGGTTTATGGCTCAGACGTACCATGTATCACTCTGCTGTAGCACACACACACACACACACACACACACACACACACACACACACACATTCATATATGCAGTATGTATGTATGTATGTATGTATGGAGGGATCATGTCAATAACACTGTTAGTGCCCTAATGATATAATGTTCTCTTTATCTTTACTATTAGATATACCTCTCAATAATTGTGATCTATTTCGACTATTCATCAACTCTATTTCGTTGATCAATTGCTTTTTGACTCTAATCTCTAATTACGCTTTTGAAATAGTCAGCGGCGAATGTCACACAAGCATTAGACCCATTACAATGTCTCACAACCATATCTCCTATTACAGTGTCTTACAACCATCACACCCATTACAATGTCTTACAACCATCACACCCATTACAATGTCTTACAACCATCACACCCATTACAATGTCTTACAACCATCACACCCATTACAATGTCTTACAACCATCACACCCATTACAATGTCTTACAACCATCACACCCATTACAATGTCTTACAACCATCACACCCATTACAATGTCTTACAACCATCACACCCATTACAATGTCTTACAACCATCACACCCATTACAATGTCTCACAACCATCACACCTATTACAATGTCTCACAACCATCACACCCATTACAATGTCTTATGAGCATCACAACCATTACAATGTCTCACAACCATCAGACCCATTACAATGTCTTATAAGCATCACACTCTTTCCAAAGACTTTACCACTGGAATTTTCCCAAATTTCTTTTAAAGCTGATTCATACCGCACGTTCAGTAAGAGCTCTGAAGAGAGAGAGAGAGAGAGAGAGAGAGAGAGAGAGAGAGAGAGAGAGAGAGAGAGAGAGAGAGAGAGAGAGAGAGAGAGAGAGAGAGAACACAGCACCACAATTCCCTCACGTCACCACCACGCCTCGCCAGCCGCCACATATATCTGGCCAACACACTCTTGTACCCCTGACGGCCTCCCCTCCACACTATCCTCCTATCCTTCGTATTACCCACACACTCCCAGTCCCACTACCCACACACACTCCCCTTCCCCATACCCACACGCTCCCAGTCCCACTACCCACACACACTCCCATTCCCGCTACCCACACACACTCCACGTCCCACTACCTACACATTCCCTGTCCCACTACCCACACACTGCCTCCTCCCCATGCCCACACACCCACCTTCCCACAACCCACACACTCCCCGTACCACCACCCACACACTCATGCTTCCCCACTAAGTCATTTGCAGAAGCTGATGGAGTGGTCAAAGACACAGCAAAAGGACTTCAATGTAGACAAATGCAGAGTAATGCAATTTGGCTCCAAAACTGATAATCATGGATATGAAATGCACGACGAAACATCACTGGACACATGGAAGAAAGAGATCTAGGAAGGAACATCAATAAAGGAGGAGGAGGAGGAGGAGGAGGAGGAGGAGGAGGAGGAGGAGGAGGAGGAGAAGAAGAAGAAGAAGAAGAAGAAGAAGAAGAAGAAGAAGAAGAAGAAGAAGAGACGGCAAGCCACAAGCAAGAAACAGAACACTGGGTTTCAAAGTTAGAGATAAAAACTATAGAATAAAGGATACAGTACTCAGTCTTTCTAATGCCTTAGTCAGACCCCGTTTGGAAGACGATCTTCATGTCTTGATCATACATGAGAAACGCTAGAACGAGTTCAGAGAAGAGCAACGAAACTAATTCCGTCTTTGGACACCAGGACTATGAAGAAAATCTCAGAAACCTCCGAGGAGATCTAACAGCTTCGAAAACACAAAATGATTCCAATATAATATGCAGTTTTTTATTTTCATTTTCCACAATAGATTAACACCCATCAGCGACCAGAAATAATGGTGTTAGATTAATGGGAGATGATGTAATACCAGCGCGTGTGATACTGGAATAAACCACCACCATATGTAATATATGCGAAGACCACCAGTGCTTCAGAATTCTGTCTGAAGAAGTTCTTAAACCTACTCTGTAAGAAAATGGACCTCTTCCTCTGCTTCAGGGTTGAGCTCTGGAGAGGACCACTGCAGTTAGGAGAGCGAACTTTCCCCGTTCACACTTTCCGAGAGAACTTCCACGACAGTATACTCTCTCTCTCTCTCTCTCTCTCTCTCTCTCTCTCTCTCTCTCTCTCTCTCTCTCTCTCTCTCTCTCTCTCTCTCTATCTATCTATCTATCTATCTATCTATCCATCTCTCTCTATCTATCTATCTTCATGGCACACGGCGTTTCTTCTCGATATTTCTTTCCCTCGCTGTCTGTTTACCCGGAATGAGAGGGTGGGTGGGGAGGCGCCTTCTGCTCCACCATCCTTGTGTCGACCACAATTAAGATTATGACCATAAATCACCACGTAATCTGCCTACAAACTCTCCCTCCCGCTATCAAAACATTCCCCTCCCTACTGCCCAACCTCCTTCCCCTTCCCTCTACCCACACACTCCCCTTCCCACTACCCACACACTCCCCTTCCCACTACCCACACACTCCGTCTTCCCACTACCCACACACTCCCCTTCCCACTACTCACACACTCCCCTTCCCACTACCCACACACTCCCCTTCCCACTACCCACACACTCCCCTTCCCACTACCCACACACTCCCCTTCCCACTACTCACACACTCCCCTTCCCACTACCCACACACTCCCCTTCCCACTACCCACACACTCCCCTTCCCACTACTCACACACTCCCCTTCCCACTACCCACACACTCCCCTTCCCACTACCCACACACTCCCCTTCCCACTACCCACACACTCCCCTTCCCACTACTCACACACTCCCCTTCCCACTACCCACACACTCCCCTTCCCACTACTCACACACTCCCCTTCCCACTACCCACACACTCCCCTTCCCACTACCCACACACTCCCCTTCCCACTACCCACACACTCCCCTTCCCACTACCCACACACTCCCCTTCTCACTACCCATACACTCCCCTTCCCACTACCCACACACTCCCCTTCCCACTACCCACACACTCCCCTTCCCACTACCCACACACTCCCTTCCCACCACCCACACACATTCCCACTCTTCTCTACCCATGCACACTCCCCTTCCTCTCTACCCACACACACATTCCCACCCTCCCCTCTACCCACACGCACTTTCCCTTTCCTATACCCACATACTCCCACACCTTACTAAGCCAAAAACTCGTGATTTTGTGGTAGTGTGTGTGTGTGTGTGTGTGTGTGTGTGTGTGTGTGTGTGTGTGTGTATGTGTGTGTGTGTGTGTGTGTGTGTGTGACCTACATCATGTCTGCTGCCTTCCCTTCCCCAAACTCCTCACAGATAATATTGGCGCTGGTCAACGATAAGGTTTCACACGAGCCACAAGTGCGCTCCACCTCCCGGAACAATCTACCTCTCTTCAGTCACACTCCACTCTACGACACACTCCACCTCCCCTCAGTCACACTCCAGTCCCCATGACGCTCCACCTCCCCTCAGTCACACTCCAGTCCCCATGACGCTCCATCTCCCTCAGTCACACTCCAGTCCCCGTGACGCTCCACCTCCCTCTAGTCACACTCCAATCCCCGTAACACTCCACTTCCCCTCAATCACACTCCAATCCCCGTAACACTCCACCTCCTTCCAGTCACACTCCAGACCCCGTAACACTCCACCTCCCTCCAGTCACACTCCAAACCCCGTAACACTCCACCTCCTTCCAGTCACACTCCAATCCCCGTAACACTCCACCTCCTTCAGTCACACTCCAATCCCCGTAACGCTCCACCTCCCCTCAGTCACACTCCAATCCCCGTAACACTCCACTTCCCCTCAGTCACACTCCAATCCCCGTAACACTCCACCTCCCTCAGTCACACTCCAATCCCCGTAACGCTCCACATCTCCTCAATCCCACTCCGCTTCCCTGGTCACACCAGGATTACTGGCCAGACACGACGTAGATTCCCGCACTCTAAGCAGGATGGTGGGTATTAACCACCCAGTTAAGTCCCCTGGGTAGGGAGGAGGAGCATGTGGTATTAACCACCCAGTTAAGTCCCCTGGGTAGGGAGGAGGAGCATGTGTCTTCTATTGATCAGCATCACCTCAGCCGTGATGGTAGGAGTCCTCCCTCGGTGAAGTTGGTGGGGATAACCCACCTGGGCTGGGTCCCACACGGGGATATTGGGCTCACGTCAGGCACAGGTGGGAGCAGGTCTCCCGGCCAGCCGATCACCCGGTACGGTGGGTTACCTGACGACGCCTGGACCCCAAGATGGTAGTGTGGGGGTCATGTAACTCACGATGCCTGGACCCCAAGATGGTGGTGGAGGGAGGTCAGGTAACTCGACACCGCCAGACAGGGACGGATGTGGCTGTACCTGATCCGGACCAGGTCACGAGACCAGGTCAGGCAGTACCCGGAGAAGGAGAGAGAGAGAGAGAGAGAGAGAGAGAGAGAGAGAGAGAGAGAGAGAGAGAGAGAGAGAGAGAGAGAGAGAGAGAGAGAGAGAGCTGTTTTGACGAGATTTATAGCATGTTAAGAGGGCCAAGACAGTTGATTCTCAAAGCTCTCATACACTGCTAAGCAAAGCCAATGTGATGTACGTAAACCCTGGATGCCTAATGTTAAGACAGAATAAATTGATTTCATTGGAGTTCACCATAAATAAACAAACGTCGATAGACACGGAACAAAAGACCATCTACCACCCTGATGTACATTATCCAGATACAGATTTTTCACAAAAGAACATTTGTACGAGAAAGGAGTGGGTTTCTGTATGTTAACAACCGCCTAAGTTCAATCAAAGTGAACAGACTAAACGCAAGACCCCCTAATCACTTCATATACCTTAACATAACCAACAAAAATGAAATGAGCATCGTTTGCATTCCATGTAATGACCCACGATGCAAAGATAAGAACATGACAATTCTATGCAGTGCCATACAATTAACTGTAAACAACAAGGAAGTTATGATTGTGGGCAACTTTAAGAATCTTTACCTCGAGGGAAACAACATTATCCCCTTCATGAAGACACGCCTCTGAGCCAGTACTGTTGATACACCAACATGAGGCAGCAACATTCTTGATCTAGCTCACATCCTGGACAGCGACTCTGATGAACTCCTGGGACAGTGGTGAGGCCTTAGTCTAACAGTAGCCACAGCGTTGACAGGCACGAGAGAGATGGCAGGTGTGAAATCAGCGCCAACAAACTCTCGATTCCGAATCACAGAGCAGCAAACAGCCGAGAAAATAAGACGTGACACAAGCAACACTGCAATGTGTATAAACCTACGCCAAACAAATGCAGTTCAAGATATGTGGGGAAAAATTCCAGCAACAACACATCTTTTATTGAGACGTACAACGTGCCAAGACCACACATTAAGAGACGTAGTGATAACACCAAACCAAGTTGGATGACTAAGAAAATAGATCTAATTCTAAGAAAATAGATCTAATTCTAAGGAAATAGATCTAATCCTAAGAAAATAGGCCTAATTCTAAAAATAGAAAAGAAAAATCTAAGTCAATAATACACAACGAAGGTCACGACTATACAGACAAATTCACGACTCTACAGAGAAAATGAGGAATGACGAAAGTTCCTTAACTAACCACTCACTTAGCTCATGTTGGCTCCGTGTGAGACAACGGAAGAGTAATCAATAAGAGAAAAGACGGTAAGATTCATAAATCCCACGACAACAATGATCTCGGAGCGATGAATCATAAACATCTGAGACTGTTGAAGTGATGCCTGGAACCACCTCACGTCCTCTGTGTCAAAATTGCTGTTCTTACCTATTTTCGTTCTCACTATCATGCTAAGTTCTCCCTACATACACTGAGCACCTCCCCATATTTTCCCTATCCATCTTGTCTGTATTCTCTTTCGCTTTCCCCACTTCCTTAAAACTCTTGGATTATTCTAATTTTCATTTCTCCTTCGCCTCAACTTTGCACTCTAAGGTCTGGCCTCAGTAAAGACTTACATCCATGACTGGAAACTGTTCTGACATCCTAGTGGGTAGAGGCTAGCAGTGTTCGCTGCGAAGAAATATTGTTTCTCTCGCCCTCCCTGGATGGTCATGAGTCGCTTTTGTGGAACTGCGGGAACACGGCTAATTTAGAGTTAATTTCCGGCTCGTAAAAGGTAATTCCAGCGGTAATATACCACGGAAACCCGAACGTTCGAGACCCCATAACCCGACCTGGCCCCCGCCTCGCTTTACCGGATGCTACACTCATCCGTCTCTGGCCTACCCGACCTGTACCTCCCATCTAAGTCGCAGTACCGTAACCCACATGTCCGCACGACCCTGGGTCGTGTATGGGTGGGTCTTCGTCATCATCCTCTTCTGCCTCATCATTATGTGTCAACGTCTTCAAACCCAAGATAAACCCCCCGTCCTCATCTCATAACCTGCCGCTTGCCTTTTTGAACTAGATTCTCTCCAAGCGATGGCTACAGGGAAATGAAACCTTAATCTAAGATCCATCCAGGCTATAATTATAGGCTCCGGGCATGGACAAAGGACACGAAGATGTCCAAACATTCTGGAGGAAAGAGTCAACATCTTGTCATTCGATGTAAAGAATATCATGGAAGAGTCATGGAGGGATGTGAGGCAACACCCGGACCCAGGTTGAAGGATCAGGAGGAGAAGTCACCAAGTAAGGGCGCTCCAGCAACCTCCTCTACGCTGACGCAACAGGCATTTCGCTTCAGCTTCTCCCGAGAAGTTGATGGTCCCGCTGGGAGGAGACATCCGGAGGGAGAGGGAAGACTAAGCAGCGCATTAATGTCCTCGTGTCTGGCAACATCGAGGGAGAGGAGACACAAAATATGTCGTCGGCGGAGATTCAGGCGAGAGTGAAGGAGAGAAAGACTGCCTTATGAGGTAGTACAGCCGCCTGTCGGGATGTGTGAGCACTCGACCACCTCGACGTGGTCTTGATGCCATGCGGCACGACCATCCACAACCCGCTGAAGGAAACAGGCATCAACCAGCCACACCCAGCCTGTAAAACCCAGACATCAACCAGCCAAACCCAGCCTGTGAAACCCAGACATCAACCAGCCACATCCAGCCTGTGAAACGCAGACATCAACCAGCCACACGCAGCCTGTGAACCCAGACATCAACCAGCCACACCCAGCCTGTGAACCCAGACATGAACCAGCCACACCCAGCCTGTGAACCCAGACATCAAACAGCTACACCCAGCCTTTGGAAGGGATTAGCCAGCCACACCCAGCCGGTGAACCCAGACATCCATTAACCCTCGCAATGCAAAGACTGATCCATTACAGTGAGCTATGACACTTGACGAGTGAGTCCCTGTGAGTCGCATATTTTCTACGTGCACAAAACCTGCTCCTGAAGGACATCAGAGCACCAGGGGGCCTCACTCCCCTCCTGCGGGTGCTCCTGCCGCAGAGTAAGGGTCCGTCTGAACCTGATCTGACACGCAAAAAGAACGAAGAAGAAAAAAAGAAGATAAAAAAAGAAAGAGAAGGAAAGAAAAAAGCTTCAGGTATCGAGACTCGAGTCGTATTTCCAGAGCGTCACCTGGTCGGTGGTCTCTCCCCGCCCCTGTCACCGGAGACGGCACATGATGCCATGATTCACCTGCACTGGTCGCCAGGGGCCGAACCCGGGTACATGACCAAGTCTGGCCTTTCCAAGGTAAGTGATTGTCCATTTTTTTTTTGCTGTTTGTTGGCCTTAAAAAAAAAACAGGACAATGAGCATTGTTTCATCATATGATATAAAATCCACAGTAGTTTTTTTTTTTTTTTTTTTTTTGCTAATACCAAATCAAAGCTCTGAAACACGACGGTGCGACCCGAGATTACGACAATACGTGTATGATCGAGTATAATGCCGCGACCTTTGACCTGACCCCCATTCAAAGGGTCAGGTCAAAGCCTCGTCCGTCATTACCCAAGGGTCGTACCGTCGCCCTCAAGGGGTTTGAGAGAGAGAGAGAGAGAGAGAGAGAGAGAGAGAGAGAGAGAGAGAGAGAGAGAGAGAGAGAGAGAGAGAGAGAGAGGAGGGAAGGGTGGGGGTCCTTGCCTGTTCTACCGTCGGTCACGGACACCTGGAGGCCTGAGCAGCCACGGTGGTGGTGGTGGGCCGCAGGTCAATACGGGAACAGCAACAGACGCCGTGTGACAGCGGGTCTTCATGTGAGGGTAATGAACACGTGACAGGGACGCCCACCAATTGCTCTACTCGAAGTGCGGAGGAAAAAAAAAAAAAAACTATCTGTAAAATATCGCTTTATGTGTGTAGAAGATTATGCGTTAATGGAATACTCACACTAGATCTGAGGCTCTCAGACAGATGAGTAAACAGATAAACACATGGGCGAAGAGACAGGCAAATTGGTAGACAGCACACATGGACGGATGGACAGGCAGACCCCAAATAGACGGACATTAAGAAATTCAGAGAGACGGATGTACGAACGAGGACCTTGACATGGATACATGGAGGAATCGGTGGAAAGGAATACCCACAAGTACATAACGCACACAGACAGCACCTGGAGGAGGTCTGAGTGACATTACTTCGACGTCAGGTTCCGACTCCCAGAGTATTGCAGGATCAACATGAGGTTCGACTCCCAGAATGTTCCAGGATCATCTTCAACGCAGGGTTCGACTCCCAGAGTATTCCAGGATCAACATGAGGTTCCAACTCCCACAGTGTTCCTCGATCATCTTCAACATTTGCAGTCCATCCGATCAGAAGAACTCATAACATTTATCATAAGTGGATCAACTTGTAGTAGTCACTTGATAAAGTAATATTCCCCCTTCCGTTTAGTCGTTGAAGTCAGTGGGGTTTTCTCTGTATCAGACTCCGAATTCAAGGCACTGCACAGTGAAGAGGGTAGGATACCTTTCGCACTAGAGGAAGTCATGCGACCTACCAGAGGGGTTACTTCTTCACCTCACTTCAAGGATTACACGATAGTGCGTGAAGGATTACTCCACCAGGCTTGAGAGGTTTAACTCGTGGTACATACTAGATCAGTCCGCCGTGATTAAAGCCGTCAGGTCACTCCTCGCTGTTCACGATGACGCACAGTGTTCTGTGGTGAGAAACCATACTTAACAGTTAAGCCTCTTCAAGGTGATCATTTGCTTTAAGTCTCCCCCTTCCAATATATGTGGACGGAAAAGAAAATGAGACTCGAAAAATCGATCGAGAGCGAACCAAATGTGTTCACAATATTTCTAAAGAGCAATCATATGACTCTCTCTCTCTCTCTCTCTCTCTCTCTGGCTCCCACAATGACGGGGCAGGTCTTCAAGAAGATAGGTTAACCACGTCACCGACTGCGCTGTTCTGTTCTGCAACCAACTGTTGAGAAGACGAGGGGCAGGTTGACGGAAGGGAGAGCAGGTAGACAGGCTGTCAGATGGGCGAACAATTATGTAGACGGAAAAGTAGACAGGGAGGAGGGTAGAGAAGGAAGCAAGCAGAGAGGAAGAATGATGTGTGGATCAGGTGTTTGCTCCATAGAATATGTGAGAAATACTTAGAGGAACAGATGGATTTGTATGTGGCATTTATGGATCTAGAGAAGTCATATGGTAGGGTTGAGAGAGATGCTTTGCGGAAGGTCATAAGAATATACGGTGTAGAAAGAAAACTGTTTAAAGCATAAGAAGTTTTTATTAAGGGTGTAAAGGCACAAGTGCGAGTCGGGAAGAGAGGAAAATATTCAGTGCCAAGTGAAGGTTGGTCTTCCGCAAGGGTGTGTGATGTCACCATGGCTCTTCAATATGCTAATGGATTGGATGGTGAGAGAGGTAAATCTGTAGAAGATGAGAAGGCTTAGGAAGTGAGTCAGCTGTTGTTTACTGATGATACAGCACTGGTGGTGGATTCGAGCGAGAAACTGCAGAAGCTGGTGACTGTGTTTGGGAGTATGTGTAAGGGAGAAAGTTGGGAGGAAATGTGAATAAAAACAAGGTTATTAGGTTTAGTAGGTTTGAGGGACAGGTTAGATGGGGTGTGAGTCTGAACGGAGAAAAAGTGGAGGACGTGAAGTGTTTTAGATACCAGGGAGTGGACATGGCAGGGAATGGAATCATGAAAGCGGAAGTGAGTCATTGGGTGGGGAAGGGGCGAAGGTTCTGAAACTACTTAAGAATGTGTGGAGAGAACGTTATCTGGGAGGGCGAGAATGGGAATGATTGAAGGTATAGTACTCCCAACGATATTGCATGGATGCAAGGCATGGGCTTTAGATAAGGCTGTACGTAGGAGGATGGATGTGTTGGAAATAAAATGTTTGAGGACAATATGTGGTGTGAGGTGACTTGATCGAGTAAGTAATGAAAGGGTAAGAGAGACGTGTGGTAATAAAAAAGACTGTGGGTGAGAGAGCAGAAGAGGGTGTGCTGAAACGTTTTGGACATATGGAGAGAATGAGTGAAGAAAGGTTGAAAAAAAGTTTTATATGTGTAAGGAGTAGAGGGAGCAATGAGAACGAGGAGACTAGATTGGAGATGGAAGGAAAAAATTCAACGATCGAGATATGAACATGCAGGAGGGTGGAAGGCGTGCATGGAATACAGTGAACTGGAACTATATGGTATACTGGGGGTCGATGTGTTGTCAACAGACTGAACCACGTAGAGGTCTGTGGGGCCTGGATGTGGATAAGGAGCTGTGCGTTACTCATGACAGCTAGAGAATGGATGTGAACGAATGTGGTCTTTCTTCGTCTACTCCTGACGGGAAACGAAAAGCCTAGCAATATATAAGAGCAAGGTTATTAGGTACAGTAGGGTTGAGGGACAAGTCAATTGGGAGGTAAGTTTGAATGGAGAAAAACTGGAGGAAGAGAAGTGTTTTATATATATCTGGGAGTGGATTTGGCAGCGGATGGAATCATGGAAACGGAAGTGGGTCACAGGGTCGGGGAGGGGGCGAAAGTTCTGGGAGCGTTGAAAAATGTGTGGAAGGCGAGAACATTATCTCGGAAAGCAAAAATGGGTACGTTTGAAGGAATAGTGGTTCCAACAATGTTATATTGTTGCGAGGCGTGGGCTATAGATAGGGTTGTCCGGAGGAGGGTGGATGTGTTGGAAATGAGATGTTTGAGAACAATATGTGGTGTGAGGTGGTTTGATCGAGTAAGTAATGAAAGGGTAAGAGAGATATGCGGTAATGAAAAGAGTGGTTGAGAGAGCAGAAGAGGGTGTATTGAAATGGTTTGGTCACATGGAGAGAAAGAGTGAGGAAAGATTGACAAAGGGAATATATGTTTTAAAGGTGGAGGAAACGAGGAGATGTGGGAGACCAAATTGGAGGTGGAAAGATGGAGTGAAAAAGGTTTTGAGCGATCGGAGCCTGAACATGCAGGAGGGTGAAAGGCGTGCAAGGAATAGAGTGAACTGGAACAATATGGTATATCAGGGTCGACGTGGTGTCAATGAATTGAGCCAGGGCATGTGAAGCGTCTGGGGTAAACCATGGGAAGTTTTGTGGGGCCTGGATGTGGAAAGGGACCTGTTGTTTCGGTGAGTTATACATGACAGCTAGAGACTGAGTGAGAACGAATGTGGCCTTTGTTATCTTTTCCTAGCGCTATATATATATATATATATATATATATATATATATATATATATATATATATATATATATATATATATATATATATATATGCTTGTCGCATTGCGCGACTAAAAGGGGCGGGAGAGTGGGGCTGTAAATCCTCTCCTCCTGTATCATCACTCTTTAAATGCAAGGAACAGGAAAAATATGTAAAGCAAGGATTTCTCCCCTCTTTCTCTATCATCTCTTTCTTTGTCTGTCTACTTAACTACCTTTCTACCTACCCACCTACCCACCTACCTACCTACCCATCTACCCTTCGTTCTTATGCACATGTGGTGGTGTAGCGATCACACACATACACAGGCTCCGGCTTCACCCACTCCCACAACCAATGTGTTCGGGTGAACAAGAAGAGATTCAAGCAACCTCTCACGCCTAGCGGAGGCTGGCCGGATCTGGGACCAGGAGGTGGTTCCAACCCCATGAGGAAGCAAGCCACGAACCCTTCCGACGTTCATCTCTCGTCATAAGAGAGACGAAATTTAACACTGGGTAAGGACGGGCGAGGCCTTAAAGCGGCACAGCCAGGGGACCAACGCATTACCACCACAGCAGTATACGTACATACCCCGGGAGTTACTTAATCCTGTGAGTAAAAAATATCACCGTTCAGTGGGGGGTCAGAGCAACGGTATGACAGAGGGTCGACGGCAAACGTTGTATTTCCAGTATGTTCAACGATCACTGGATGGTGCCTGATAAGACATCATGGAGGTAGCCAGTGACTTCATACATCAATTGGGAATTTTTGAGATTTGTCAAGTGGATGAAACTAATCTTTCATTTGTGTTTTACGCTTCATACGAACATACAGGAGGGTGAGAGGCGTGCAAAGAATCGTCAAGTAGATGAAACATGACTAATCTTTCATTTGTGTTTTACACTTCATGTGAACATACAGGAGGGTTCAGGCGTGCAAGGAATAAATTGAATTGGGACAATGTGGTATACCAGGATCGACGCACTGTCGATGGACTGAACCAGGGCATGTGGAACGTCTTGGGTAAACCATGGACAGTCTGGGGGGCTTGGATGTGGATAGGGAGCTGCGGTTTCGGTGCATATACATGACAGCTACAGACTGAGTGTGAACGAATGAGGCGTTTTTTCGTCTGTTTTCCTGGCGCTACCTTGCCGAAAAAGGGGGTAGCGATGCTGTTTCCTGTGTGGCGGAGGTAGCATCAGGAATGGATGAAGGCAAGCAAATATGAATATGTACATGTGTATATATGTATATGTCTGTGTATGTGTATGTATACATATGTATATGTGTATATGCTAATATGTATATGTATATGTATGCATATGTGCGTGTATGGGCCTTTATGTATGTATAAGTGTATATGAGTGGATGGGCCATTCTTCGTCTGTTTCCCGAGGCTACTTGGTGTTAAATGGAGAGTCTTTCCACAGACACAAAGGACGAGGTTAATACACAATCTGCTCATTGTTGGCGGTGCTGACAATGACAGGTATGAGGCTGTTCTTGCTGCGGTCAATACAGTCTTGTGTGGCGTGGCTGTGGCTGTTGACGCCGAACTGCAACACGGGGACGAGGGATCTCAGGTGGCGGGAGGTGACGATAACAGGTATGGTTAGCGTCCTTGATCCCATACTGTCGGAGGCGGTCCAGCTGATGGGTAGAGAGTCAAGGTTAGTGTGTGTGTGTGTGTGTGTGTGTGTGTGTGTGTGTGTGTGTGTGTGTGTGTGTGTCAGAGGAGCAAGTGTTTTCAATCACATATTTCCCTCTATTTTGTAACATCAGGCGAGTCCGACATTTTTCTGGCTTTGGGATCAAAGGAATTATTCTACATCGGGACGAAAGCCTCGATTACACAGGTTTTGTTCTACGTGTTCTAATTCTGTTCTCTCTCATAACATGAGAGGTGTGTTGTTCGGTCGCTGGGAACCTGCAGAAATGTGTAGACCACATGTATGGAACATGTTTTCTGTAGGTTCAGGATGTTATTATATAATCGGTAATACCTGATGTTGCTTATAAACACCCCTAGTTGTGTTTCATCAATTACAGACTTATTAGTTATATTTTTCGAGTTATAGACTTGCCTGGTTATAGACCCGACTGTTCACAAACCTGACTGGTAACAGACCCGGCTTGTTATAGACCCGACTGGTTATAGAACCCACTGTGTTATAGACCCGACTGATTACAGACTCGACTGCTTATAGACCCAAACGATGACAGACCTAAGTGATTATAGACCCAGCTTGTTATAGACCAGTTACAGATCCAGGAGGCAATAACTTGTGTTTACCCCTATCCGCGAGCAGATGAGGGGATCATAACTTGGCCAACCCACACCAGACATGATTCTAAAGCAGAGACGTGCAGGAGAAGTTTCCATATCACTGTAGGGCCATATTTACGAAACGTAATGTATCCATCATCTTGGACATAATCAAACAATCTATTGTTTAAATCTATTTATAATTGTCTGGGGGAGGGGTCAAGAAACTTGAGTTATCTCTCGTATCTTTGATCTCCTCTCTATGTATCAAATCTCACGGAGTCAATTAACCCTCACACACGAAGCCAGTTGGTAAAGGTGTTATGGTTCACGATATCACATGATCCAGGACGTCATTAAAAGGAACCAGTTACATCCTGACTACAGAGACATTGTCCCTGTGAACCGGAGGTGTAATTCACCGGCACAGCGAGGCCACTGTACCGCGAAGCATCCATCCGGGAGTGTGGATTTGTCGGTGGGGAGCTGGGGAGGTGATGGTGGGGAGGAGAGGTTGTGGAGGTGGTGATGGTGGGGAGGAGAGGTTGTGAAGGTGGTGATGGTGGGGAGGAGAGGTTGTGGAGGTGGTGATGGTGGGGAGGAGAGGTTGTGGTGGTGGTGATGGTGGGGAGGAGATGTTGTGAAGGTGGTGATGGTGGGGAGGAGAGGTTGTGAAGGTGGTGATCGTGGGGAGGAGAAGTTGTGGAGGTGGTGATGGTGGGGAGGAGAGGTTGTGAAGGTGGTGATGGTGGGGAGGAGAGGTTGTGGAGGTGGTGATGGTGGGGAGGAAAGGTTGTGGAGGTGGTGATCGTGGGGAGGAGAAGTTGTGGAAGTGGTGATGGTGGGGAGGAGAGGTTGGGGAGGTGGTGGTGGGGAGGTAAGGTTTGGGAGGTGGTGGTGGTGGTGGGGAGGTGAGGTTAGGGAGGCGATAATGGGGAAGTAGTGGTGGGATAGCGAGGCTGGGGGGGAGGGAGGATAGTGCCAAGATGTTGGTGATGGGGAGGTGTTACTGAGAGGGGATGAAGAGGAGCTGGCGGCGAGAGGTGAAGCTTCGGGAGGGTAGTGCCGGGAGGTGAGGCTTGGGGAGGGTAGTGCCGGGAGGTGAGGCTTGGGGAGGGTAGTGCCGGGAGGTGAGGCTTGGGGAGGGTAGTGCCGGGAGGTGAGGCTTGGGGAGGGTAGTGCCGGGAGGTGAGGCTTGGGGAGGGTAGTGTCCGGGAGGTGAGGCTTGGGGAGGGTAGTGCCGGGAGGTGAGGGTCAGAAGGTGGTGCAGGAGGGAGTGATGATGGGAGGATGTTGTCTGGGATGATACGAGCTGGGAGGATGTTACTCTCGAGTGAAGGTGTTTACAGAAATGCTATTTACCATGACGCCGCCCCTGTGGTGAACTCTTGGCAAGAATATAGCATAATGCTGTCCCTGTGGTCACTCCTGGCTAGCCTCCAGCATAATGCTGTCCCTGTAATCACTCCTGGCAAGCATGTAGCATAATGCTGTCCCTTGTGGTCACTCCTGGTAAGCTTGTAGCATAATGCTGTCCCTGCAGCCACTCCTGGCCAGCGACCAGCATAATGCTGTCCCTGTAGTCACTCCTGGCCAGCCTCCAGCATAATGCTGTCCCTGTAGTCACTCCTGGCCAGCCTCCAGCATAATGCTGTCCCTGTAGCCATTTCTGACCAGCGTCTAGAAAGAGACCCAAGATGGTGGATGGGCCGACCCCTGAACGAGTCTTGCTCTCTGGAGCGGAACTGATTCATCTAATCTCTCATCATCACCTCCATCGTTATCATCATGACACTTACTCTCGTTATGATTATCATCATCATTCATCATCATTCATCATTCTTTCCATCATCATCATTATCAACGTTAGAGGCATTCAGCGGCAGACTACCCCCTCCCCCCCTCCCCACACCTCTTTACACCCCTGGCGTATGGAAGGAGGTGAGGCCACCCCAGCTTAACATTCCCCCCCCCCCTCAACCACTCCACAGGATCATACAAAGGAGTAATAAAACTCCACTTCACCCAGACCCCCACCTGACCCAACCCCACCCAATCCCTTTGTCTATGTATACAGAGCAGAGGGCAGAAAATATATATTAAACTCCATCGCACTTTGCGATTCTTTTTTTTTGCTTGTCCTCCTCTCATTACATCCGTCGATCATCCCATGTCTTGAACGTCATGAAAGGCCCAACGAAGGGAGGAATTAGCGAGGCGAACTGAGGGAGTAAGGAGGGAGAGGAGGCGAGGGAGGAGGGAGAGGAAGCGAGAGAGGAGGAAGAGTTGAAGATGAGGTTGGAGGACGACATTAATGACTCCACCTCCTCCAGGGTAAGTCAACGACGAAGTCATTCTTAGAATTTATGATTACCTTACTGACTCTCGCGAGGAGAGAGGTCGGCCTCAGGGGTGTACGTCCCCAGTGGTAAAGGAGGGGAGGGAGTTAAGTCGACCTGGTGATCTCTTGATGATATAGGAAGGGGGAAGTCTTGATGATACAGGAGGGGGAGGGAGTTAAGTTGGTCTGGGGGATGTCTTGATGAGGGGGGAGTTAAGATGGTCTGGGGGATGTCTTGATGAGGGGGGAGTTAAGTTGGTCTGGGGGATGTTTTGATGAGGGGGGAGTTAAGTTGGTCTGGGGGATGTTTTGATGAGGGGGGAGTTAAGTTGGTCTGGGGGTTGTTTTGATGAGGGGGGAGTTAAGTTGGTCTGGGGGATGTTTTGATGAGGGGGCAGTTAAGTCGGTCTGGGGGATGTCTAGATGGTACAGGGGGAGGGAGTTAGTCTGTGACGACCTCGCTTATAACACACAATTCACGCGTCACACAGGCACTACAGACACACACACACACACACAAGCAGAGAGCGGAGGTGCTCCTGGAGATGTGTATTTGCAGCTTGTTCGTCCATTCGACAAGACGTCTGACAACATAGTCATCGCGGGAGAACTCCCCAGGATGGGGTGTATGATTCTCATCTCCTCTATGACGAAAAGAAAAAAAAAAAGATCCTCCAACAGACCTAATCCTGCTCCATCATTTTTGTTAGTCCTACGGGTCGACCTCTCAATCCTGTGCCACCGTGCTGGGTAGACCTACCGATTGTCGTCTCTCGGAGGTCGCCAGCACGACAGCTCCCTCCCTCCCACCACCACCAGCCGGTAAGAGGTTCGTGTGTGTGTGTGTGTGTGTGTGTGTGTGTGTGTCGTTGTTGTCCGTCGCTTCCGTCAGTCTGGAACACATGGCTGCGCCCTGGTCAGGTGGTGTCACAACTACTGACCCCTTGTCGGGTCCCTTGTGATAACACTTTGTGCCACAAGACCTATAATATATATATATATATATATATATATATATATATATATATATATATATATATATATATATATATATATATACTATCCCTGGGGATAGGGGAGTAAGAGTACTTCCTACGTATTCCCTGCGCGTCGTAGAAGGCGACTAAAAGGGAGGGAGCGGGAGGCTGAAATCCTCCCCTCTCGTTTTTAATATTCCAAAAGGAGGGACAGCGAAGGGTCCCAAGTGAGGGTTTCCCTCAAGGGCTCAGTATTCTGTTCTCAACGCTACCTCGCTAACGCGGGAAATGGCGAATAGTATAATATATATATATATATATATATATATATATATATATATATATATATATATATATATATATATATATATATACATATATATAGGCTCATACTCGAACGGCAAAGCAGCAGACATCTGGAAAATTTGGATTTCTAATTTCCAGTGGTCAGGCGACGACAACCGTGGAATCTGAATTAAAATCCTTCGACTCTCATTGGTCCCAGCGAGATCAAGGAGAACACCCTCCTCCTCCTCCTCCTCCTCTCCTCCTCCTCTCCTGCACTACCCCCCCTCCCCCCTACACACACACACACACACACACACACACACACACACACCGTTTTCCACACCCCCACCTCTCCTCCTCCCTCAGATTACTCGAGGGCGACAGGTGATTGGCTCTTCACCAGTGAATGTTGCCCCGTACAGAACCTGACGGATGAGATCCCTGCCAGAAGTACGATCTAGTAGATTTCTTCAGCTCGATTGGCTGGGTTAGGGAGGAGGCGCGCCGTTCGTGTGGCCTGCTCTGTGGCTCCTCCCCCCGTCACCTTACCTCACCAGCCACGATCAGGTCCTGGTGGTCAACGGTGAGGCCCAGACCCGTCGAAAAGGTTGACAACAACAAAAAAAGAAAAACTTTCGCGTGAGTCTGGTCGACCATTCGGGACCAAGGAGGAGACGAGCGTAATGGCAGAGCCAACTGGTTATCTTGATAACAAGCAAGAACGAAGCTGGTATTATGACTCTGAGTCGCTGGACGGATGAATAGTTATATTGCAAAGGTAATGGACGACGTTGTAATGTTAATCCAACCGTCGTTTTCTTCGACACGAACGTATTTGTCGCGATGTAGGAGACGGTTAAGAAAATACGAGAGCAACAAGCGGGTGTGTCAGCGAAAAATCCTGAGCAGAACAAAAAATGGATATGAGAATCATCACATAGGTAGGGTCGCAGTGGGTCACTTAAGAGGATTCGATTCTGTACACCAAACATAAAGCAGGTAATAATAGTCATTAAAAAAAGATAATCAGTCAAACCTGTAAATCATTTATACAATCCGAATCAGAATTACGCTAAATACCAAGAACCTAACGTTAGGAACGTAGACTTAGAAACGAAAGAAGAATGAAGAATTAAGAATAAAATTCAAAGGAGGGAAGGAACATACTGTCACTCAGTCACTGTCAAGGAGGGAAGGAGCATACTGTCACTCAGTCACTGTCAAGGAGGGAAGGAGCATACTGTCACTCAGTCACTGTCAAGGAGGGAAGGAGCATACTGTCACTCAGTCACTGTCAAGGAGGGAAGGAGCATACTGTCACTCAGTCACTGTCAAGGAGGGAAGGAACATACTGTCACTCAGTCACTGTCAAGGAAGGAAGGAACATACTGTCACACAGTCACTGTCAAGGAGGGAAGGAGCACACTGTCACTCAGTCACTGTCAAGGAGGGAAGGAACATACTGTCACTCAGTCACTGTCAAGGAGGGAAGGAACATACTGTCACTCAGTCACTGTCAAGGAGGGAAGGAACATACTGTCACTCAGTCACTGTCAAGGAGGGAAGAAACATAGTCACACAGTCACTGTCAAGGGGGAAAGTGACATACGTTGTCATATAATAAGACGATTTTCCTCTACCCCCTTCATATCTTTTTTTTTAATCAATTTATTTTGCAGAATACAGAGAGTAAATGTATCAAAACAGTTTCATCACCTTTACTGTGACAATGTAATTTCCACCTTCACCACCAGGAAGCTCTGCCACCGTTGTATTTACCGTTCCCCACCTGCAGAAACCAGTTTGCTCTTCGCTTTTATATTCATAAAAGGAGAAAAATTAACCAAATAGTATTCGAGAGAATTTCTTCGAGCACTCGCTTTCCTCTGACTTAACATGGACGACGACAACGACGAAAGGTAAACGACCAATATTATAACTGCCTGAGGAACACATCTTGATCATTTGGATGTAAAATATTCAGGAAAAACATATGGTTGGTGATAGCCAAGTGAGGTTCATCTGGCGTCAGATGGACAAAAAAAACCAGTTAATCTTGTTATTTGCAAAGTAAGGCAAAGATCCCCCCCAAAAGCGCACTGCGCGCATTCGCACACGCTGTGTGAAAAGAAAAAAGAAAAACAAGTCTTGCATCAAACGGGAGCTTCATAGCTTGACCTCCGTCCCCAGGACGTAACTAGAAGCATGTTACTTCCACACGTGTGCTTCACAGAGCGATGGCAAGAGTTGATGGTCTGTGGCTCGCCCGGACCCACTCCACCCACATACAGGAGGTGTGATCGGTCCTATGCGTTGTCTTGGAACTACATCTATCGCACTACTTTAAAACCAAGTCTACCGCACGGGTGTCAACGCGGTAACAGACACCGTCAAGGTGTATGATATCTGAGTGAATCAACGTCTCCCGGGGCACCAGCTCCACCTCGTCTTCCTCCACTGAACCCAGTGTGGATGACAAGAGTTGAGGCCTAGGGAGGGAACCACTGGCGATTCATGAAGAAGCATCATCACTCACGAAACGGATCCTCCGAGATGTGAATAACGAGCAGGAAGGAAGGAAGGAAGGAAAGGAAGGAAGGAAAGAAGGAAGGAAGGAAGGAAGGAAGGAAGGAAGGAAGGAAGGAAGGAAAGAAGGAAGGAAGGAAGGAAGGAAGGAAGGAAGGAAGGGCAGTGATGTAAACACGGTGAAATGAAACAGCTGGATTTTTCTATCTAAAGTTCCGGTACTCGCCATCATAGACGAGTCATCTAAAAGGGGAACTGTTCAGTCTCAGATCTTTACACTAATTCTAGAATGTCTAAGACTGCCAAACCTCCAGAGCAGCGCATCATCAAGCCATTACACCACAAACTGATTCCGCAGACGGGGGCACCTGTACGGCATAAACATGGAGCACAAGAATATACTGGGGTATCAGTTCAACCTTCGATCGATCACTTGATGTGCGCTTGTATCAGACATCAGACGTCAGGGGCCACGCAAAGCCTGACTGTGCAACCGGAGAAATACGGAACGGAGCAAAATTCTAGTGAGGTGGTGATGACTCCTGGAAAATACATAGAAAAATAATCATTTGCGATGACTTTCGGTGAGGTGTGTGTGTGTGTGTTTGAATTATTATTTTATTTCTTATTCTTTTTTTTTTAGTGCGAACTGCCATAAATGCAATCGAAAAAGAATTTGGAGTTAAGAAATGCAGTTCTGATGTTCCATCTTGTGTATCCACGTTGTCATTCGTTGTCTGATGAAGTTATGAAGGTTTGGTAACTGTCAGCGATCATGTCATTACAACGCATCGCAGGCAGACATTCGCATGCTGGCGAGGTCTCACTGGTCCTCAACTTCCCAGTAGCTGGAAGATGGATTCTCTGTGTGTTGAGGCAGTGTTAAGAAAGGCAGGGGATTGGACTATGTCTTTCGACAAAGAGAGGAATCTACACTGTGTTTAGAAACAGAGGTGAGGTTCCACCTGGGGAAGCAACTATAGCCATTGCTCTGCCCACACACACGCGTAATTCTGGATATGTTTCCCAAAGTAAGTTCAATTCGCAGAAGTGACAGTAGGTCCCAAAACTATTACACTTTTCATTATGCTCTCTTCCACATACACACACACACACATACACACACATACACACACACACACACACACACACACACACACACACACACATATATATATATATATATATATATATATATATATATATATATATATTTTTTTTTTTTTTTTTTTGCTTTGTCGCTGTCTCCCGCGTTTGCGAGGTAGCGCAAGGAAACAGACGAAAGAAATGGCCCAACCCACCCCCATACACATGTATATACATACGTCCACACACGCAAATATACATACCTACACAGCTTTCCATGGTTTACCCCAGACGCTTCACATGCCCTGATTCAATCCACTGACAGCACGTCAACCCCGGTATACCACATCGCTCCAATTCACTCTATTCCTTGTCCTCCTTTCACCCTCCTGCATGTTCAGGCCCCGATCACACAAAATCTTTTTCACTCCATCTTTCCACCTCCAATTTGGTCTCCCTCTTCTCCTCGTTCCCTCCACCTCCGACACATATATCCTCTCGGTCAATCTTTCCTCACTCATTCTCTCCATGTGCCCAAACCATTTCAAAACACCCTCTTCTTTTTTTTTTTTTTTTTTTTGCTTTGTCGCTGTCTCCTGCGTTTGCGAGGTAGCGCAAGGAAACAGACGAAAGAAATGGCCCAACCCACCCCCATACACATGTATATACATACACGTCCACACACGCAAATATACATATATATATATATATATATATATATATATATATATATATATATATATATATATATATATATATATATATATATATATATATATATGTGCTGGAAATGAGATGTTTGAGGACAATGTGTGGTGTGAGGTGGTTTGATCGAGTGAGTAACGTAAGGGTAAGAGAGATGTGTGGAAATAAAAAGAGCGTGGTTGAGAGAACAGAAGAGGGTGTTTTGAAGTGGTTTGGGCACATGGAGAGGATGAGTGAGGAAAGATTGACCAAGAGGATATATGTGTCGGAGGTGGAGGGAACAAGGAGAAGAGGGAGACCAAATTGGAGGTGGAAAGATGGAGTGAAAAAGATTTTGTGTGATCGGGGCCTGAACATGCAGGAGGGTGAAAGGAGGGCAAGGAATAGAGTGAATTGGAGCGATGTGGTATACCGGGGTTGACGTGCTGTCAGTGGATTGAAGCAGGGCATGTGAAGCGTCTGGGGTAAACCATGGAAAGCTGTGTAGGTATGTATATTTGCGTGTGTGGACGTATGTATATACATGTGTATGGGGGGGGGGGGGTGGGGCCATTTCTTTCGTCTGTTTCCTTGCGCTACCTCGCAAACGCGGGAGACAGCGACAAAGTATAAAAAAAAAAGAAAAAAAAAAAATATATATATGTATATATATATATATATATATATATATATATATATATATATATATATATATATATATATATATATATATATATATATATATGTATATATATATTACTATTCAGACTGTGTAGGCAAAAACGTTAAGCAAAGGAAAATACATAAAAATGAAAGTGGAAATTGATTGAGCTCAAGTGTTTGTGGAGCCGAGACTTGGGAGTGAAGAGGATGTTGGACGAGGGAGTAAACACGACCAGTGATTACCATCATCTGCTCCTCTGCCTCCCACACTTGTCTCGTCCCACCCACCACTGGACGTTATGGTGCCATGGTTGTCATGTTGTCCCACCACTGGACGTTATGGTGCCATGGTTGTCATGTTGTCCCACCACTGGACGTTATGGTGCCATGGTTGTCATGTTGTCCCACCACTGGACGTTATGGTGCCATGGTTGTCATGTTGTCCCACCACTGGACGTTATGGTGCCATGGTTGTCATGTTGTCCCACCACTGGACGGTGTCGTGCCATGGTTGTCTTGTCCCACCACTGGACGGTGTGGTGCCATGGTTGTCATGTTGTCCCACCACTGGACGGTACAGTTCCATGATTGTGCTGACAGACAGTTCCAGGTCAAGTTCAGCGACGCATTACTAAAAAAGAAAAAAAGAAGTTCGTTGCTTCGGAAGGGTTTACGAAGTCGTGGCTTTACATTTCAAACTCTTTTTTGGGCATCTCCGACGCTCATGTAGTATGCACTAACGCATGCGAATACGCATCGTGCAGTCATGGTATCCCATTCGTGATGAAGATGGTGCTGCAAAAATATCTGGTTGATCTTACTGCAAGCATCAACAACTCGTACCACTCTACCGCCACGTAGAAATTGATTAATCAAACTGCGTTAACCAAGGGATCCAACTGGTACGATTACTTACTGAAAGTAGTGCTAGGAATTTGGATCTTTGGCTAAGTGGCCTCCCTAAAGGAGAAAGAAAAAAAACTTTTTGCTCAACATTTCCGTCTGACGAAATATTTCTCAGTGACTTGAGACCGGAAGAGTTGGGTTCAAGCTTTACTGCCGTCAGTAAAGCCGCGGTGAGGCTGACCCGGTGTCTTTACTGGAGGAAAAAAGGAAATTCTTAGATTCAGCATCTACGTTGATTTAGGAAGTTGGCTTCCTCGTCTAGAACTTCGAAGTGATGGATCAAAGGGCTTCCTGGCCGAGAGCTTCGCAGGAATATCAGTGATGGATCAAATCCCTGAGTGATGCAAGATATTCCCAGCAAAGAGTCTGACCCCTTGACTAATACCAGCGCCTCCAGCAGTCAAGGATTTAATTCCTAACAGATGATCCCCCGTTACCCACTCCCATCCTTTACTCTCTCCACCTATTCCCCCATCACCCAGCACCATTCCAACCCTCTTCACCTATTCCCTCGTCATCCATCACCATCCTGACCTTCTAGCACCATTCCCCCATAACCCAGTCCCATCTTGCCCCTCTACAACCATTCCCCCATACCTCAGTCTCATCTTGCTCCTCTACAACCATTCCCCCATAACCCAGTCCCATCTTGCCCCTCGACAACCATTCCCCCATAACCCAGTCCCATCCTGACCCCTCTACAACCATTCCACCCACCCAATACTCCTGGTGGCTCGCCTCCCAGGTACAATTACCGTCCAATCTCGGATAATTCATGTATATGAGAAGTCCAAGGAATGGCTGGTCTCCACCCCAGCGCAGAGACCACCTCAGGACTAACACACCTAGCGTTGTGCGGACCAACGACACTTCTCGGTGCTGCTGCCGAAGACAGGAACGAAGTAGAGATACGATCTTATCACTTCACTAAGATCAGGATAGTGGCCTTCAGCTCGATCCAGGGCTGGGGGACGTAATAGAGGTACGAGAACATCACCTTAACCAAGATGACGATAGAGACTATTGGCTGTTATCTTGGGATAGGAAAGCAGTAAAGAGAAGATCGTATCATCTTTACTAAGATGAGGATGATGAGCTGTTGGCTTTACCTAAAACCAGGAACTTGATAAAGACTAACATCTTTACTCTGTCCTTTACCCAGACGTACAGACGCAGTTGGTGTCACCGCCTAAAAGAACAACGGTGGATATCTTTACTTGGGGTCAGATATGCCAGGTAATGATACGGCGGCCGATGAACGCCTTCTTGGTGTGTTACCAAAGGCTCTCTCTCCTACAGTGTCGGTTGACCCCTTGAGCACGACGGTACGACCCTTGAGCACGACGGTAAGACCCTTGAGCAAGACAGTACGACCCTTGAGCACGACGGTACGACCCTTGAGCACGACAGTACGACCCTTGAGCACGACGGTACGACCCTTGAGCACGACGGTACGACCCTTGAGCACGACGGTACGACCCTTGAGCACGATAGTGCGACCCTTGAGCAAGAAGGTACGACCCTTGAGCACGAAGGTATTATCCTTGAGTACGACGGTACCTTTCCTGGAGCGTCACGGTACGACCCTGGATCATTACAGAACGTTTTCTTGAACGTAGCGGTACGACCCGAAAGCACAATAGCATGACCCTGGAACATGACCCTTGACCATCACAGCACGACCCTAAAGCATGCCGGTACGACCCTTGAGCATGACGGTGCGACCCTTAAACACGACCCTGCGACCCTTGAGCACGACCGCTCAACCCCTTGAGTATGTTGGCTTGGCCTTTGACCTGACTTAAACAAGGCACAGGTCAAAGGCCAGACCAATCATACCCAAGGGTCGTACCGCCAGATTCAAGGGTCGTGTATTCGTGCTCAAGGGTCGTATAGTCGTGCTCAAGGGTCTTACCGTCGTGCTTAAGGTTCGTACTGTCTTGCTCAAGGGTCTTACCGTCGTGCTCAAGGGTCGTATAGTCGTGCTCAAGGGTCGTATAGTCGTGCTCAAGGGGTTAATGTTGACAGACTCCGTTCGTTAAGATTACCAACAGTAAACAGTAAGTTTAGACCGAGGCGCCACTAGAGTTTACAAGGTGAAATAACATCTTGTATACAAACGCAATCAATACCACCACCAAAACGAACAGATTCGACGATTAGGTACGAACGAAACACGTAGAGAAATTCCTGTTCAGATATTCGTATTATAATTCTTTACATCCCGTGAGAGGAAAAAAAAAAGAAGAAAATACGGAGGTCATTTGCACTGTAGATAGAATTCTATTCTAGTTACGTTTTACGAATTCATTCGTTCATTTTTTTTTTTTTTTTGTTAGTTGAGATAGCACGGTCAACGGAAGCCTTAATCACGGCCTTCTTATGAACACTATATATATATAGAAGCAGTGAAAAGTTTTTATCAAGGATGTAAGGCATGTGTACGTGTAGGAAGAGAGGAAAGTGATTGGTTCTCAGTGAATGTTGGTTTGCGGCAGGGGTGTGTGATGTCTTCATGGTTGTTTAATTTGTTTACGGATGGGATTGTTAGGGAGGTGAATGCAAGAGTTTTGGAGAGAGGGGCAAGTATGCAGTCTGTTGTGGATGAGAGAGCTTGGGAAGTGAGTCAGTTGTTGTTCGTTGATGATACAGCGCTGGTGGCTGATTCGGGTGAGAAACTGCAGAAGCTGGTGACTGAGTTTGGTAAAGTGTGTGAAAGAAGAAAGATGAGAGTAAATGTGAATAAGAGCAAGGTTATTAGATACAGTAGGGTTGAGGGACAAGTCAATCGGGAGGTAAGTTTGAATGGAGAAAAACTGGGTGAAGTGTTTTAGATATCTAGGAGTGGATTTGGCAGCGGATGGAACCATGTAAGCGGAAGTGAATCATAGAGTGGGGGAGGAGGCGAAAGTTCTGGAAGCGATGAAAAATGTGTGGAAATAGAGAAAGTTATCTTGGAAAGCAAAAATGGGTATGCTTGAAAGAATAGTGGCTCCAACAATGTTATATGGTTGCGAGGCGTGGGCTATAGACAGAGTTGTGCGGAGGAGGGTGGATGTGCTGGAAATGAGATGTCTGAGGACAATATGTGGTGTGATGTGGTTTGATCGAGTAAGTAATGAAAGGGTAAGAGAGATGTGTGGCAATAAAATGAGTGTGGTTGAGAGAGCAGAAGAGCGTGTGTTGAAATGGTTTGGTCACATGGAGAGAATGAGTGAGGAAAGATTGACAAAGAGGATATATGTGTCAGAGGTGGAGGAAACGAGGAGAAGTGGGAGACCAAATTGGAGGTGGAAAGATGGAGTGAAAAAGATTTTGAGTGATCGGGGCCTAAACATGCAGGAGGATGAAAGGCATGCAAGGAATAGAGTGAATTGGAACGATGTGGTATACCGGGGTCGACGTGCTGTCAATGGAATGAACCAGGGCATGTGAAGCGTCTGAGGTAAACTATGGAAAGCTTTGTGGGGCCGGGATGTGGAAAGGGAGCTCTGTTTCGGTGCATTATACATGACAGCTAAAGACTGAGTGTGAACGAACGTGGCCTTTGTTGCCTTTTCCTAGCGCTACCTCGCGCACATGCGGGGGGAGGGGGTTTTCATTTCATGTGTGGCGGGGTGGCGACGGAAATGAATAAGGGCAGACACTGTGAATTATATACATGAGTATATATGTATATGTCTGTGTGTGTATATATATGTATACGATGAGATGTATAGTATATATATGTGTGTGTGTGGACGTGTATGTATATACATGTGTATGTGGGTGGGTTGGGCCATTCTTTCGTCTGTTTCCTTGCGTTACCTCGTTAACGCGGGAGACAGCGACAAAATATAATGAATGATATATATATATATATATATATATATATATATATATATATATATATATATATATATATATATATATATATATATACCTTAGCCTGAGCCAGGTACCCATTTTACCGACCAACCCGTAAGGGTGGATGAACAGCTGGGTTGACTATGGACCGACTGCCGCAACCAGGATTCGAACCTACGTCCTGGTTGGACCCTAGGTGGCCGCAGTTCAATAGTATCCCCCGAAAGCCAAAGCATTTGTAGAATTTTGTTAGTACTAAGACTTAAACAAACTATAGTAACAAAAATGTCCTTCAGGCATGTGAAGAAAAAAAGGGGGTCTAACGCTGACGCTTACAGAAATTTCAGTGGCATTCAGACCCCAAACCTCATACAAGAAAAATTTATTCGTGACTTGAGATATTTGTGCTGATGTTGATGGGGTATATATGAAGGAACAGTCAGACAGAACTAGTAAATTCCTTAAGAAATTATCTTTAAAAAAAATTATCTGATTCATACCAGTCAGAGACGCGATCTGTGGTTGAACTCAATTCTGGGAATTATTGATAAAGAATAAACTCTAATAATCGCACCTGTCGATGATGAATTATAATCATTCAAGTATCCTGAAATGACATTTTACGATATGAATTGCTAGGAACTTTGACAATTCACCTAGAATGTCAAAAAGAACACGAATTTCACATTTGACAGACACGTCTCGGAACTACTGCAGAGCAAGAATTTCAAAAACTGAACTATTCTCATTTTCTGCACACACACACACACACACACACACACACACACACACACACACACATAGAAAACATAGAAAAGACCTCAGGATAACGTGGAATTAGAATCATATTTCCAGCATTATCTTTGCCCACTTATGCTGGTATATTTTGAAGTATGCATTCCCAACGTATTGTATTGTGTGTCCTGACGGCTTGCGACCCGCTCCCTCCACCGCCAACCACGACCAACACTAACAGTTCTGACGTCACTGACGCGTCAAACTTAACCAAAAAGAGAAGTGTGTATTATAGATAGTGTTAAGTGCACCAGATTTCATGTGCGTATGCATGCAAGTGCGCCTGCGTACAGTTCTGTGTGTAAATATATATATATATATATATATATATATATATATATATATATATATATATATATATATATATATATATATATACATATATATTCCTTCACACTCAGTCTCTAGCTGTCATGTATAATGCACCGAAACCACAGCTCCCTTTCCAAATCCAGGCCCCACACAACTTTCCATGGTTTACCCCAGACGCCTCACATACCCTGGTTCAATCCACTGACAGCACGTCGTCCCCGGTATACCACATCGTTCCAATTCATTCTATTCCTTGCACGCCATTCACCGTCCTTCATGTTCAGGCCCCGATCACTCAAAATCTTTTTCACCCCATCCCTCCACCTCCAATTTGGTCTCCCACTTCTCCTCGTTCCCTCCACCTCTGAAAAATGTATTCTCTTTGTCAATCTTTCCTCGATCATTCTGAGAGTCCATGTGACCAAGCCATTTCAATACACCCTCTTCTGCTCTCTCAACCACTCTTTTCAGTACTGCACATCTCTCTGACTCTTTCATTACTTACTTACTCGATCAAACCATCTCACACCACATATTGTCCTTAAATATCTCATTTCCAACACATCCACCCTCCTCCGCACAACCCTATTCTATAACCCACGCCTCGCAACCATATAACATTGTTCGAACCACTATTCCTTCAAACATATATATAAATGAATATATATATATATATATATATATATATATATATATATATATATATATATATATATATATATATATATATATATATATATTCACATTTACTCTTAACTTTCTTCTTCCACACACTTTACCAAACTCAGTCACCAGCTTCTGCAGTTTCTCACATGAATCAGCCACCAGCGCTGTATCATCAGCGAACAACAACTGACTCACTTCCCAAGCTCTCTCATCCCCAACAGACTTCATACTTGCCCCTCTTTCCAAAACTCTTGCATTTACCTCCCTAACAACCCCATCCATAAACAAATTAAACAACCATGGAGACATCACACACCCCTGCCGCAAACCTACATTCACTGAGAACCAATCACTTTCCTCTCTTCCTACACGTACACATGCCTTACATCCTCGATAAAAACTTTTCACTGCTTCTAACAACTTTCCTCCCACACCATATATTCTTAATACCTTCCACAGAGCATCTCTATCAACTCTATCATATGCCTTCTCCAGATCCATAAATGCTACATACAAATCCATTTGCTTTTCTAAGTATTTCTCACATACATTCTTCAAAGCAAACACCTGATCCACACATCCTCTACCACTTCTGAAACCACACTGCTCTTCCCCAATCTGATGCTCTGTACATGCCTTCACCCTCTCAATCAATACCCTCCCATATAATTTACCAGGAATACTCAACAAACTTATACCTCTGTAATTTGAGCACTCACTCTTATCCCCTTTGCCTTTGTACAATGGCACTATGCACGCATTCCGCCAATCCTCAGGCACCTCACCATGAGTCATACATACATTAAATAACCTTACCAACCAGTCAACAATACAGTCACCCCCTTTTTCAATAAATTCCACTGCAATACCATCCAAACCTGCTGCCTTGCCGGCTTTCATCTTCCGCAAAGCTTTCACTACCTCTTCTCTTTTTACCAAATCATTTTCCCTAACCCTCTCACTTTGCACACCACCTCGACCAAAACACCCTATATCTGCCACTCTATCATCAAACACATTCAACAAACCTTCAAAATACTCACTCCATCTCCTTCTCACATCACCACTACTTGTTATCACCTCCCCATTTGCGCCCTTCACTGAAGTTCCCATTTGCTCCCTTGTCTTACGCACTTTATTTACCTCCTTCCAGAACATCTTTTTTATTCTCCCTAAAATTTAATGATACTCTCTCACCCCAACTCTCATTTGCCCTTTTTTTCACCTCTTGCACCTTTCTCTTGACCTCCTGTCTCTTTCTTTTATACATCTCCCACTCAATTGCATTTTTTCCCTGCAAAAATCGTCCAAATGCCTCTCTCTTCTCTTTCACTAATACTCTTACTTCTTCATCCCACCACTCACTACCCTTTCTAATCAACCCACCTCCCACTCTTCTCATGCCACAAGCATCTTTTGCGCAATCCATCACTGATTCCCTAAATACATCCCATTCCTCCCCCACTCCCCTTACTTCCATTGTTCTCACCTTTTTCCATTCTGTACTCAGTTAAGAGTAAATGTGAATAAGAGCAAGGTTATTAGGTACAGTAGGGTTGAGGGTCAAGTCAATTGGGAGGTGAGTTTGAATGGAGAAAAACTGGAGGAAGTGAAGTGTTTTAGATATCTGGGAGTGGATCTGGCAGCGGATGGAACCATGGAAGCGGAAGTGGATCATAGGGTGGGGGAGGGGGCGAAAATTTTGGGAGCCTTGAAAAATGTGTGGAAGTCGAGAACATTATCTCGGAAAGCAAAAATGGGTATGTTTGAAGGAATAGTGGTTCCAACAATGTTGTATGGTTGCGAGGCGTGGGCTATGGATAGAGTTGTGCGCAGGAGGATGGATGTGCTGGAAATGAGATGTTTGAGGACAATGTGTGGTGTGAGGTGGTTTGATCGAGTAAGTAACGTAAGGGTAAGAGAGATGTGTGGAAATAAAAAGAGCGTGGTTGAGAGAGCAGAAGAGGGTGTTTTGAAATGGTTTGGGCACATGGAGAGAATGAGTGAGGAAAGATTGACCAAGAGGATATATGTGTCGGAGGTGGAGGGAACGAGGAGAAGAGGGAGACCAAATTGGAGGTGGAAAGATGGAGTGAAAAAGATTTTGTGTGATCGGGGCCTGAACATGCAGGAGGGTGTAAGGAGGGCAAGGAATAGAGTGAATTGGAGCGATGTGGTATACAGGGGTTGACGTGCTGTCAGTGGAGTGAATCAAGGCATGTGAAGCGTCTGGGGTAAACCATGGAAAGCTGTGTAGGTATGTATATTTGCATGTGTGGACGTGTGTATGTACATGTGTATGGGGGGGGGGGGGGTTGGGCCATTTCTTTCGTCTGTTTCCTTGCGCTACCTCGCAAACGCGGGAGACAGCGACAAAGTATAAAAAAAAAAAAAAAAAAAAATATATATATATATATATATATATATATATATATATATATATATATATATATATATATATATATATATATATATATATATATATATATAAAGAGAGAGAGAGAGAGAGAGAGAGAGAGAGAGAGAGAGAGAGAGAATTAGACAAACAGATAGACAGAGACTCTGACAAGCACATTGATAGATAGATAGATAGACAGACAGACAGACAGAGAGATAGAGAAACAGATAGACATATATTTGAAAAACCAATTTTTTCCCCCTTTCACTGTAAACTAATTGGCTTTACCTTCTCCTCTTCCCCCCCCCCCCCCCCCCCTAAAAAGGAAATTATTCATATATGCCGAAAAAATATATTTATCAGACAAGAAATATAACATCGTATCATTTATATAATCTTATTTCATTCTGCCACCACCTGTGGAAGTCTGCCACCACCTGTTTTAGTCTGCCACCACCTGTACCTGTCTACCTCCACCTGTGTTTGTCTACCACCACCTGTGTTAGTCTGCCACCACCTGTGCCTGTCTACCACCACCTGTGTTAGTCTGCCACACCTGTGTCTCTCTCTACCACCACCTGCGTTAGTCTGCCACCACCTGTGTTAGTCTGCCACCGCCTGTACCTGTCTACCTCCACCTGTGTGTCTACCACCATCTGTGTTAGTCTGCCACCACCTGTACCTGTCTACCACCACCTGTGTTTGTCCACCACCACCTGTGTTAGTCTGCCACCACCTGTGTCTGTCTACCACCACCTGTGTTAGTCTGCCACCACCTGTGTTAGTCTACCACCACCTGTGTTTGCCAACACCTTCCAACATTTGTCTGCCACCACCTGTCTGCCACCCCCACCCCTGAGGTTCACCTGGTCTGTGTACCCGCGGAAGATCAATACTTGGCCACCCTCCCCCCCCCCCTCCCCCAGGGGACCACCTCCCCCACCCCCTACGTGTCCCCCCACCACCACCATATCCCCCCACCCCATCTCCGTGTCCTCCTCCCCTCCCCATGTCCTCCATATCCCTATTGTTTTCTTTCTACCCCCTCCCTTTTCTTTCCCTCCCCCCTATGTGTCCTCCCCCACCTCCCCCTTCCTTCTTCTCCCTACTTCCCCTGCACCCCTTACGTACACCCCCAACACTTCACCCCCGTCTCCCTTACCCCTGCACGCTGTCTGTCCTTCAATGTCCCTCCACCTCCCTCACTCCTTCTATATAACCTTTATAACCGCGTCTTCCTCCTCCATACTTCCCTCAGCCCGTGTCTTCCTCCTCCATACTCCGCTCAGCCCGCGTCTTCCTCATTCCCCTCAGCCCACGTCTTCCTCATTCCCCCAGCCCGTATCTTCCTCATTATCCCCAGCCCGCGTCTTTCTCATTCCCCTTAGCCCGTGTCTTCCTCCTCGATACTCCCCTCGCCCGCATCTTACTCATTCCCTCCAGTTCGTGTCTTCCTCATTTCCCTCAGCCCGCGTCTTCCTCATACCCTCAGCCCGTGTCTTCCTCATACCCTCAGCCCGCGTCTTCCTCATACCCTCAGCCCGTGTCTTCCTCATACCCTCAGCCCGTGTCTTCCTCATAGCTACGTCCTACTTCCTCTTCTCCTGATCATCGTTCCTTCTTCAATCTTGCTCTCCCCTGCTCCTCGTCCTCCCCCTCATCCCCACGCTCCTGTCCCTCAGGGGAGGACGCATGTCCCCACCAGGCAAGTTCCTGTGTTTCCTGGGGTACCCAAGGAAGGCACTCTGGCTCCCTCGACGTTTACGATAATCTATCGTGAAGTTTCTGAATACGAAAGATCTATCCATAGGCTTCCGTGCGAGAAGGCATTTTGAGTCTACTAGTGTGTCAGTATGATGGTGTGTGTGTGTGTGTGAGTGTGTGTGTGTGTGTGTGTGTGTGTATAGAGGGATAATTACAAGTAATGAAGCCTGCTCGTTCGGGTCATGGTGCGCACGCTGGGATTGGGTGCTGAAGGGTCGATCCTAACTTATACCTACTTCGATCTGCTCTCATAATGCATAGTGTATGAACGTAATCCCCCACCAGCGTTCTTGGCCCCCTTCTCTATTCCTCCTTCTGGAAAAGTAAAAACTGGAGGGGAGGATTTCCAGACCCCCCCCCCCCTCCCTCCCCTTTTGGTCGCTTTTACGACACTCAGGGAATACGTGGGAAGTATTCTATTTCCCCTATCCCAGGGATAATATATATATATATATATATATATATATATATATATATATATATATATATATATATATATATATAGTCATCAGTAACGGTAAACGCCGAACATAAAGACACATAAACTGGGGATCGCGGGTTCGCAACCCCGGACACTGGACCCGAAACCCTCGCGTTAAATGAAATGACTTCGATGAGACACACGTGGTCACCTGTTGGCGTCTGTCTTCGAGGTTCTGAGAATCTAGATACACTGTTAAGTCTTATCAGGGGAAGCGAACTCTGATCATCTACCTGATGGAACTTATCTATTGTCCATTAAGGATTAATGGTAAGGATTATATCAGAAACGTCTTGCTCTATCCTTCATCAATGATTAACGATCACTTTTAATGATTAACGATTTTTGGTGTCATCATGTACTATGTGTCCTAACTCCGATGCATGATCATTACTCGTTCTCTCACTACCCTGCATCTACGGGAGCTGCTAGTGTCCTTCCTCCTTGCCTGGATGGGAATGAACCAAGAGTTGACATGTGTGGCGTATCTTGTATACACGGTCCTGAAGTGTTCTGCTGCGGGTCCTGTGAACGCTGGCGGGAGGGAGGGAGAGAGGGAGCTAGAGGGGCAACTGAGGTGAAGGGGAAGAGAAACCAGGTAGGAAGGGGGGGTTATCTATTACCACGCTCTGATAGGCGTGTGGACAAATTGCACTTATTCATCCCAAATCAATAAGAGATACATGTGTGTGTGTGTGTGTGTGTGTGTGTGTGTGTGTGTGTGTGTGTGTGTGTATGTCTTTTCCGTGTACAGACTAATGGTAATCATGTACTGCCAGTAGATTTAGTTTATTCTTTCGAGTGTTGTCCCTGGGAAAAACACAAAGTTAATCACGAGCGGAGGACGACTGGTGGAGCTAGAAAACGAGAGCGGACGGTCTGTGAAACCGTATCCAGTAATCAGTCACTTAATTGCTTTCCTACTCTCTCTCTCTCTCTCTCTCTCTCTCTCTCTCTCTCTCTCTCTCTCTCTCTCTCTCTCTCCTGCTATCAGCCAACCTCGAAAAGCACCTAATTTCACCATCCAAAGAAGAACGTTGAAAACAACAAGGAAACAACAGAGTTCCAACGGGAAAGCAACACAGAATGTTCAATGAAGAAAGAGGGAATTATCATGAGGACAAAAAAAGAGTCACCAATAGAAGAACAAAGAACAAAAAAGAGGAACAAGAACCTAGGAAGTCAAAGAACAAATAATCTTCAGTCTTAACCATTGGGTAATGGAACACGAGATGTTCTCTGTTCTATCCTACTGTTCGCGAACCCCTATGAACATATCATGTATCTACCGTTGCTCCACCATAATGGTAAGATATGATCAGGGAAGAGGAGTGGGTGGGGAATGTCAGACAACAGAAGACCCTGATGGTCTGTGATAAGGGTCCCCCTGTATGATACCACAGTGACAGTTCGTGCACTCTAAACTCCTCATCTTCATAGCTAGAAAGAGGATAGTACAGCAAAATGCACCGCTGTACTGATCCACGTTGGCTGACTCAAAAGGAGCACTGTATCATACAGTAACCCGAATAGATGGAAAAGGTTGAGATAAGATGATGGTACTGGCGTATATGAAGGAAAACATCCTCAAACGCTAAAGAGAAGAAAATGTTTGAGTGACACTAGACACACAGCTGCAGCTGGAAGAGTGAGTGTGTGTGTGCACCACAGGGAGACTCCTCATACGAAAGATAACCATATGGGGAAAGGATATGGGGAAAGGAGGGAGGGAAAGGGTCAGGTCCCAGGACTGCGTCAACTAACCCCCCCCCCCCCCCCGCCCCCTTTCCGCCTCTCACCAGGCGTAAACAACCCTCACAACGCGATATTGCTCACGTACCCAGTTTAACCCAAACAAACTTTCTTTCCATAAGCTTGCAGTTCATGAACAAGCCGGTAAACAACCCCGCCACTCTATTCTGTTTACCGAGCAAACACACTATAAACAGATGCATGTCCACGGTAAATAGAGCCTGTAAAAAACATGGAGCAAACATGAGCCTTAACTGAAGAATACTTAAGACTCCTGAGAGTCAAAATGTACCTTATCCAAATAACCTCTTTCCAGTTTCGCGAATATCTTAACGCCGTTTTTCATTTCATTTTCATGTCGTCCGTCACATTTCGTTTACGTTAAGTCATCTCTTAAGTCACGTGTTTTGTTACGTCTTCCGCAGTGGAATCCTCACAACTTCGGGAGGGTATGTTGATTACGTTACGTTCTCCAGACGTCGAATCCTCGACACCAGAAATACATTTGAAGCCTTGATTTACAATCTTCGTATTTTTCTTTCCTTTTCTTTTTTTTTTGTCTTCTTTTTACTTATAGTTTTCATGCAAAAATCGGACTGGTGGTGGGCGTCTCTTTGAGAGACGGTGCCCACGCATCCATGAGCGTAAAACTATATATATATATATATATATATATATATATATATATATATATATATATATATATATATATAAAACCTGTGACAGCTGGGTCGACTGTGGACCGACTGCCGCAAACAGGATTCGAACCTACGGGCTCGAGCTTGGGCGGCCCGTGAATGCCTCACGGTCAGGATCGCCAACGGCTACACCACGGAGGTTCGTCAACAATAGTTTCAAAATCTGAACTACAGTTCTACAGCTTCAAAAATTCCTCGTCAACGACTGTTTCCACATCCAGCTGGTGTCAGAACGAGTAACAAGATAAACCTGTGTACCAAAATATCGTTCGTCTTTCATTCCTCTTCTTTTTGAGACAAGATAATTCCAGGTCCCAGAGCTATCTCAACACCGTTCAAAAATAATCCCACTGCATTTTGCAAGGAATTGTGCTCTACGCCATTGCTTCTGAGCCACTTCGAAGTTATAAGTGGTTCATTTTCGCCTACGTGTGTACACAGTTCCAGTAAAGCACTCCCACTTTGATGCTCCTTGTCCATTCGTACACTATAGGCTCTTGAAAACAGTATCAACCACGACTATACCAACTGCATATTACTATATCTGGAACCCTTGATATATTATACGTATAAGAAAAATAGAAATCCCCAGCTTTGGCCATCCATATCTGCTCATTGGATGAAGTCACTCAATGCCGCAACATACGAGCTTAGGAAGGTGTTTTCTGCGCTAGGGTCTCCATGGTGTGGAGGTTAGTGTTACCGACTCAGACATATGTACGGGATAGCCTAGGTGCGGGCCCGCGTGGGCTCGAATCCTATTCGTGGCATTCAGTCCGCTGTTCATCCTCCCCTCGAGATTGGTCGATAAACTGGGTATCTTGGTTACGCTAGGTTTTATATTATATATTATATATATATATATATATATATATATATATATATATATATATATATATATATATATAGAGAGAGAGAGAGAGAGAGAGAGAGAGAGAGAGAGAGAGAGCACTAATGAGATGGTCTTGATTAGGAAGTTCACATGTCCGCATCGTTACAGCCAACATAAACAAAACAGTACTCACGGTTCTCAATACCTTATGAAATAAAAAGGTGGGGTAACTGTTTCCCTCGACTCTCGCTGCCCAGTGATGTGAAAATGGTGATCAATTTTCAATGCTCTTATTACCCAGAGGCATAAATATGTACGCTTCCAGTTAGGCAATCGTTTTATAGCTTGCTCATAAAACGCGATTGTTCATTCACTATCTTATCTTACAAGAGAACATGTACATATTGTTCTTGATAGGCTATTACCTAAATACTAATGCCAGGTAAAAATCTACCTGGGCTATTTTCTAAAACATCAGAGACATTATTAAAATCTACAGAGAAAGTCCAGTCTAATGTATGTAGGAGGTACGGTTATCGTATGCAAGAAAATAAAGAATCAGACTCTAAGGTGTTACCACATATTACTCAAGAAATCAATCACCTTTCACAGCTGAACCTGAGAAACTGGATGGATCAACGATGAGAATGTTATAATACAGGCGCTGTGACTTACACACGGGGGGATTACATGTTATCATGACATTCACTGGTTAAACTACATATACCAACCAATACCATAAGTAACTCATATTCTCATACCTTAATAATAAATGATAAATAGGCCAGTAAAGAAAAAGGGAAAACATGACTGATTTAGAATAAATGTGGGTTGCAGTGGGTAGAGAATTGCATTCAAAGTCCAGCCTTCCTTCCATCTCTGCTCCAGTCTTCCGTTCGTGACACTCGTTACATCATCAATATCTATCTACGTGGGAAAGCCCCCAATACACATGTGAACGATAAACACAACCATCCCTTTACGTCTCAGTACTTCAAACTGACCGGTTTTTAATACCTACATAATTATGTCCATCCTTCTTTGATAATAAACTCGTTTTAATAAAGATAGTCTATCATGACCGCAGGCTAGACATACAGTTGTTACCATGAAAAACTATGTGTAAATTAAGAGAATATATTCCAGCCTGGAGTCTACAAAATCTCTGTCCAAGACAAGCTGAACCTTTCAACTTGTTTTGTACTTGTCATATCCATTTTTTTTCCTATCCCTACATATATCGAAGGACTGTTTGCTGTTTACGTCACCAATATGTTAAAAAAAAAAAATATATGGGTTTTACAAAGGCTACCCCTCACTATTCTCACTGCCTTGTGTGTGTGTGTGTGTGTGTGTGTGTGTGTGTGTCTGTGTGTGTGTCTGTTTCTTTTGTGATTATATGAGAAGTAGATAAATTTCAAGCCAACGCCAATGGGATGGAGTGTGCGCACACGGCTGCGCAGTTGGGCGAGCTGGCTGTTGACGTCATGAATGCCATATCCGAAGGACATTTTCATATTTATCAAATCAATTTACCTTCCACTGACGGACCCCGGGATGGAGCGTGATGTACGGGTATTGCCACACTGCAACAGTCGACACTAGGGGCAACTTTGATCACAGTCGACGTAACAAGTGAGAATCGATGGGCAGATGTTGGAAAATTGTAAAATACTGATTGGACTCTCTCTCTCAGATCACCCCACTCCTAACAACTTTAGACCCTCTCTTGTGATCGCTGTACAACGTCCCCGGAGACACAACAAAAGGCCCCCGCAATTCAGAGCTCCTGCTGAATGAGTTCCCCCTTGATATCTTGAGTTCCTCCTTGATATCTCGATAACCGCAAAAGAAACTCCATTGTAACTGGGCTATGACTAACTCGGTTCGCTGGTTTCTTCTTACTCTACGGCCATCTTATTACCCTCCAGGTGGCGAGGTCTCACACGATAGCGATCTGAACGTCGTCAGGAACGTCTATATATATATATATATATATATATATATATATATATATATCGTGACGTCATGGCAGGGTTGCTTTTTCTGGTCCTTGGTGAGATGTGGCAAGGCAGACAGACGGCGAGGGCACTACTGACCTGGATCTTCTCAGTGTATGGACGTGGTTTATCTCAGCGACGTTTCGACGTCGTTCTATGGGGATCTGAGTCTCTCGAGTCGACCGGCCATGGTAAAGACCGACTTCAGAGCCCACAATGCATTTGTAGATCGTAGGTTCTTATGTGGCTTTAACAGGAAGCAAGAGGGAGGAGATCGTCCACCTCTGTTTGGTAAAGAATTTTCTCTTGTCCGCTTTCTGTCTACCTCCATTTATTATTCTACGTATGTACCTTTTTGCCCCAAGGTTCTCCTTCTTATGGGACCTCTGCAGCGCTCAGGAAGCCGGACAGGTCCACCGGGCGGGACCACAGATCAAGAATTTTGTTGTTTGTTTCTGATGGGCACAAAAAAGAAGTTTAAGTGTTCAGTGTCGAATTTGCATCTTCGGGAGGAGGGGTTTTGTGATACGACGAATCGATGTTTCAAGTGCTGGAGAGACTGGGTGGTGTCCAAAATGTTAACGAGAGAATATAACTCGTACATTCCTGGGGAGTGTACCAGACAGGTGTATGTCTTAAAGGCTGGTGTTGCAGAGTGAAGTGGGAGGGCGACTGTGTCGTGTTCCTTACGTCAGTTCGCTTTCAAGTCTTTTGTCAATGTCGTGTTCGTTGCCGGAAGGAGAATCTGTGACTGCTGAAGTGGGAAGCATTTTTTTTTTTCTACTACGGGATTTACGGCTTTTATAAAAAAAAAAAATCCAACACAAACACACACACACACATTTATATTTACTTGATCGCCGTTTCCCGGGCAAGCGAGGTAGCGCCTGGAACACACGAAGGAATGCTACATCCGCCCACATTCATCCACTCACATTCATTCCCTAGCAGTCATGTGTTATGCACCGAAAACACAGCTCTATAACCAGAGACCTTCCATGGTTTACCCTGGACACTTTACATTCCGTTTCAGTCCACTTACAGCACGTCTACCCCAGTATACTACATCGCTCCAATTCATTTCATCCCTTACACATACACACACACACACACACACATATATATATATATATATATATATATATATATATATATATATATATATATATATATATATATATATATATGTATATATATATATGCAGTGTAGATGCAATTTTGTAAGTGAACAGATGCAAACAAAACCATATCCATACATAATATACACTAGCCCAAAGACATGACTGGATGTGTAAATAAGATTAAGTGTAGAGACTGTGAAAAGTGTTGAATAGATCAAACAGCTTCGACATTATACGTTAGAGTTAACCAGCATTGATACAATGCCAACAGTGGTCAATAAAATAGTGCCATGTTTCAACATAGAGCTAAGGAGAACCATCATAGTGACGGGAACAGTTCTTGCCACACTAGTTAAGTTGGGTCTCCTCTAGAGAAAAAGATAATAGAATCTTGAATTTTTTCTAAAACTTAGGAGCAAATCATGAATATGTCCTGGGGTCACTTTCACGGTGATCCAGGAGTGTATCACATCTGCTTCCATATGGAAGAGGTTTCTGCCCAGTTGAACTGTTACGACCTGATGAGTCAATCAGGTACGTAAAAGGCTCCTGCCCAGTCGACCTATAAGGACCTGGCTCGTCAATCATGCTAAATTAACCCCCACACTGACGTGAGTCTCTCCAGTATATAGTACTTGTTACCTTATCTTTCCGACAGTTTGCCAGACGATGTGATAAACGAACGATCTTGCTGTCACACTTTCATTCATCCTATACTTTTTTCAGCATATATATATAATAGGGTTGTTCATCCTAGTATTCTCGTATGAGATGATCATCTTTCTTGTATCCCCACAGTTGACGCAGGTGATGCTCTCACTGATGGCCCCAGGACGACCCCAAGCCGACTCAAGAGATCCAGTGTGACACACAGATACTCGATCCCAGAGAAGCATTGCGGCCTTCATGACGTGGAGGACACTAGAGCGTCACCTCCACCTCACGAGTGACCTATGAGAGTATCAACAGTGCACGTGAGAGAGGCGGCTACTAAGCAGCATACGCTCTTGCAGCGATTAAGGAACCTGACTTGAGACAATCTGACAAACAACAAGAAAATCATAAAATACTGTTATTGTTTTGTTTTTGATTTGTATTTTTGTTAAAGGGGTGGGGTGAGAGGGGGGATTAAATGATCAGGGAAGCCCAAGTGAAAACGAGAATTTTCACCTCCTTTAAATGAGTAGCTGAACTCACACCTTTCTCTCAGCCTTTAGAGCCAATCAGCAGGTGGCTGCCGAGGACAGACAGAGAAGACGGGATATACTTCTCAGCCAATAGGAAGACTCCAACGCCCGGACTCGCTACTTTTCCGTCCGCCCTGTGCAACAAAGGACCCACCTTCCGCTTTTCTAATCATCCAACTTTCGTGATGAAAACACCTCCAGACATCGAAGCAGATATCAAAAGCTGCCAACTTTCCACATGAAGGTGGGTTGTTGAGGACCCTGAGATGTTGCCGGCAGTAGGGTTCTATCTGTTCATTGCTGGGAACTTGAGAACATAATGAAGCTGACTTCCAGTTCTCCATTAGAGATGACGGCGACCGTATCATATACCGAGAAAGAAACCTGGAAATCAATCACTCCTAGATAAGCTCTGGTCTTAAAGAAAACAAGGGTTGGAGAGAACACACTGCCCAATCATACACACACGCAGGGGCTCCTGCAGCTATGAGGCTGCGTTGCAATCAGGAGCAGGGATACGATGGACCCCTTTGGAGCGAGTTCTTGAGAAAAACTACTTTTCGTATACTGACGATGATACAGCCTTCTTAAAGGGGACTTTTCACTCGCTCTGTAGCTTATATACAGGCGGATTTCGGTAACACCTTAATATATATATATATATATATATATATATATATATATATATATATATATATATATATATATATATATATATTCCTATGAGTCCACGGGGAAAATGAAACACGAAAAGTTCCCAAGTGCACTTTCGTGTAATAATCACATCATCCCCATGGACTCATAGGAGTATCTTGATCACGCGCAAAATTGTGATCCTTTCCAATATATATATATATATATATATATATATATATATATATATATATATATATATATATATATATATATATATATATATATATTTTCTTTTTTTTTTCGCTGTCTCCCGCGTTTGCGAGGCAGCGCAAGGAAACAGACGAAAGAAATGGCCCAACCCACCCCCATACACATGGATATACATACGTCCACACACGCAAATATACATACCTACACAGCTTTCCATGGTTTACCCCAGACGCTTCACATGCCTTGATTCAATCCACTGACAGCACGTCAACCCCGGTATACCACATCGATCCAATTCACTCTATTCCTTGCCCTCCTTCCTTCTTATATATATATATATATATATATATATATATATATATATATATATATATATATATATATATATACAATCTGTAACAAGGATAACGTAACTGCCATCACTGCTAGTACTATTACTATGCGACTACATACACAACAATCTTTTCTGATTACTGCCATTCAGATAACCACAATTACCTCGTCAAGTTCTACGTCTACTACCGCTACTGCTATCATTACCACTACCAGTAACAGAGGCATCAGTTTTGAATGGAGCTAGAGGGCATTAGTGATGGGTGCCGTAACTCTCACTGCACTGCAAAGACTGGACACAGCCTGATGCTCTGTACATGCCTTCATCCTCTCAATCCCATACTACTTACCAGGTACACACAACAAAATTATATCTCTGAAGAATGAACACTCACTCAGTTGCTCCCACAACTCTTACCTCCCATGGCCTTTCTTTTCATGGTTAAGTGCATAATCACCAGTAATCACCCGTTTCTGATAATCCACTTTCATTTTTATCTACACGATTCTAAAGTTCATTCCCTTATAATGTTTCAACACTCCCAGAAGACCTGCTTCAGCAGTAGTGCTACCCTGTCCTCAGCTCTTGCTCTCCCACAAACCCCTGACTTTACTCCTAGGACATTTCCAAACCATTCTTCCTCTTTAACCTTGAGCTCTCTTTCACTCAGAGCCAGAACATCCAGGATTCTTTCCTCAAATATACTCCCTACCTTTCTTCTCTTCTCATCTTGGTTACACCCACACACATTCAGACACCCTAGCCTGAGCCTTCGAGGAGAATTAGCACTCCCCGCCCGGCTCCTTCTTCTGTTCCATCTTTGAGAAATTGAAAAGACAAGAAGGAGGGTGTCCTTTCCCTCGGCTCCCGCCCCTCTAGTCGCCTTTCTACGACACGCAGGGAATACGGAGGTAGAATTCTTTCCCCCACTGCCCCAGGGATAACTACGTGAATATATCTCTTACATTTCCTTTACACGTTCTTTAATCTAAAACAAGTGAAGATGCCAGGAGTCCAGAATTCGGGCAGATAAGAAAGTCTCAGAAACGGTTTCGTTTGAAAGTCTTGGAAATGATGTTTCTAGAACGCATTGCACCGTCCGCTGGCGAGTTAAGATCTCTGTAGGAAAGTAGGATTCCAGGAGCGACGTCGAAGGCGCGGTGTGGCAGCAGGACAGAGGCCGGTGGTGAGCGTAACATTTTTGCCACATGAATCTTTAAGCTCCAGCCGTGGGGGTGTGTGGGTCCCAGACACGTTGCTCCCGGGTGGCTTCCTTCGCAACACTGTACCTGGCGCTGGCGACGGTGGTGGAGGAGGAGGAGGGTCACACCTGCACACAGGTGGTGGTGGTGGAGGAGGAGGGTCACACCTGCACACAGGTGGTGTCGTCATCTCCCCGCCCCTCCTTCACTCCTCCAGCGCCTCCGCCTGATCATGGGTTATGGAGCGGCCACCGAGAATAACGTGACCCCCCCCCCCCTCACCCCCGAGCAGCCGTGACCTTGAACCCCCGAAGGCACGACCCGGAGGGGGATGAGTCATGACGGGTGACACTCGAGTCAACTCTCTCTCTCTCTCTCTCTCTCTCTCTCTCTCTCTCTCTCTCTCTCTCTCTCTCTCTCTCTCTCTCTCTCTCTCTCTCTCTCTCTCTCTCTCTCTCTCTCTCTCTCTCTCTCTCTCTCTCCAGTTCACAAGATTAGGAAAGGACAAGAGCGTGACGGACACACGGACACGAGTGGCTACCATAGCCCCCCCCCCTTTCCCAAGGCTCTTGAAGCGAAGCCTTAACAAAGGAGAGGGAGACCAGTCGACAGATCTTATATGAGAACGAGAGAGATTCTGAGAACCATTGATTGTTTTCTTCTCGTTCCATAAACACCTGTGTGTGTGTGTGTGTGTGTGTGTGTGTGTGTGTGTGTGTGTGTGTGTGTGTGTGTGTGTTTGTGTTTCCAATTTCCGTCTCTGTTTCTACCTGTCTCTCTCTCTATCTTTTCGTTCATGTATCTAACACAACTCCATCTGTCTCGTGACTGTCGGTTACTCGGTATGATCCCTCACACTTCCCCTGAGAGAGATCCTCCTCACACTGCGTCCTGAGGCACTGGACAACGCCCTCAAGACGCACTCACCTCGCACGTCAACAGGAGCAGAGTGGCTCGGCCGTCGCGTCCTTACCTGAGGGAGACGAACATGAATAAATAATTGGATTAGACTATGACTGTATAATGACATCTGAATAAATCACAAGGATACACGATGATTTCTAAAAATACGAGCTGAATCATACGAAGTCAAATAACCATAAACAGTTATGCAAATAACCAAAAGAAATTATATATATATATATATATATATATATATATATATATATATATATATATATATATATATATATATATATATATACATAATTCATATATGATTTATATAGTGGAAAGGATCACAATTCTACGCGTGATCAAGTATATTCCTATGAGTCCACGGGGAAAATGAAATACGATAAGTTCCCAAGTGCACTTTCGTGTAATAATCACATAATCAGGGGTGATACAAGAAAGAAATATAACAGTCAGTTGATATACAATGAAGAGACGTACCTCTCTCTCTCTCTCTCTCTCTCTCTCTCTCTCTCTCTCTCTCTCTCTCTCTCTCTCTCTCTCTCTTCCTCCCCCTCGACATTCACCACGGGTATGCTAAAAGTTTTTCAGACACAATGTGGAGTAAAAATTTTCGCGGCAAGAATTTTTACCTCACCGTTCAAACATCTGATCTGCCTCCGTTCCGTGTGGAGGTTCACTTGGGATTATCTCGCGGTTCAGTTGTGCTGGGGTTCAGCTGGGATTGTCTCACGGTTCAGTTGTACTGGGGTTCAGCTGGGATTGTCTCACGGTTCAGTTGTACTGGGGTTCAACTGGGACTGCTCGCGGTTCAAATGTGTGAGGTTCAGCTGGGATTGTCTCACGGTTCAGTTGTGCTGGGGTTCACTTCGGATTGTCTCACAGTTCAATCATGTGGGGTTCAGCTGGGATTGTCTCACGGTTCAATCATCTGGGGTTCATTTGCATTTGTCTTACGCTTCAGTTGTGATGGGGTTCACTTGGGACTGTCTCACGATTCGAGCTCACTGGAGTTCATTCATGTTTGTCTCATGGTTCACTTGAGGTTTAGGAAGAAAGTAGGGAAACTGGAACGTCTGAACCTTGGTTAAAATCTTAGAAGGATCAGCTTCTGGGGACCATTTCTCATACTTTCTAAGAAACACAAGCATTTCTGACTGAGTTTCTGCTCGCCATAAACAGATACAAATGTCACATTCATTACCTGTGTTTCACCAGACCTTCATCAAGGGGGGGATAGAGCTTCAGATATGAATCTCAGAGCATGAGAAAGAATTTCTTTTCTTAATGAAACATCTCAAGACACGCAGAGAATCTGAGAGAGAGAAAAAAACAGTTTGACTGACAGACGTAGAGGCGTATTCAGAGGCCTGAAGGAAAAAAGAAAAGAAAAAGACTTGCATAAAGAAAGATATGACTTCAGCTTTCCATAAAAAAAAAAACGGGTGTGTTTGTGAGTGTCGAGATGATTCATTATATGATAATATCTTATGAAGGTACAAGCTCTCTCTCTCTCTCTCTCTCTCTCTCTCTCTCTCTCTCTCTCTCTCTCTCTCTCTCTCTCTCTACAGCAGGCAGCCACTACCGGCCAGGGAAATAAACATACTGCCGCTACCACTACGCGCCTGGGTAACGGAGTGGATGGGCGACGGACGCGCGGTTGAGCCACCACTTTCACAGTGGCTGTGGAGTGTCACTCCTTTGCCCCAGGTCCATACCCGTCCTTCCTTTCTGCCCCACCCACACGTGGACGGCTGGCTTTCAGTCCACAAACACACACCGTCTCTCCATTTCACACATAACAACCGACAAACACCTAACTCACACGACTCGTTCTTCGCTACTCCGCGTCTTCCTGCGGTGAGCGCTACGGTCAGAAGCAGGGAAGAGATGGTTGAGAGAGAGAGAGAGAGAGAGAGAGAGAGAGAGAGAGAGAGAGAGAGAGAGAGAGAGAGCAGGGAAAAACCATCATGCAACACACGTTTGTGTGAAGTCAGCGGTGATGCTATGCCCTTTACGTGGTAATCTTCCCATTACTGGTCATCACCACCAGAGTCTGTGCAGTCCAGATGATTCATCACATCCTCTCTCTGACCTCGCTGCGTGACAGTGAACTGTGTCCCGTGGCGAGACAGTGAACAGTGTCCCATGGTCAGACAGTGAACTGTGTCCCGTGGCGAGACAGTGAACAGTATCCTGTGGCGAGACGGTGAACAGCGTCCCGTGACGAGACAGTGAACAGTGTCCCGTGGCAAGACGGTGAACAGCGTCCCGTGACGAGACAGTGAACAGTGTCCCGTGGCAAGACGGTGAACAGTGTCCCGTGGCGAGACAGTGAAAAGCGTCGGGCATATTTTGACAGGCGCCTGCGAGACGGCCAGAGAGGTGAGGCATATCATCAGACGGAGAGAGAGAGAGAGAGAGAGAGAGAGAGAGAGAGAGAGAGAGAGAGAGAGAGAGAGAGAGAGAGAGAGAAGAATATTCAACTGGGCTTTGAAAGTACAGGACCCATCTGTTTGACCCTGCCTGTGATGCAGGGAACATTCACCCGAATATCTTGTGCACTGGGATCGATGAGGAGTTGCAGCCACTCGCATATCTGTTTCCACGTTCGTGAGTGAGGGTGGACCATGTGTAAACATACCACATATTCTTTCCCCCGTCAAATCATTATCACGAATTCGGCCACATATCAGATAGTGTAGACCATCTGTAAAGTTCCTCCCCCTCTGATGCTGTTGTGAACCAAAATTAAATATCGTCGTGCCATTCTTCGACTGGCGAAGTTTGATTCGCATTTCCTGTCGGGCGAAAATGACATTTAAGAGAGAGATTTATCCGATGCAGTTCATGGATTCGCAGACCTAGACTCTACAGAGCGGCAAACTCCTTGTTCTGGTGAAATGAATCTTAATCTGAGTTCGACATTTTCACACACCTTGAGGTTAAAAAGATTTCCCCAAGCCAAACTTTCCTCTCGTTTTCCCCTTGATGACAAGTTTCCCTTCGTCATCTCCCCTTAACTAGTCCTTCCCTTGTTGTGGTCGTCCCCTCCTGCCTCGCCAGCTGCCACGTCAGGTCCAGTACACCATTGTGCACTGGCGTCCAGCCGATGATGCCACGACGACAGATAACAGATAAAAGATGACGACAGATAACAGATAAAAGATGACGACAGATAGCAGATAAAAGATCTCACTGAAGTTTTTTTTTTTCTCTCTCTCTCTCTCGTCTTTAACAGTTGAAAACTCTAAAAGATTCAAATCTGTGGCTGTCGGCCTGAGGTACGTGAGTAACCCCCCCACCCCACCAGGGGTACGCAACGACCCAACTGGTCGACGAACCCACCAACCAACACAACAGGTGCTTGTACGATCGACCAGCTCACGATTTTCTTGACAAAGTAAAAGAAATAGTCTTTTGGGGGGAAAACGGGATATGCTTAAAGTAGTCGCTGATGATGAAGTGGATACGCCACAACGTCTGGCGAGACTGATGGTGGGTCACAGGCACACCCCTCACCCACCCCGTGCGGAACAGACCCATTTCCCCAATCTGTCAAGAGCTTAACTTCAGACCGCTAAGAATTCCATTCAGGGTCAAAACGGCCTCAGTTGAGGAAGGGAGCTGGCTGGAGAAAGAGAACACATCGCCTTCCTCATCGCGTCCACCGTCCGTGATCTACCTGATGGGGAAATCACTTGGTCTCAGGTTCTGTAAGATGGGATATGGAGGCTCTTCGGACCAGTCTGTTGCTCTTTTCCACGAGCCTATGTACATGAAGTTTAACTTCCCACTTCTTTTTTTTTTTCGGTCATCATACTCATGACGCGATATAAGGCGTCCCTGGAGGCGGGACTAATGCCGTTCCACAGGCCATAAAAACACTGAGGACGTGGGCGTTCCCAGAACAAGAACAGGATCAACTTTCTCACTATAAAAATTCTATTCCCACTGGTTCGTACGGTCACGCATGTAATGTGTCGCTCTATAATATTGAAAAAAAAAAATTACAACTTACTTCAGATGAATGAAGATGAATAAACATGAGGAAACACGTTACTCATTCCCTCCCTCGGGCCAATGGCAAAGGTGATTGTTACAGCCCTGCCTCACATTCCTGTGACGCTCGTAATGGCACTTGGCTTGCGAGGGGTTGATGACCACCTCAGTCAGGGACACCTAACCCCGCACTAGCAAGGCAGGAAAACACACACTTGTGACCTACTGACAGGAAACCCAACCTTAACCAGATGACCCCATGAACTCCGACCTTCTGGTCCTCAACACGAAATAGAACCAGGATGTGTCAGGGATGGTGGGAATCTGCGGACATAGCAAGACTCGTTTCAATCGTTTCGCCAGCGTCCACCTGTGCTACCAGTGTCCACCTGTACTACCAGTGTCCACCTGTGCTACCAGTGTCCACCTGTACTACCAGTGTCCACCTGTGCTACCAGTGTCCACCTGTACTACCAGTGTCCACCTGTGCTACCAGTGTCCACCTGTGCTACCAGTGTCCACCTGTACTACCTGTGTCCACCTGTGCTACCAGTGTCCACCTGTACTACCAGTGTCCACCTGTGCTACCAGTGTCCACCTGTACTACCAGTGTCCACCTGTACTACCAGTGTCCACCTGTGCTACCAGTGTCCACCTGTACTATCAGCATCCACCTGTATTATCAGTGTCCACCTATACGATCAGTGTCCACTAGTAGTATGAGTGTCCACCTGTGCTACCAGTGTCCACCTGTACTACCAGTGTCCACCTGTACTATCAGTGTCCACCTGTACTACCTGTGTCCACCTGTACTACCAGTGTCCGCCTGAGCTACCAGTGTCCACCTGTACTACCAGTGTCCACCTGTACTACCTGTGTCCACCTGTACTACCAGCGTCCACCTGTACTACCAGTGTCCACCTGTACTATCAGTATCCACCTGTACGATCAGTGTCCACTAGTAGTATGAGTGTCCACCTGTGCTACCAGTCTCCATCTGTACTACCGGTGTCCACCTGTACTACCAGTGTCCACCTGTACTATCAGTGTCCACCTGTATTATCAGTGTCCACCTGTACTACCAGCGTCCACCTGTACTACCAGTCTCCACCTGTACTACCAGCGTCCACCTGTACTACCAGTGTCCACCTGTACTACCAGTGTCCACCTGTACTATCAGTGTCCACCTGTATTATCAGTGTCCACCTGTGCTACCAGTCTCCACCTGTACTACCAGTGTCCACCTGTATTATCAGTGTCCACCTGTACTATCAGTGTCCACCTGTATTATCAGTGTCCACCTGTACTATCAGTGTCCACTAGTGCTATGAGTGTCCACCCGTACTACCAGTCTCCACCTGTACTACCAGTGTCCACCTGTATTATCAGTGTCCACCTGTACTATGAATGTACGCTAGTACTATGAGTGTCCACCTGTACTACCAGTGTCCACCCGTACTACCAGTGTCCACCTGTACTATCAGTGTCCACCTGTACTACCAGTGTCCACCTGTACTACCAGTGTCCACCTGTACTATCAGTGTCCACCTGTACTATCAGTGTCCACCAGTATTATGAGTGTCCACCTGTACTATGAGTGTCCATCTGTACTACTAGTGTCCACCTGTATTATCAGTGTCCACCTGTACTATCAGTGTCCACTAGTACTATGAGTGTCCAATTGTACTACCAGTGTCCACCTGCACTATCAGTGTCCACCTGTACTACCAGTGTCCATCTGTACTATCAGTGTCCACCAGTATTATGAGTCTCCACCTGTACTATGAGTGTCCATCTGTACTATCAGTGTCCATCAGTACTATCAGTGTCCATCTGTACTACCAGCGTCCACCTGTACTATCAGTGTCCACTTGTACTTTCAGTGTCCATCGGTAATGTCAGTGTCCACCTAGACTGTCAGAGTCCATCCGTAATGTCATTACCCACATATAATGTCAGTGTCCACTTGTGCTGTCAGTGTCCATCCGTAGTGTCAGTGTCCACACACACACACACACACACACACACACACACACACACACACACACAAACCTCTCAAAAGGTCCGCCATTCAAGATATCCTTTCAAAATGCATAGATTAATGTGGGGATCAAAGAAAAAACAGTATTTATGATCGCCAACCATCAATCAAGCCAGCTAGCGGCATCCAGGGATTAAAAAGATGAATGATTGATTTAGTATGGCGTCAATACTTCAAAAGCATCAGGTAACACAACGTTATACACAACGCGGATTAATGTATAATCTAATACGTCCATATGATTATTACACAGCTGTTTGTGATTGATATTTCCTACCTCTCCAATGACTGTCTTTAGTTTACGATACAGTATATATATATATATATATATATATATATATATATATATATATATATATATATATATATATATATATATATATATATATATATAATGTATATATATATATATATATATATATATATATATATATATATATATATATATATATATATATATATATATATATATACATATATATATATATTCCCATGAGTCCACGGGGAAGTGAAACACGGTAAGTTGCCAAGTGCACTTTCGTGTAATAATCACATCATCAGGGGAGATATAAGAAAGAAATATCACAGTCAGTTGATATACAACGAAGAGACGTAGCTAGGACGCCATTTGGTAAACATCCCCTAATGATGTGATCATTACACGAAAGATCACTTGGAACTTATCGTGTTTCATTTCCCCGTGGACTCATAGGAATATACTTGATAACCTGATAAATTGTGATCCTTTGCTATATATATATATATATATATATATATATATATATATGGCATTTCGTAACCTATAGTTCAAGATTCATATACAAGTCAATATATATATGACAGTGAGGACGTTTTTATGGTTTAATACAGAACCTGTTTCCTTGCAAATTGTCTCTATCTGAAATATGACGCAGTTGCCTAGTTCATGTTTATGTTCAATATGCAAAGTGTTTGCTCATGTTCAACACGTGTGGAGAGTGAGTTCAAGGCCATGCAAGAGCATTTCCTCGAGGCCAACAAGAACTAGCACATTTGATATCAAACGCGAACGGTTTCTGATACAATGATTTCTACATCGAGAGAATATTCTTTTTTTCAGATATTTAGGCACATGTCTCGGGCAGCAGAATAGGATTGATGCTGCCTGACTCGGATGACATATAGCACAGGGGTGACGTCTGGTGTATAAGATCCCGTGTCCAGCCTTGAAACACAACCTGCGAAATGTGTTGCTTTAAGGCTTCATCTGTCGGGGGAACGGTCTCCAGCGGTATCCGTCCTCCATGAATCTTACTGCAGACTGTTGGTGTGCAAACAACTCCCTTTGTAGCCGACAAGATCCACTGCTCAGCAGTTTGGTTAGCAGCCTCATGGATGGGACTGGCATCATCCATCTGAGGCACGAAGAACAAACGCTGTACATACGCGGGAATATATACAGAGTAAGAGCAACTATGTTCCTAAGTTAGGCTTGAATGGCCACGCGCACACCATATCTTCGTTCACCTCCAGTAAATGCATGCAAGACAAACTCTCGTGTCAGCCTCGTCCTATGTACTTGACAGCAGCTGAAGTTCAGAGTTTGAAACGCCACTCGCCCTTCTACTGTTAGTAAGCCGTAATTCTTCGTTTATCCTGATATGATCAACCGAGCTCTGTCTGGTGCATTCAGCCACTGGCTTCTTTCAAACTCACAGACCGACCGGATGGAACTTTGACATTATGCTGACGATCGCAGCCGTCTGCTGCCAGACGAACCTCTGAAGGCTACAGCGATCAGAAGCCGTCCTTTATCGCCAGTCCATCTGTCATGCGACTCACTTTCCCTCATCTTCAAAAGAATCTATGATCCATGAGGTTCTCGCCGTCCTCATACCATCCACCCACCCTACGAGGCATGTGTCCAGCCAACACAAGCGGCCATTCTCCGAACCTCTGCTCTTCTCTGTAATATCCAGGAACACAAAGCCTTGTTCCCTACTCTGAGACGTGCATCATTTCCCTCGGGTTACCACCACATACCCACAGAAGGTAGGGTATCGTCTTAACAGTACTGCGAGTGAGTCGCAAAATTCACACGTGTATTTTCAAGATAAACTGTTGCATACCTTATAAACATAATAACTAAGATGCTTACCATCCTCTCTACTGAACAGAGTGGAAAGTTTTCACACATTTGATCGTCCGCCAAAGTGGGTACTCCCACACAAAATTTTGTACTACGATGGATCAATGAATTACACTTATGTGCCTACTATAAAGCGCCGCTGTTTCTCTAGGGACAAAAGTCGTGGATACAAAAGTCAGTTTTTGAGGGCTTTGCAAACCTGGAGGTACGGCATTACTCCCTACGTGGAGCTGGCATCTCAAACTTTGATAACAAGTGGAGAGACCATACCACAAATGTGATGATGGTACTCCTTCTTCACACTAATCACCTTGTCAGTCGAAGTCCTGCCAAACTATCCTGGAGATAAAGAGAACACAATATCCTACTGGAATACAACCCCATACCCCAAGGAGAGAGAGAAAAAAAATCTGGCACTTGCCACCATAGCGTTTTTCAAGGTCACTATTAGAATCATCACTATTTTCTTTAAAGTAAAACAGTTTTTACCTTTCTTGGTGTCGCCTAAAGGTCTTGGCAATACATAATCTCTCCACCATGTAACGACACTCGCACAAGTATGCTTTACCGTCAGCGAAAACGGAGACTTGTTTCAATGCTGGTGTTTTCTTCCTAACGGTCATCTTCTTCCACTAATTCCTCGTCTAGGATATAAATTCTATACCGACGAAACATGCATCACACAAGGACCATCCACAGACCGAGTATTTCCTACCACAATCAAGCAATTCTGACGTTGGACTTCAAGGTTAAGGTCAGACACTTGCCAAAACATTGTTTCAAGTCATGGCTTCGTCACTTGAGGAAATGTCTTTGTGAAACTTAAGACAAATGAGCATCATATGAAGCCGGAGTGTCCCAATCAATATGTGACCTTGCACCTATAGTGAGGTCTAGGACAAATATGTGTCGCTCGCTACCTTATTTGGGAAATATAACTAATCACTGTCCCATATATCCGAGCTACACTGGCCGAGGTCCATCAAAGGGAAACATTTCACTAAAACAATTCGCGCAGCTCTGGTGAAAACAAGTTGCGCAGGTCTAGAGAAAACAACGTGCGCAGGTCTAAACAAAACAACGTGCGCAGCTCTATGTAAAACATTCTGGGTAGTTCTAGTAAGAATTTTGAGTCTGTTTGGTGAGGTGTGTGGGACCACAACAAGCAATTTTACAGTGCAAATATTTAGCGACGCGTAATTTCATGTTCAACATCTGTAGTTACTTTCGAGAAATGTCGTTCGATGTACTTTTACTGTGTAGGTCTGGTTGTGGCGTAGAATGTCACCAGTGTGTGTGTGTGTCTGTGATTTTGTGCAGCTTGGAAGAGAAACCTATCTAGAATTGATAACTTTTCTGTCACATTTCGCGTCCGACATCTGGCACCGGAGAAGCAACTGTTGCCAACGAAGCAGCACATCCATTTCCCCTCAACTGTTGCCAGCGCCGCAACCCTACGTCTCCCAGGCGTCCCCACCCTGGCAGGAAGCCAAACAAATGTTGTTTTTTCTCCCTTCCTTCCGCCTCGAAATGAACCTTCTTCATTTACGACTTATTTCATTTAGCTATTTTAGCATGTGATAAACAATTATCCACTGGATCAACTGGTCAACGATAATCCACTCTCGATTTTCGCCGATTGTCCAATCGAAATTTTTTATGTCCTGATCAAATCGGCTCAGGGTCGTGATATCGTCGTAAAACTACGCCTCAGGTCGTAACATGTCGGTGTCCTCACACCTCAAGTCGTAACATCCTAATAACCTGATTCCTTAGGTCGTAACATCCTGGTAACCTCACATATCAAGTCGTACCTTCCCGGTTACCAGGCCCCTCAGGTCGTACCATCCTGGTTACCTCACACCTCAGGTCGTACCATCCAGGTTACCTCACACACCAGGTCGTACCATCCTGGTTACCTCACACACCAGGTCGTACCATCATGGTTACCTCACACCTCAGGTCGTACCATCCTGGTTACCTCACACCTCAGGTCGTACCATCCAGGTTACCTCACACACCAGGTCGTACCATCCAGGTTACCTCACACACCAGGTCGTACCATCCTGGTTACCTCACACCTCAGGTCGTACCATCCTGGTTACCTCACACCTCAGGTCGTACCATCCTGGTTACCTCACACCTCAGGTCGTACCATCCTGGTTACCTCACACCTCAGGTCGTACCATCATGGTTACCTCACACCTCAGGTCGTACCATCCTGGTTACCTCACACCTCAGGTCGTACCATCCTGGTTACCTCACACCTCAGGTCGTACCATCCTGGTTACCTCACACCTCAGGTCGTACCATCCTGGTTACCTCACATCTCAGGTCGTACCATCCTGGTTACCTCACACCTCAGGTCGTACCATCCTGGTTAACTCACATCTCAGGTCGTACCATCCAGGTTACCTCACACCTCAGGTCGTACCATCCTGGTTACCTCACACCTCAGGTCGTACCATCCTGGTTACCTCACACCTCAGGTCGTTCCATCCTGGTTACCTCACACCTCAGGTTGTACCATCCTGGTTACCTCACACCTCAGGTCGTTCCATCCTGGTTACCTCACACCTCAGGTTGTACCATCCTGGTTACCTCACACCTCAGGTCGTACTATCGTGGTTACCTCACACCTCAGGTCGTACTATCGTGGTTACCTCACACCTCAGGTCGTACCATCCTGGTTACCTCACACCTCAGGTCGAAACTGAATCGTCGAAAGTGTAGAGGAAATGTTAATCGTGTAAGACTTCACACATGGTGTCAACCATACTGACACGTCTAGAATCATATATTGTGTACTCTAATACGCCTACATTCATGTCTTATACACTATCATTGACCAAGAGTCATGCAGTGAATACTATAATGCACCCAAACATATAATATACACTGTGATACATTCACAGCCATACATGACACACTGTAATACACCCACAGCCATACATCATACGCAGCAATACATGCATCATACACTGTAATACATCCATAACCATACATTGTACACTGTAATACAACCAGTCATACGTTGTTGACTGTAATTCACCCAGTACATATACTATACACGTCATATACCCACAGCCAAACATTACATGCTGTAATACACCCACAGCCATGTATCATGCACTGTAATTCACCTAAAGCCACACATTAGGCATCGTAATACACCCAGAGCCATGTATCATACAATGTAATTCACCTAAGGCTATACATTAGGCATCGTAATACTCCCAGAGCCACATATTATACTCTGTAATACACCTAGAGTCATACATTATACACTGTAATACACCCAGAGAGCCATACACTATACACTATTATACATCTACAGCCATACATCATACACTGTAATGCACCCAGAGCAATAAATCGTACATTGTAATACACCAAGAGCTATAAATCATACATTGCAACAGACCCAGATCCATACATCATACACTGTAATACACCCATAGCTATACACTCACACTCAGGACATACGCTAATGGTATATGATGGACCCTTCTACAGCCACGAAGAAAAGCACTGTGAACCCCACAGAGGGAGACAGTGGCGAGATGTCCAGCAGGTCTGTCTGTGGTGGCCGTTGGAGTCCAGTACAAGTGTACCGCTGAAAACAGAATTGATGACCTTTGACCACAACCCACAACCCTCCCTTCCCCCTTTCAGCTCGACACACAAGCCTGAGGATGAAATATAGAGTTGGTGGTATTGCTAGGGACGAAGAGAGATATATACCAGCAACACGCCTGCCGAACTCGCGTGTTTCCTCTGCCCCAGCGGGAAGCACTGCATAGCGTTGTCGGTTACTGGGAAGATGTACACACAACAAGAAATAACGTTCAAACGAACAAAAAAAAATGTCTGTTTGCCATTGCAAGGAGTCGTGAATTTAAACAGAAATCGTTTAAATACATTCTTGATAAGTTTCCCTAAGCTGGGCAAATTCTGAGGAGAAAAAATCGTTTAAAAAAATTTTTCCGATGTTTACCTTAATCGGGCAAATTCTAAGGAGAAAAAATCGTGTAGATAAATTTCTTGATAAGTTTCCCTTAACCGGGCAAATTCTGCGGAGAAAAACAAGAAATGGGAAATGAAATAGATAAGCGGATGAAAATCAGAAAAAAAAAAAAAATCTCGATGGATCGTTTTGGACCGCGTCTGTCCACGAGTTTCTTTTTTTTTTTACTGTTTTGTTCTAGTGGCGAAGGAATTTTCGTACGAGAGTAGACAGGACAACACCGTCGTCAACTTCCGTCAGCTCCCCTGTCAGTTTCCCTCAGTCCTCTGGTTAATAAGGTAATGGTTAACGACCGTGATTCTGGGACGATGATGGTTCGTTATAAACGATGGTTAACGTGATTCAAGAAGCTGAGGATAATGGGTTAGTTCATGAACGGTAGTAGAGTCGAAACTAATTCTCTGGACTTGTTAACGATGGTTATTGTGATGTGATCTATTGAGGGCTTGTTTAAACCTGGGCCATCATGATTGCAGCCCCATTGTGTGGCTTGACCTAGGTTCACAAAGACTGTATGAGGTTGTTAAAGATAATAAACAAACGAGAAGTAAACTGCACCTGTTGGTGAGTGAAAGTTAAAACATTTTGCCTGAAAAAAAAAAATGTCTGTAGATGTTGATAATAAATGACAATAGTTCCGGGTTGTTAGTTAAAGCTAATGATCATTTATAGAATGATGATACCTGATCAATGTCAGCAGTAACCTCAAGTGTATGAGTGTTTGTTATCTTCACTGATGACAAAATAGTGGTCGGCCTTGTTGCTGAAATCTTACGTGGGATATATATATATATATATATATATATATATATATATATATATATATATATTCCCTGGGGATAGGGGAGAAAGAATACTTCCCACGTATTCCCTGCGTGTCGTAGAAGGCGACTAAAAGGGGAGGGAGCGGGGGGGCTGGAAATCCTCCCCTCTCGTTTTTTTTAATTTTCCAAAAGAAGGAACAGAGAATTGGGCCAGGTGAGGGTATTCCCTCAAAGGCCCAGTCCTCTGTTCTTAACGCTACCTCGCTAATGCGGGAAATGGCAAATAGTTTGAAAGAAAAAGAAAAAGATATATATATATATATATATATATATATATATATATATATATATATATATATATATATATATATATATATATATATATATTCCTACGAGTCCACGGGGAAAATGAAACACGATAAGTTCCCATAAATCCCTTAAGTTAGCAAAGAAATCATTTTATAGAGTTAGCAAAGAAATCATTTTATAGAGTTGAGCACAAACCTCCCATTGACACCAAGAATCTTTTAGTTCTCCCTTTTAATAATATTTTCACTTTACTTCCCATGTTACTTAAATCCTTTCATGTAAATGTTGCCTTTAGCAACAATAATACTATCAAGAATATCTTAATCAGAAATTCACCAGAAAATTCTCTTAGATGCATCTATAAAGTGCCATGTGGAAATTGTGATAAATTTTATGTTTGTCAGGCTGGTAAGGATCTTTCTCTTAGACTTAAGCAACATAAATATAGTATAAGAACGGGACAAGAATCAAATACCTTGTTTAATCACGTTAAAAGCTATGATCATTGTATTGACTGGAGTAATGCCATCTCAGTTATTATCTCTAACTCTATTACCAAGAGAAATATCATTGAATCTTCTATTATCAAATACACAAAGAATTATAATCTTAATATTAGTGATGGTCTATACAAATTAGATAACTTTATTGTTGATAAAATTTGTAAAATGATAAGTTTATGAACGCTCGTTGTATGTTTTGGACAATCACATGTTTACCAAATGGCGTCCTTGCTTCGTCTCTTCGATGTATATGCACCTAGGAACTTATCGTGTTTCATTTTCCCTGTGGACTCATAGGAATATCTTGATCACGCGCAAAATTGTGATCCTTTCCAATACACACACACACACACACACACATATATATATATATATATATATATATATATATATATATATATATATATATATATATATATATATATATATATATATACATATGGTCGGTAGGCTACAGTTTAGACAGTCATGATAGGCTATAATATACATAGCCATGGTGGTCTTCAATTTACATAATAATGGAAATCTATAATCTATGCACTCATGGTAGGCTATAGTTTACATAATCATGGTAATGTATAATCTATGTACTCATGGTAGGCTAGGTTTATCATCTGAAAGATTTGGGGGAATCCTGTAAGGGCTGCTCTTGATATGATATTGCAAAGCTTTTGACAGGGTATGGCATTAGGGTTCTTATCTCTAAGCTCCCCTCTTTTGGCTTCCCTCCCTCACTTTGCTCCCTCATATCTAGCTTCCTATCTGTCCGATCTATCTCGGTAGTTGTTGATAGATCAGCCTCAACCCCTTTCTCCATCAACAGGCGTGTCCCTCTTCATTCTGTCTTGTCTCCTACACTTTTTCTTCTTTACATCAAGGTTTCTTTTCTAAAATAATCTGATGCACTCAAACGCTGACGAATTAACACTACATTTTTCCAAATCCTTCAAGTCTGATCCTTCTTCTCTTACTCGATCTACAACACCTCGAAACTACTTCCTTAATAACCTCAGACTTGGATAGGATAACTCTTTGGAACAGACGAAATCTGCTATAGATTAATGCCTCCAAGACCACAGTGTCTGCCCATCTCTCCACGAATTCTTCAAAACTCTTCACTTGCCCTCGACTGATCCGTACTTCGAAATCTTAACTCAATGAACGTATTTGGTATTACTGTAACATCCACGCTATCTTGGAAAACCAACATTACGGAAATACGGAAGTCTGCCTCTAAGAAACTGGTTGCTCCGTTTATACAAAGGACTGATCCCTTGTTATACGCAGAAATGCTTTCACATCTGGGATCCGACTTGCAAACTGTAGCAGGCTAACTTCAAAAGTTGACCCACTTGCCCTACGCCGCCATGTCGGTTCACTTTCCCTCTTCTGTATGTATTACTTTGGTTTTTGCTCCCGAGAGCTGGCTACATGTGTGCCCCCAACCACTAGCTAGACTACGCAATACTCAGAAATCCACTGCGTCACATAATTACTGTGTGGCAGTTGGCAACTCAAGGTGGGCCGTTTTGATAACTGTTTCCCTACACCGTGAAGCTTCGGAACTCTTTACCCACTCTCCCGATACATATGACATCTTAAGACAGGTTTTTCACTTCCTCCAAAATTCATAAATACTATTCCTTGTCTCTTTTTTTTTTTTTTCTATTTCATCAACCTCTCTATATCTTAATTTAGGCTCGGCCTAGATGTGAACAAGTCTCTCCAACGTAGAAAAGAAAAGAAAAAATATAGTTTATAGTCGTGGTAGGTTATAGTTTATATAGTCATGGTAGGCTTTAGTTTATATAGTTATAGTAGGTTACAGTTTATATCGTCATGGTAGGCCATAGCTTATATAGTCATAGTAGGTTATAGTTTGTATAGTTATGGTAGGCTGTGATTTATATAGTTATGGTAGGTTATAGTTTATATAGTCGTGGAAGGTTATAGTTCATATAGTCATGGCAGGCTACAGTTAATGTAGTTATCGTAGGCTATAGTTTTTAAAGTTATCGTATGCTATAGTTTATACAGTTATCGTAAGCTATAGTTTATATAGTTCTCGTAGGTTATAGTTTATATAGTCACGATAGGCTATAGTTTATATAGTTATCGTAGGTTGTAGTTCATATAACTATGGTAGGCTATAGTTTGTATAGTTATCATAAGCTAAGGTTTATAAACTCATGGTAGTCTATAGTTTATATACTCATCGTTGTATATAGTTTATATAGTCATGGTAGGCTATAGTTTATATAGTCATGGTAGGCTATAGTTTATATAGTCATGGTAGGCTATAGTTTATACAGCGCCTCTCTACAAAAAATGAAAATCTTTCAATTCATTCAGCAGGTAAATCTCGTTGCTCTCTCTCTCTCTCTCTCTCTCTCTCTCTCTCTCTCTCTCTCTCTCTCTCTCTCTCTCTCTCTCTCACCTGAGTGACAGACCAATTACCTGGCGGCAGGGCTGTGTGGCGACCAATCAGCCGGTATTTTTGGCGGGGAAATAATTACCACACCCATCAGAGCCGCAGGAGGGAGGTGGGGGAAAAAAATATCGCTCTTTTCAGTTTCTTTGACTCGATATTACTGTGGGTGTTGAAGGTGTAATGCGTGAACTTGGGGTTGGGGTGTGTGGGTGGGGCTGGTGAGGGTGGCTGCAGGCACGCGTGAGCAGGGGGGGCGAGAGAGAGAGAGAGAGAGAGAGAGAGAGAGAGAGAGAGAGAGAGAGAGAGAGAGAGAGAGAGAGAGAGAGAGAGAGAGAGAGAGAGAGAGACATGTGAAGACGGTTCTGAACACATGTGAACTGGGGGAGTCACACACACACACACACACCCTCCTACCGGTGAACACACGCGAACTGGGGAGTATGCAGACACAGACACGAACACGAATGATGAAAAATGAATGAAAATGATGACGGCTTCTGGCGGCAACGGCACGTTGGGACAACGTATGGGATTTGTGAGGGGAAGTTTATGATACTCTCTCTCTCTCTCTCTCTCTCTCTCTCTCTCTCTCTCTCTCTCTCTCTCTCTCTCTCTCTCTCTTACGTAACTGATAACAGGAACGGGTTGTCTCCTTAAATCATGTCCCGCTCCACAGCTCTACGGTCTAAGGGGCAGGTGGTGGTGGGTCAGGGGAGAGAACAGCGGTCCCTTTCAACACCTCGACCCCTCCTTCCCCCTTCCCCCTACCCTTCCCCTCCTCCCCCCCTACCCTTCCCCTCCTTTCCCCCCTACCCTGCCCCTCTTCCCCCCCCTGCCCTTCCCCTCCTCCCCACCCCCCTGCCCTTCCCCTCCTCCCCCCTTGGCTTAATCAGCGACGGGAGCCAGTTAGAGCAGATGAAAGGGCAGGCCAGGCGGGATGTATGTATGACATGAGCACCCATACAGCCAACCAGCGCCTCTGGTGGCCTCACCATGGCATGCGGGAATATATATATATATATATATATATATATATATATATATATATATATATATATATATATATTAGCATACGCTGGGAGCAGGTTTTCTCTAATGCACATAGAATTGAAGAAGTTTAATAATTCGAAATATGCTGTCGTATTCAATTCTACATATATACTGGAAAGGATCACAAATTTGCACGTGATTAAGATATTCCTATGAGTCCACAGAGAAAAATGAAACACGATAAGTTCCCAAGTGCACTTTCGCGTAATAATCACATCATCAGGGGAGACACAAGAGAGATATATAACAGTCAGTTGATATACATCGAAGAGACGAAGCTAGGACGCCATTTGGTAAACTTGCGATTGTCCAAGACAGACAACGAGCGTTCATAAACTTATCATTTTACAAATTTTATCAACAAAGTCATCTGATTTGTACAGACCATCACTAATATCAAGATTATAATTCTTTGTGTATTTAATAACAGAAGATTCAATGATATTTCTCGTGGTAATAGAGTTAATAACTGAGATGTCATTACTCCAGTCAATACAACGATCATAGCTTTTAACGTGATTAAACAAGGCATTTCATTCTTGTCCCGTTCTTATATTATATTTATGTTGCTTAAGTCTAACAGAAAGATCCTTACCAGTCTGACCAACATAAGATTTATCACAATTTCCACATAGTACTTTATAGATGCATCCAGGAAAATGTTCTGGTGAATTCCTGATTAGGATATTCCTTATAGTATTATTGTTGCTGAAGGTAACACTTATATTATCAAAAGATTTAAGCAACTTGGGAAGTAAAGAAAACTTATCATTAAAAGGGAGAACTAAAAGATTCTTGGTGTCAATAGGAGGTTTGGGAACTTATCGTGTTTCATTTTCCCCGTGGATTCATAGGAATATACATACATACATACATATATATATATATATATATATATATATATATATATATATATATATATATATATATATATATATATATATTTTTTTTTTTTTTTTTTTTTTCATACTTTGTCGCTGTGTCCCGCGTTTGCGAGGTAGCGCAAGGAAACAGACGAAAGAAATGGCCCAACCCTCCCCATACACATGTACATACACACGTCCACACACGCAAATATACATACCTACACAGCTTTCCATGGTTTACCCCGGACGCTTCACATGCCTTGATTCAATCCACTGACAGCACGTCAACCCCTGTATACCACATCGCTCCAATTCACTCTATTCCTTGCCCTCCTTTCACCCTCCTGCATGTTCAGGCCCCGATCACACAAAATCCTTTTCACTCCATCTTTCCACCTCCAATTTGGTCTCCCTCTTCTCCTCGTTCCCTCCACCTCCGACACATATATCCTCTTGGTCAATCTTTCCTCACTCATTCTCTCCATGTGCCCAAACCATTTCAAAACACCCTCTTCTGCTCTCTCAACCACGCTCTTATATATATATATATATATATATATATATATATATATAAGTGATTGGTTCTCAGTGAATGTAGGTTTGCGGCAGGGGTGTGTGATGTCTCTATGGTTGTTTAATTTGTTTATGGATGGGGTTGTTAGGGAGGTGAATGCAAGAGTTTTGGAGAGAGGGGCAAGTATGCAGTCTGTTGTGGATGAGAGAGCTTGGGAAGTGAGTCAGTTGTTCGCTAATGATACAGCGCTGGTGGCTGATTCGTGTGAGAAACTGCAGAAGCTGGTGACTGAGTTTGGTAAAGAGTGTGAAAGAAGAAATTTAGGGGAAATGTGAATAAGAGCAAGGTTATTAGGTACAGTAGGGTTGAGAGTCAAGTCAATTGGGAGGTAAGCTTGAATAGAGAAAAACTGGAGGAAGTAAAGTGTTTTAGATATCTGGGAGTGGATCTGGCAGCGGATGGAACCATGGAAGCGGAAGTGAATCATAGGGTGGGGGAGGGGGCGAAAATCTGGGAGCCTTGAAGAATGTTTGGAAGTCGAGAGCATTATCTCGGAAAGCAAAAATGGCTATGTTTGAAGGAATAGTGGTTCCAACAATGTTGTATGGTTGCGAGGCGTGGGCTGTGGATAGAGTTGTGCGCAGGAGGGTGGATGTGCTGGAAATGAAATGTTTGAGGACAATATGCGGTGTGAGGTGGTTTGATCGAGTAAGTAATGTAAGGGTAAGAGAGATGTGTGGAAATAAAAAGAGCGTGGTTGAGAGAGCAGAAGAGGGTGTTTTGAAATGGTTTGGGCACATGGAGAGAATGAGTGAGGAAAGATTGACCAAGAGGATATATGTGTCGGAGGTGGAGGGAACGAGAAGTGGGAGACCAAATTGGAGGTGGAAAGATGGAGTGAAAAAGATTTTGAGTGATCGGGGCCTGAACATATATATATATATATATATATATATATATATATATATATATATATATATATATATATATATATATACAAAATGTCTGCATCAAGGCCGGGACCTTAACTGAAACACAGAGAGGTTAATAATTATCATTTCGCTTCTACATGGTTGCCACAGACGAGACTAACAAGGAAGAACCTAACCTTGAAAACCGTCTTCGTCAGGAGGCACTTATGTGCGAGGCCAAGCGGGGATAAACCATAGGGTTTAAGTGAAGGACTCTCAGCGTCTGGCCTGAGATAAGCCACTCGAGTCAGAGGAGAGGGGAACCCAGTGAGACTCAGAGGTAAGCCACAGGCTAGAAAAAAAAAAAAAAAAAGAGGCCAGGAATAATAAGATACGATGGGTAACAACGCTCCTGCTAACTGCCCTTCCTGTTTACAATCCCAGCCGCATTACCCGCCTGGCGCTGCTGTCAGTAATTGGGTTTTGCAGGATAAACAAGGATATATAACCACCCGAACCTACAAGACGTCTATCCTCAATTACTCTCTCCTAGAAAAAGTAATCACGTAAGTGCAATGTTACCCAAGCTTTACTCAGTAACTTTTACAAATGGCTGAGATTCTGTAGACATCAGAAGTCGAAAAAAGAAAATGTTACCTTTACCTGAAAACAAGATAATATAAGAAGAAAAAATGATAAAAGATAAAGAAGAGAGAGAGAGAGAGAGAGAGAGAGAGAGAGAGAGAGAGAGAGAGAGAGAGAGAGAGAGAGAGAGAGAGAGAGAGGTGGTGTGCGTTCCTCAACTGTTGGTCCCGGAGGTAATGAAGCTCCTGACGTGTCTGGCAACCCGACGGGTAAGTTGCCAGTTTTTCCCGTTATCTCTTGAAGCACTTCCATCAACGTGAATTTCCCGTCTTTAGTATTACCATGTTTGTGGCCAAACACACCGTGTACAGCGGAACATTTTTACCAATCGTGAAAGATAAATATGGAGAGAGTCTTTGTAGCCAGATGAATATCTATTGTTACTTATGTGGGGTTTGTCTAGCAGGAAGTGACATGGGAGAGGCCTCTGGAGTGTCTGTCTGTCTGTCTGTCTCTTTTGACCGACCCTGTCTGTCTTAATGCCTTTTCTTGTGTTGTTTATCAGCCTCAGTGCTAATCTGAAGATCTCTCTCTCTCTCTCTCTCTCTCTCTCTCTCTCTCTCTCTCTCTCTCTCTCTCTCTCTCTCAGTTTATCTTACTTTTGGACACCTTTCTACGCGTTTTCCTTGACTGTATTTGTCTTTAATTCTGAGGAAGCCCTACTATCTGTCTATGTAAATATTTTTTTCTACACACGGGCCTCCGTGGTACAGTGGTTAGTGAGTAAGAACGGGTCCGCCCGGGGTCGAACCAGCATGGGTTTGAATCCTGATTATGGCAGTCGGCCCACAACCAACTCAGGTGTTCATCCTCCCCTCGGGATCGGTGGATAAACAAGTTCTGCCTTAGGCAAGCGTGTCTGTGTGCATACATACATAGGAATAAAGACATAGTACAGATGTTCTAAGTTATATGTATAAAAAAGGGGGTGAACACTAGTGCAAAACTCTCTTTCCCCATAACACACACGCACACACACACACACACACACACACACACACACACACACACACACACTGGTACATAATCCTCAAAGAAGTAAAAAAAGAAAAAAGAAAACAGATCAACCTTCTGCTTAAGATTACTAAAGGGATAAATTCGTATGGTGCAAGAAGTGGGGGGAGGGTAGCCATGCAGAGCGGGGGGGCAGCACCCCACCCTCACCCCCTATTCTTCGTGTGTAGGGAAATAGAATGGGACACCTCAGAACTACACGGGGGGGGGGGGGGGAGGGGGAGGCTAAAGACTCGTAGAGATCCAATCTTCTCGAATGCCTGAAGGAGGAAGTGTTATGCATACATGTCTCACAGGTCAGCAAGGGTTAGAGGTGAGGTCGGACTACTCAAAATGGGATTTCAATTTTCACGGAGAGTAAACCTGAAGCTGAGGACATCACTTATGGACCTCTGCTTGAATAAAGGTAGTCACCAAGTACCTGAGATGAATTACAGAGCAAAAGAGGAAGTTAATCAAGGTAAAGATGTCGATCCAGCATACGAGAGATTATGAGGAATCAAACTATACGATGCTTTAATAACCTACTTAAAGGAAATGGATTGGAGAGTTGAATTCCATAACGTGGGTGTGGAACAATACAAAATCAGGTCTTGTGAAATCTACGACCAGATCTAAGGGAGGTGTACATTAGCAGTAAGGCATAAGAGGAGGTGGGCAGAAGAAAACTGAAGGAATGGTTTAATATGAAGTGTAGCGAAACACAGAAAATATACAGTTACATCATGAAAGAGTTTAAGAAAACGCGAGAGTCAAGTTGCATTCGACGACAGACACAATAGGGCTGGGAATAACTCCATCTGAAGAGTGAGGGAGGAGCTGTAATATCACCCCCAAAGCCGTATCTCAACTGTATTAGGAACAAGTTGACAGTGGAGGATTAAATCACTGGGCTTCAGTAACGCAGAAGGGGAAGTTATTGACACAGAGGACGAGGTATGTGAGGGGAGCTGAACACAAACTTTCACAGTGTTTACATTCCAAGACCCAGAGGCAACACTGCATCCAGCCAGGGAAGGGGAAGTGAGGAGGCTCATGAAGAAGCTGGACCCGAACAATGCCAGGGTTCCGGATGGCATCTCGCCAGTGATACTCGAGAGAGGCAACAGGGACCCTTGTTACACCAGGGGTGATGTGGAATGACATCTCCCTCAGCGAGCGGGAGGAATGCTTCAGTAGAACGGAAGAGCGCCGAACGTTGTATCAGTATGTAAAACAGATGAGACAGAAATAACTCTGAGCCACACATTAGTCTCCCTTAATGAGCACAACCTGGAAGATACTGGATAAAATATTCACGAAGACACAAGAGTGTTTGACGGGCGCTGGCAGCCTGAGTGGAGGACAACATGGATTCAGAAAGGGAAAGGTCCTGTTTGACGAACCCTCTGGTGTTATATGATTAGGTGACGTCCTTAGAAACTACTAGGGAGGCTGGGTGGGTTGTATAGTCTTGGACAACGGAAGGCCACCAGTACTTTTCCCTACAGACGTCTGATGATGAAGGTAAACCTCCGTGCTGGGATCAGAGATGGGCACCTCCCAGGGAACAAGCGCTTCGTAACCGGGAGTGGACAGAGAATAGAGGTCATGTGAGCCTTCTCAAGCTGGGCGAAAATGGAGGTGGGGTCCCTCAGGGTTTAATGCTAGGACCATTAGTATTTCTATATGAATGGTTTGCCAAGTGTAGTAGATTCGTATTCAAATATATTTACTGGTGATGCAAAAATTGCGAGAGAAGTTTGAGGCAACAGGCACTGCAAAATGTTGCAAAGACTCCTACATACACAAGATAATCAATGGTTAGACAAATGTTTCGGTCATTATTAAGTCATGAAAATCGTTTGGAGGTGAAAACTGACCAGACAGTGAGTACCAGATCGAGGTTCTGCTGTGAGAGGGAGTAAAGAGGTGATACCTCGCCATCGTATCACTTGAACAGCGTGTGTTAAGGATCGTATCTTCTCTGAGTCAGTGTTAGAACCGCCTTCAAGTTTGTGGAGAGTTAAGTGTTCAGGAAGATATTCACCAACCGCAACTGTCTGACCTCCTCACTTTAGGAGCCATAAAGAACTGATGAAAAGGGTTTAAAGGAATGAAACAAGAGTGGTACCAGAAATGAATGGAATAAGGTATCAATGTAGGTGGGAAGCCCTCAACTGTCCAAGGGAGCCAAGAGAATTAAGACGCGAGCAATTCTTGGATACTAGGAGAGAGTCTAGAATACAAATCCCCCCCCCCCCCATCCCCATGGATGAATATGGAACAAAACACACACACACACACACACACACACACACACACACACACACACAAATACAATGGCATCAAACGAGGAAACACACTGCAAGGGTCGTGGCGTCAGAGGGACCTAAGAGGCGACATCACACCGAAAGTGGCAACAGAACATCATGCGGGGAAGATGGTGGAGGGAGAGGCCCAATGGCATGGACAAGGGAGATGATGAGGAAGGTGTACACAACGCAGAGTCGCCAGAGTCGCAATATGCCGCGACAGCCTGGTCTCTCCGCCCACCCATGGAGCCGACTGGAACTGCTGGAAAGGATCCAAAGACACACAGCAAGAATGACGGCAGAATTCCGCAAAACGACGTTCCAGATGTGGAGGGTGGATGGAAGCCCTCACTTCCTCAGGTCCTCTACATCAGATGTACCCTGACTGTGTGCTCCAGCCGCTCCTGCAACGAGGTCACGTCTCTGTGGTGTGACCTGCTGCCTAGGTTGTGACCTACTTCCTGTGATGTAGCTCGCTGCCTGTGTAATGATGTACTGCCTGTGTTGTGGCATGCGGCCTGTGTTGTGGCCTGCGGCCTGTGTTGTGACGTGCCGCCTGTGTTATAACCTGCTGACTGTATTGTGACGTCCTATCACAATACAGCACGTCATCGATTCAAGGATACAGTAATAGCTATTTCCATGCCGTAACTCCCTATCAATGAGGCAAACATTTGAAAAGATAAAAAAAATACATACACACACACACACACACACACACACACATGAACGTGTGTTTGTGTGTGTGTGTGTGTGTGTGTGTGTGTGTGTGTGTGCGTGTGTGTGTGTGTGTGTGTGTGTGTGTGTGTACATGTTTGTATATCTTGGTTTGTTACTTTAGGAAGTTTAAATGCGCAAGAAATAAACTCATTTCCTGGAAGGGAAAATACTCAAAGACTTTATACCATTCATTAAACGATTCCAACAATGTTGATGAAGACGTCTCCAGGGTAACAGCACAGTGTACTATCTGACCGACCCACTCCCAGGCAGGCTACCCACCTGACCCACTCCCAGGCAGGCTACCCACCTGACCCACTCCCAGGCAGGCAACCCACCAGACCCACTCCCAGGCAGGATACCCACCTGACCCACTCCCAGGCAGGCAACCCACCTGACCCACTCCCAGGCAGGCTACCCACCAAACCCACTCCCAGGCAGGCTATCCACCTGACCCACTCCCAGGCAAGCTATCCACCTGACCCACTCCTAGACAAGTTACACCCACCTAACCCACTCCACCCACCAACGCCAGGCCCCGGGTGGGTTCGCCCTAGCCTTCTGCACGAGGTAAGTCGTGAGAAATATCACGGGATCGGTCTGATGGGCGGTGGAGTCCCGTTATATACAACATTTCCCACTGATCTCAGATCAAAAGATGTTATCTGAAGCTGATGCCAAAGATTACAGGGCCGAGGACGCGATCAAAGGCCGACATCGAAACGTACGAGGGTTTTCACCCTCCCCTCCCTTCCCCCTCCCTTTCCTTGAATTAGATCTTGTTAAAGTGATTTTTGGAATCGTGCGGCAGACAGTGCTACCCTGCGCACTCAACACCAAGGGTAAAGGTCGTATGCTGTGTGTCTCTCTGTCTACGAATCCCTCTCGTAGTTCCAACAATGGTGGTGAATGTGCCTGAAATTCAACCCCCGAGGTATCCAACGTTTATAAAGGTCGCATGTTGTGTCTACGAATCCTGAATTCAACCCCCGGATAGCCATCGTTGTTTTGATCAAACATTTTAGGGGAGTTATCGTAGAGATGTGTCTGAACGATCATCATGTGCATTCCGGGTATAACGCATACACTTATTGCCCTCGTGAACTACATCTGGTTTCTTGAAGCAGAGGTGCCCCGTTGCTCCGTCCACACCACCGTACTACCACAGCCACACTTGCCACAGCAGGTGATTTTCGTATAGGAATCAGGTCAGTGAAGATGCCAAGTGTCGTGGAGGACACCGTCTCCATGAATGCCTAAAAGCACGGTCCTGTGATCTCACAGCTGGCATACTGCGCGACGCATGCGTCAGCCAGTGTACTGCATGCAGCACCACCACAACCAGAGTACGTACCGCAAGCGGCACCGACGCACCCGGTGGTCGCAGAACGACGAATGTGGCAGCAGAATCAAGATCCAGAGAGCTTTGGAGGGCTGCCTGCCTTGGAGGGAACGAAAGGCCTCTCAAAGACACTGGGATCTTGAGCAGGACGACTCGCATTTCCGAGGGCAAAATGAAAATAGAAAGCCTTAGGTCTTCTTTGCGAGGGGTGGTGGTCAAAACTCTACGCCAGTGGTCAATGGCTGACCAGAAATGGAGGTGGTAGAGTTCCACACCACCAGCCATAGACCAGAGGTCGTGGTGACGACTGGTCAGGTGATAGACAAAGGGGGAACAAGCAAGCACTGGTCAGGGTACATTACAACAGCCTGTACCACGTATAACAACTGTCGGTGTTATGTGGGCGGCAAGAGACGTTGCTATCTGACCGTCGTGTTGTCCAGAGACAATACCATTGCCCGCCGCCGATGACCACCACCTGCCTTCATTCCATTCCAAAATTCTTCAGTCTCCAGGCGGGTCCAGTTCTCCCAACACAACGCACTTAAGATTCGTTTTCTTTTTCACTCCGGTCATACACCACAGTTAATATACATCACCGCGTTTAACACCTACGTACGATCATTCCTCTATACTCCCATTACTGGAAGTCTGACGTTACCGCCCCACCCTGCCACCACCTCCTCTTGACAACCACACTGGCAATACCCGGCGAATATTTCGTCAGCCAATAAGCGCCACCCTTGCCTATATGGATCTCCACTTATGAAGAGCCAGAGGCAATATTGAAACGCACGGAGCGTGGGGAGGCCCAGTCTTTACCCTCGCTGGCTACACTGGTACCAGCCTGGACCAGTCCATTATTGGCTCAGTGGATGTTCCTCTCTCTCTCTCTCTCTCTCTCTCTCTCTCTCTCTCTCTCTCTCTCTCTCTCTCTCTCTCTCTCTCTCTCGACCAAATGTCTTTACGTCATCCCCCCTCCCCGGGGGTATTTTTTCCCCAACCCACAAATTTTCTTATTTGTAAGGGAATGTTGCCTCACTGGAATCCAGTCGTCATTAAGAAGCTTTCAACGTTAAGGACCCATTCGGGCGAATCGCCTTTTGCAACAGACGCTGCTATTGGCCGACGAGTCACAGCAGGATCGCTATTGGCCATCTGGGCTACAAGAGCCACCGCCATTGGTCCGTTCCGATGAGCGGAGACCCATAATTGAAACGTCGACTTGAGAGCGTCCGTTACAAGGAGACTCGCTTAAACCGCCCGGCAAGAGGAATGAATGTACGCGTATTTTCAAGATGTTGGAACCAGGGTAGCGGCAGTACTGCTGGCCGTAGAGGAGGAAGGTAACTAATCTTATTCAGTCATCAGGGTTGGAGGAGCTTGTCCCCGCTGATCAGAAGGAATTTTCTTGCTTAAGATACGTCAGTACTTTGTATATCACGATACAACAGACGCACAAGCACACACACACACACACACGTACACCAAGAGCCACTGTGGTGAAAGGATTCGTGAAATTTAAGGCGACGGACCCAGAAATATGGGTAGATGTAACGAGAGGCTAAGAAAGAGTGAGGAAGGGTTCAATAAAACATGTCGTCAGGCAGAGGAACTTAGGGACGTGCTGTGGAGAAGACATTAGGCGACACTCCACCCGACCAGTACCTGTAGGACATAACAGAACATGGAACGAGCATAGCTGGAGGCGAACGGCAAAGAAATAAAAAAATAATACAAATTTTTTCTATAGATTCATCAAGAATAGATTGTCAGTTACAGAACAGCAGATGATCAGGATAAGGGATTCAAAGAGAAGAGTTGCAGGGGATGATTTGGAAGGATATGTGAGGAGATGAATGACAAGGTCACAAGTGTTTTCCGTCCTGGAAGACGCTACTGCTGCCCTAACGTTGAGGAGATGGAATGGGAAGGTGGTTTCAGAAGGTACTGTGATATCTAAAGGACACACAAACGGTCTACGGAAGAGGCTTTGACTCATACCAGGTTGTGGTCCGGATGAACGTTGATCATATGTGCTGCTAAACCTCTTGAAAAACTGTTCAAGATGTCGCTGGAGAAAGAAAAACTGCTAAGGGATTGGAAGAGGGCACACATCATAACTATTTAAAGGAAAAGGGACAGGACGCGTCTGTAAGGTGCAAGAAAGGATAATCAGCAAGGAAATGGATGACTGCCTGCAGAACAGAAATAACCTAAGGGAGACAACACGCTTTTAGGGAGAGGTAGTCATGAGTAACTAACCTCTTAGGTTCCTGCTAGAGTGTGAGTCCTGTTTGAGACAAAAGGGAAGGCCTGGTGGACTGCCTGTATCTGGACTTTCAGAAAGCATTTGACACTACTACACCACACGGGAGGCTGATTAGGAAGTTGGATCACCAGGCAGGAATCTAGAGAAGACTCTTTTCCATGGGTAAACAAACGGGAACAAAGGTCAAATGTCAGAGGAACCTTCTTGAAAGAGGTTAAGGTCATCAGTGGAGTGCCGCAGGGTTCTGTTCTGTCTGGGACCGCGACTCTTCTATGTAAATGACATACTAGAGGGCATGGACTCCTGCCTGAGTATGTTTGCAGATGACGCAAAGGCCATGAGGGGCTACACGGCTGACGAAATTCAACCGACTAACTATATGGTCACAGTGAAAGGCCTTGATATGAATATTATCTAACAGGAATTAAGCTAAAGGAATCTGTTTGTGTGTGTGTGTGTGTGTGTGTGTGTGAGAGAGAGAGAGAGAGAGAGAGAGAGAGAGAGAGAGAGAGAGAGAGAGAGAGAGAGAGAGGGGGGGGGGGCAGTCTTCACTATATTATCCAAGCCTTACCTGTATTTGAAATATAAGAATACTGGAACAGATAGAAACATGAGACATCAACTCATTCTGCACGGAACAGCACATTTTTGTTTTATATAATATCTGGCAGTGTGAGATAGCTCACAATATATATATATATATATAAATATATATATATATATATATATATATATATATATATATATATATATATATATATATATATTTTTTTTTTTTTTTTTTTTTTTATACTTTGTCGCTGTCTCCCGCGTTTGCGAGGTAGCGCAAGGAAACAGACGAAAGAAATGGCCCAACCCCGCCCCCCCCCATACACATGTACATACACACGTCCACACACGCAAATATACATACCTACACAGCTTTCCATGGTTTACCCCAGACGCTTCACATGCCTTGATTCAATCCATTGACAGCACGTCAACCCCTGTATACCACATCGCTCCAATTCACTCTATTCCTTGCCTTCCTTTCACCCTCCTGCATGTTCAGGCCCCGATCACACAAAATCTTTTTCACTCCATCTTTCCACCTCCAATTTGGTCTCCCTCTTCTCCTCGTTCCCTCCACCTCCGACACATATATCCTCTTGGTCAATCTTTCCTCACTCATTCTCTCCATGTGCCCAAACCATTTCAAAACACCCTCTTCTGCTCTCTCAACCACGCTCTTTTTATTTCCACACATCTCTCTTACCCTTACGTTACTTACTCGATCAAACCACCTCACACCACACATTTTCCTCAAACATCTCATTTCCAGCACATCCATCCTCCTGCGCACATCTCTATCCATAGCCCACGCCTCGCAACCATACAACATTGTTGGAACCACTATTCCTTCAAACATACCCATTTTTGCTTTCCGAGATAATGTTCTCGACTCCCACACATTTTTCTAGGCTCCCAAAATTTTCGCCCCCTCCCCCACCCTATGATCCATATATATATATCGGAATCATTTATGGAGAAGTTTGTGAAAGTTAATGTTGTCTGAAAACACCACCAGACGAGGTGAGGTCCACCAGACACTCGCCTGGCTACGTACGTACGTACGTATGCGAGGTGTTCTGAAAAACACATGCAAATGAGGTGTTTTCTAAGTACGATTCCCCACGTTTGGTCCTTAGCACATCAACAGGTGCAGCAGCGTGGCTCCCACTCTCCTCTTCCATCTCTACTGTCTATTCCTTTCCGTCTGGCTTTTGATCCCTACCTTCTGTCTATAATACTTCTGGAAAGGAGATCTAATGGGAGAGGGAAGGTCTTGCGATCCTCTTCCACATTCCCAATGAGAGAGGGAAGGTCTTGCGATCCTCTTCCACATTCCCAATGGGAGAGGGAAGGTCTTGCGATCCTCTTCCACATTCCCAATGGGAGAGGGAAGGTCTTGCGATCCTCTTCCACATTCCCAGCCTTACAGATAGCGTGTGGAGGTTTGATCACGCTTCTGATTGGCGAACTTTGCGATCATTCTGGTTAGGGGAACCGGTGCCTTATTGTGTGGTCTTATGCTTAGCTGAAGGTGGTTTATGTACGGTTGGTGGTGGTCTGTGCTACGTCATTGGTGGCCTATGTTATGTTGCTGGTGGTTTAACGTGTGTTATTGGTGGTTTATACTATGTTGGTGGAGACGTATGTTATGGTGTTGGTGGTTTATACCGTGTTGGTGGAGACGTATGTTATGCTGTTGGTGGTCTATACTATGTTGGTGGAGACGTATGTTAAGGTGTTGGTGGTCTATATTGGTAGAGACGTATGTTATGGTGTTGGTGATTTATACCGTGTTGGTGGAGACGTATGTTATGCTGTTGGTAGTTTATGTTGTGTTGGTGGAGACGTATGTTATGTTGTTGGTGGTTTATGCTGTGTTGGTGGAGACGTATGTTATGGTGTTGGTGGTTTATGCTGTGTTGTGGGTGACCTATGCTATGCTGTTGGCGGTATATGTTATTTGTTGGAGGTATCTTGCTTTTTTTTTCCTCATGACGAGCAACATAGCACGGTTTAAACTTACCCCCCCCCCCCATCATGGTCATTACGGGCGATGGGAATACTGGGCAAGAAAGAGAAACAAAAAATTCATCGGAGCCCCACAGAAATTTTTGATCTGCGTCTTGAAAATAGAGATTATAAGGAAAGAGGAAAAGGACGGACTGAAGAGAATTCTACAACCTCGGTGTTCGAAGGAAGGAGGATATAATATAATGGTCCATCCTCGTGTGGCTGGTCCGCACACAGGTAATATGGGAAGCAGGAGGCATGCGCGTGTCACGGATCCAAGCCTCCTTGGTGGCTGGGATACATGCAGACACCCGAAGAAGAAAGACAGGAGACCAACACGACGGAGGACAGAGACAGACAGTGAGCGATGGCTGGTGACACGTGATGGTGGAGGAGTTCATGAGACAGAAGAGGTTTGATTCCACTTCTGGTTAACACAGAGGCGGAGGATGAACCCCACGTCATGTGTACTCCACACTGGGGCGCACGTCGAAACCCTTGCAGATAGGAAAGTGCTGCTCGCGATAACATTCATAACGGCACCTCTACAACAACAATAACAACCCCACACACACACACACACACACACCCCACACACACCCCACACACACCCCACACACACACATAACCCCACACACACACCCCACACACACCCACACACACCCCACACACACACATAACCCCACACACACACCCCACACACACCCCACACACACACCCCACACACACCCCACACACATACCCCACACACACCCCACACACACCCCACACACATACCCCACACACCCCACACACACACCCCACACACACCCCATACACACCCCACACACACCCCACACACACACACACACACACCCCACACACATACCCCACACACACCCCACACACACACATAACCCCACACACACACCCCACACACACCCCACACACACACCCCACACACACCCCACACACACCCCACACACACACCCCACACACACACATAACCCCACACACACACCCCACACACACCCCATACACACCCCACACACACCCCACACACACCCCACACACACCCCACACACACACACACACCCCACACCCACACACATACCCCACACACACCCCACACACACCCCACACACACCCCACACACATACCCCACACACATACCCCACACACACCCCACACACACCCCACACACACCCCACACACATACCCCACACACATACCCCACACATACCCCACACACACCCCACACACATACCCCACACACATACCCCACACACACCCCACACACACCCCATACACACCCCACACACACACACACACCCCACACCCACACACATACCACACACACACCCCACACACACCCCACACACACACCCCACACACATACCCCACACACATACCCCACACACACCCCACACACACCCCACACACATACCCCACACATACCCCACACACACCCCACACACACCCCACACACACCCCACACACATACCCCACACACATACCCCACACACACCCCACACACACCCCACACACATACCCCACACATACCCCACACACACACACCCCACACACACCCCATACACACCCCACACACACACACCCCACACACACCCCACACACACCCCACACACACACCCCACACACACCCCACACCCACACACACCCCACACACACCCCACACCCCCACACACACACCCCACACACATACCCCACACACACCCCACACACACCCCACACACATACCCCACACATACCCCACACACCCCACACACATACCCCACACACACCCCATACACACCCCACACACACACACCCCACACACACACCCCACACACACACCCCACACACACCCCACACACAAACCCCACACACACCCCACACACACCCCACACCCCCACACACACACCCCACACACACCCCCACACACACACCCCACACACACCCCACACATACCACACACACACCCCACACACATACCCCACACACACCCCACACACACCCCACACACACCCCACACATACCACACACACCCCACACACACCCCACAACTCGGTAGCTTTTGCTGGGCAGATTTTGTGATGATTATAATTATGGTTTCTCAAGACCGAGTGGACGACGTGGTTATGTCCAACGTGTTTTTGTTATTACTAGGTTGAGATGTGGTGTGCTAGGTTGAGATGTGGTGTGCTGGGTGTGCTAGGTTGAGATGTGGTGTGCTGGGTGTGCTAGATGAGATGTGGTGTGCTGGGTGTGCTAGGTTGAGATGTGGTGTGCTGGGTGGGCTAGGTTGAGATGTGGTGTGCTGGGTGTGCTAGATGAGATGTGGTGTGCTGGGTGTGCTAGGTTGAGGTGTGGTGTGCTGGGTGTGCTAGGTTGAGATGTGGTGTGCTGGGTGTGCTAGGTTGAGATGTGGTGTGCTGGGTGTGCTAGGTTGAGATGTGGTGTGCTGGGTGTGCTAGGTTGAGATGTGGTGTGCTAGGCTGAGATGTGGTATGCTGGGTGTGCTAGGTTGAGATGTGGTGTGCTGGGTGTGCTAGGTTGAGGTGTGGTGTGCTAGGCTGAGATGTGGTGTGCTGGGTGTGCTAGGTTGAGATGTGGTGTGCTGTGTGTGCTAGGTTGAGGTGTGGTGTGCTGGGTGTGCTAGGTTGAGATGTGGTGTGCTGGGTGTGCTAGCTGAGATGTGTGTGCTGGTGTGCTAGGTTGAATGTGGTGTGCTGGTGTGCTAGTTGAGATGTGTGTGCTGGTGTGCTAGGTTGAGATGTGGTGTGCTGGTGTGCTAGGTTGAGATGTGGTGTGCTGGGTGTGCTAGGTTGAGGTGTGGTGTGCAGGTGTGCTAGTTGAGATGTGGTGTGCAGGTGTGCTAGGTGAGATGTGGTGTGCTGGGTGTGCTAGGTTGAGATGTGGTGTGCTGGGTGTGCTAGGTTGAGATGTGGTGTGCAGGGTGTGCTAGGTGAGATGTGTGTGCTGGGTGTGCTAGGCTGAGATGTGGTGTGCTGGGTGTGCTAGGTTGAGATGTGGTGTGCTGGGTGTGCTAGTGAGATGTGGTGTTGCTGGGTGTGCTAGGTTGAGATGTGGTGTGCTGGGTGTGCTAGGCTGAGGTGTGGTGTGCTGGGTGTGCTAGGCTGAGATGTGGTGTGCTGGGTGTGCTAGGTTGAGATGTGGTGTGCTGGGTGTGCTAGGTTGAGATGTGGTGTGCTGGGTGTGCTAGGTTGAGGTGTGGTGTGCTGGGTGTGCTAGGCTGAGATGTGGTGTGCTGGGTGTGCTAGGCTAAGATGTGGTGTGCTGGGTGTGCTAGGTTGAGATGTCGTGTGCTGGGTGTGCTAGGCTGAGGTGTGGTGTGCTGGGTGTGCTAGGCTGAGATGTGGTGTGCTGGGTGTGCTAGGCTGAGATGTGGTGTGCTGGGTGTGCTAGGTTGAGATGTGGTGTGCTGGGTGTGCTAGGTTGAGATGTGGTGTGCTGGGTGTGCTAGGTTGAGATGTGGTGTGCTGGGTGTGCTAGGCTGAGATGTGGTGTGCTGGGTGTGCTAGGTTGAGATGTGGTGTGCTGGGTGTGCTAGGTTGAGATGTGGTGTGCTGGGTGTGCTAGGTTGAGATGTGGTGTGCTGGGTGTGCTAGGTTGAGATGTGGTGTGCAGGGTGTGCTAGGTTGAGATGTGGTGTGCTGGGTGTGCTAGGTTGAGGTGTGGTGTGCTGGGTGTGCTAGGTTGAGATGTGGTGTGCTGGGTGTGCTAGGTTGAGATGTGGTGTGCTGGGTGTGCTAGGTTGAGATGTGGTGTGCTGGGTGTGCTAGGTTGAGATGTGGTGTGCTGGGTGTGCTAGGTTGAGGTGTGGTGTGCAGGGTGTGCTAGGTTTAGATGTGGTGTGCAGGGTGTGCTAGGTTGTGGTGTGGTGTGCTGGGTGTGCTAGGCTGAGATGTGGTGTGCTGGGTGTGCTAGGTTGTGGTGTGGTGTGCTGGGTGTGCTAGGTTGAGGTGTGGTGTGCTGGGTGTGCTAGGTTGAGGTGTGGTGTGCTGGGTGTGCTAGGTTGAGGTGTGGTGTGCTGGGTGTGCTAGGTTGAGGTGTGGTGTGCTGGGTGTGCTAGGTTGAGGTGTGGTGTGCTGGGTGTGCTAGGTTGAGGTGTGGTGTGCTGGGTGTGCTAGGTTGAGGTGTGGTGTGCTGGGTGTGCTAGGTTGTGGTGTGGTGTGCTGGGTGTGCTAGGTTGTGGTGTGGTGTGCTGGGTGTGCTAGGTTGAGGTGTGGTGTGCTGGGTGTGCTAGGTTGAGGTGTGGTGTGCTGGGTGTGCTGGGTTGAGATGTGGTGTGCTGGGTGTGCTAGGCTGAGATGTGGTGTGCTGGGTGTGCTAGGTTGAGGTGTGGTGTGCTGGGTGTGCTAGGTTGAGGTGTGGTGTGCTGGGTGTGCTAGGTTGTTGTTGATGAACTTAGCCACATTGTTGAATGGGTCGACGCTGTGTTGCTGTTGGGTTTGATGTCGCTAGGAAGTCTCTGCTATGTTGTTTGGTGTGGAATCTTTGCTATGTTGTTGGTGGGTCTCTGCTACGTTGTTCGTGGGTCTCTGCTATATTGTCAGCGAGTCTCTGCTGTATTGTTAGCGGGTCTCTGCTACGCTGTTCGTGGGTCTCTGCTATATTGTTAGCGGGTCACTGCTATGTTGTTAGTGGGTCTCTGCTATGTTGTTGGTGGGTCTCTGCTATGTTGTTAGCGGGTCTCTGCTATGTTGTTGGTGGGTCTCTGCTATGTTGTTAACGGGTCTCTGCTATGTTGTTGGTGGGTCTCTGCTATGGTGTTAGCAGGTCTTTGCTATATTGTTAGTGGGTCTCTGCTATGTTGTTGGTGGGTCTCTGCTATGGTGTTAGCAGGTCTTTGCTATATTGTTAGTGGGTCTCTGCTATGTTGTTGGTGGGTCTCTGCTATGGTGTTAGCAGGTCTTTGCTATATTGTTAGTGGGTCTCTGCTATGTTGTTGGTGGGTCTCTGCTATGGTGTTAGCGGGTGTAGGCTATGGTGTTAGTGGGTGTAGGCTACGTTGCTAGGTTGTACGAAACCCTCCTTGCATATGTACGACTTCAGGTCCACTACGAAGGTTACTGATGTACAGTCTCAGGAACCCAAACTGCAGGGAGAACATGTCAGACAACACATGAGACAAACATGTCGCCCCCTACACACACACACACACACACCCACACACACACACACACACACACACACACACACTTGGTGTTTCCCATTTTTCAGAAGAACGACATAAGGGACGAGACACCGGGGACACAAACCTCTTGATAGGAGACAGCGGGGACACATGTCTCCAGATAGGAGACAACGGGGACACATGTCTCCAGATAGGAGACAACGGGGACACAAACCTCTTGATAGGAGACAACGGGGACACACGTCTCCAGATAGGAGACAGCGGGGACACACGTCTCCAGATAGGAGACAGCGGGGACACACGTCTCTGAGGAGAGAAGACATGTGTCTGACGTCATGGCACGTGTGTCACCACCAGAGGCCAGTCACCAACGCATCACAGGTCTCCACCCCTTCCCTCTCCCTCACCCATAACTCTCCCCCAACTTCTCAAGTCCTTACGATCCCCCGCCCCCCTTTACCCCATCACCACCACTATCACCCCCTCCCCTTTCTTCATAATTATCAAACCACAGTTTTCTTCCCCTTCACCCCACTCCCCCTCTCTCCCCCCATCCAACATTATCCCTTCCACTCCCCCCATGCAATAGCATCCCCTCCCCTCCACATCCAGCATTATTCTCTTCCCTCCCCCCATGCAACATTCTCCCATCCCTCCCCCCATGCAACATTCTCCCATCCCTCCCCCATGCAACATTTTCCCTCCCTACCCCCATGCAACATTCTCCCCTGTCTCTCCCCATGCAACATTCTCCCCTACCTCCCTCCCCCATGCAACATTCTCCCCTCCCTCCCTCCTCCCATGCAACATTCTCCCCTCCCTCCCTCCCCTATGCTACATTCTCCCCTCCCCCCTCCCCCTATGCTACATTCTCCCCTCCCTCCCTCCCCCTATGCAACATTCTCCCCTCCCTCCCTTCCTCCTCCTATGCAACATTCTACCCTCCCTCCCTCCCTCCTCCCATGCAACATTCTCCCCTCCCTCCCTCCCCCTATGCAACATTCTCCCCTCCCTCCTCCCCCTATGCTACATTCTCCCCTCCCTCCCTCCTCCCATGCAACATTCTCCCCTCCCTCCTCCCCCTATGCAACATTCTTCCCTCCCTCCCTCCCCCTATGCAACATTCTCCCCTCCCTCCCTCCCTCCTCTCATGCAACATTCTACCCTCCCTCCCTCCCTCCTCCCATGCAACATTCTCCCCTCCCTCCCTCCCTCCTCTCATGCAACATTCTACCCTCCCTCCCTCCCTCCTCCCATGCAACATTCTCCCCTCCCTCCTCCCTCTTCCCTCACTAATCAATTCACGGATCTTGATCACCTCACCTCAGGTGTAAGGACGGAGGGCATCCCAGACGTGTGTGTCTCCCTGATGAAGAACTCCGTGTTTTCAATGGTCGAGATGAGAGACGGGAATTATGGAGAGAGAGAGAGAGAGAGAGAGAGAGAGAGAGAGAGAGAGAGAGAGAGAGAGAGAGAGAGAGAGAGAGAGACGGCCTGAAGGTAAGGGGTTACAGCGTGGAAGGGTCGAGACCAAGCTGGGTGTAGTAGCGGCCTCACAAGACACCACAAGATAAGCCGTGGTGTGGCCAGCATGGGTGACGACTGTGTGCGCTGGGCACAAGGGTTGCCAGGCCAGGCCAGCCCGGGCGAGACGCTGAGCAACGCACGGCTATCATCCAGGTGAAGGCAAAGTGAAAGAAGTTCGCGTCATGGCGAAGAAAGAAGGAAGGGTGTGGTCTGATGAGATCTTTAAGCAAGCAGAAGTAAAAGAGAAGTGAGAGAGTCGTGATCACAGTAGATAATGATGACTAAGATAAGACAAATAAGGTGAGGTCAGGCTCGGGAATACATGACCAAAAAAAAAAAAATATCAAGGTTACGTAACTGTAGACGTCGAGCGTCGAGTTACACGCCTGTGGAAGGTTCCTTAATGATCAGCATTACGACGGGTGCCTGCCTTTATCCCTCCCACCTGACCTTTCATTCCCTCCCACCTATCCCTTCAGCCTCTCCCATCTGCCCCTTCATCCCCTCCCATCTGCCCCTTCAGCCCCTCTCACCTGCTCCTTCAACCCCTCCCACTTATCCCTTGAGCCCCTCCCACCTGCCCCTTTATCCCCTCCCACATGCTCCTTCATCCCTCCCACCTGCTCCTTCAGTCCCTCCCACTTGACCCTTCATACCTCCCACCTGCTCCTTCACCCCTCCCACCTGCCCCTTCAGCCCCACCTACCTGTCCCTTCAGCCCCTCCCACCTGCTCTTGTCAGCCCTTCCCACCTACCCCTTCAGGCCGTTCTACTAAAGTGATATAAAACTTAAAGGTTTGTGACCAGATCACCCCTCACTCTTCTCTCTTCCATAGTGGGAAAACTTAAGGCCTCTATTCTTTCCTAGTAATTGAGTTTTCTTAATTGTAGTACTTTGTTGCCCTCCTCTGGACCTTCTCTATTAGCTCTCTGTGCTTCATAAGGTACGGTGACTAAACCTGAGAAGCATAACCCAGTTTTGGCCGTAAGTAGAAAGCAGACAACTAATCAAATATTTCCTTATCCATGAACTTGAATGTAGCTCTGATGTTCGCTAGCAGAAGGTTGGTCTCCATAACTGTTCCCTCTGAAGTTGGACGCTGGCGACTGGTCAGGGACGAGGTCGACTCCCAAGCCTCTCTCCCACACACACAGAGATTCCTGCAGCTTATTACCCGCTGGGTCAAAGTCATACTGAGGCCTTGTCTTACCGTGTTCCATCTCATTTCTCTTCATTAAGTCGAACTGATTTTCATCAACCATGCATCAGACCAACGTCGGAGTCTGTCCAGATCCCCTTGTAAGTTGACGCGACCCTCCCACTTTTCTCAAGACCTCTGCATCATCTGCAAACACATTCGGGCAGGAGTCCATACCCTACCCTGTGGCAAGTCATTTCCAAAGATCAAGAAGAGCAACGGTGCCAGAACAGACCCCCTGCGGTACGCCACTGGTAAGCGCCGCCCGTTTTGAGAAGGCTCCTCCGACATGCGTCCTTGATTCCCTTTCTCTAAGGTGGGGTTCCATCAACCGTAAATTTTTTTTCCCTAATTCCTACCGGGTGATCCAGTTTCTTGATCATTCTCCCATGTGGTAAATCGTGAATACTCTCTGTGATTACTGTCTGTGTATTACGGGGAGAGAATTCTTCACACGTGTTGCCCCGTCCGTTAACCTTGTATATATATGTACCATGTATATACATGTATATACACATACATTCACACATCCAAGCTTAACCTAGGTATCTGTTTATCAACTAACCCCAAGGGGAAGATGAACACCTAGGTTGGGTGTAGGACCAGGATTCGAACTCCTGCGGGCCCGTGATAACCCATGATTAGTAACATTAACCACTACACCATATGGTGTGTGTGTGTGTGTGTGTGTGTGTGTGTGTGTGTGTGTGTGTATTTAACTACTGGTAATTATATATATGATCAACGGGGAGTGAGCAACATCCATGCTGTCCCACTCGTCAGACGCACAAACTGACACCAGCCTTGAAAACTTGATGAATATCAGGTGTCAGGTTTTCTATTATCGAAATAGGAATATGTTTTCAAAATCCTTTTCAGTGTTTCCCTCCCTTTTGAGCCCCCCCCCTTTCCCCCAATAAGGCCTTCCCCCCTCCACTCTAATTTCGAAAAATCTGTCCAAATCAATTAGTCGATTCAGATCATTTGAAGTCGTAATGAGATATTTTTTTTCCATCCTATAGATTTTTTTTTTTTACGGAAGATAATTGCAATATTTTCAACCTTACTTCACAGCCCAGACCCGTCATTTCAGGACAGCATTCTAGATGCACTTTCATTTTTCCTAACAGCTTTTCCAATATGTCTCTATGGCGTTCACAAAGACACCAGCACATGCAACATCAGCTCTCACATTCGTAGTATTCTACTAAACACATATCCGTTTATGAGGACGGATACAAACAGTGTTCTTGTATCCTTCTGTAACACATAAATTGACGCACCATTTCGCCTAGCATGTCTAGCGCATGGAGCGATTTGTATCACTATGCAAAAGAACTCCCACTGTATGACTTCCGTCCACTCTCCCTATCTTGACCGACGGCTTCATCGAGGTTCTCTCAATGACCCGAGGATCAGTGCATACCTTGAGCGAGAGCAGCTAGATGCCCGTGCAGTCCTCCACACTCCCAGTGTCCGCCATTGGTTTCGCACGACCTTCAGGCATATCAACAGGAGGTCATCTTCCCTCTGGGAGGTCGTCAACCTACACCAAGAACATCACGGGTCCCAAGACACATCCTTGTGGCACCCCAGTCATGACCCGTCGATACGCGCCTTCGCTTAATCACTGTTCTTCCCTAATTCCCTTCAAATATCACCGGGTTTCATGCCACCGTCTGTGCAGTGATATTAACTCTGCTCTCTCTCTCTCTCTCTCTCTCTCTCTCTCTCTCTCTCTCTCTCTCTCTCTCTCTCTCTCTCTCTCTCTCTCTCCAATCTCTTATGCAGCAGAGCATAAACATTGTTTTACAAAATTCACATGAATACAATCCACCTATCCCTCTCCCCTCTGTGTATAGTTTTCGTCACTGGCTCACGAAAGAAAGAAAAAATCGAGTTAATGACACAAGACACGCCACGTCTAAGTCCAACCAAACAGCTACTGTGTGACTGAGATGTTCCGAGATGCATATCATTATTTCCCAAGAATCATTCTTAACAAGTCGCTGGCGACGGTCTACCGTTGAAAGGATTGACATCACTTCCGCTTTGTCTACGTTGGAGCAGAATCGCCATTTTTTCCCCGAGTTACGGATGACTCTCTGGATATGATCTTCAAAGGCTCTGGAACCCCCCCCCCCCCCCCCCATCGTACACTCCTTCGATACCCGTGAGGATATTTTCTCTGTTATCCGGATTTTTGACTCTCACTCGGCTCTCTCTCTCAACAGTTTAAGGGTCACCCTTTAGACACATCACTTTTGACAGAAAATTTAACCCACATATTTATCTTCTTCCTGATTAAGTGATGAAACATTTTCGAGTTAGCTTTACTCACATCTATGCGTTGTTGCGTATTCGGTCTCACGTGAGGGAGGAAGCTCTTACAAAATGGGTTGAGGTGGTTAATGATCAGCCGCGAGGGTTTGTGGTGATCTGCGTAAACGACTTGCCAGAAGGACTGGACGCCTTCCTCATTATGTTCTGCGGATGATGCCAAGGCCACGAGGGAGGAGAAAAGCAAGGGGGGATTGCATCACCTTACAAGGGGACCTAGACAAACTCCAAACTTGGTCTGAGACATGATTGATGAAATTAGAAGAGTAAATTGTAGAGTAATGAGGATGTGACACAGTGAAAGAAGACTACCAACGTGAGTATCATCTATCAGAATCTAAGCTGCAGGAATCTGTGTGTGTGAGAGGAACTTGGTAGTAGACACTGAACCTAACCTGCTGTAGGAATCTATGTGTGAGAGGAACATGGTAGTAGATACTGAACCTAACTTGCCGTCAGAACTGTAAAAGTAAACAAACTCTCTGCCAGCCAACATCAGAGTCACTTCTAAATTCGCGGATAAGGAAATGTTCAGCAAACTATTCACAGCGAGTGTGTAAGCCTAAAATTATGACAAGGTCCACAAGTACGGTCAGCACCCTTAAAGATCAGAGACCTAACAGAAAAGGTACAGAGGAGGGGAATGAAAGATGGTACCAGGATCGAGAGAGCTGAAGTACAGAGAGAGGTTACAGGCCATACATTTGCCCAGCATGGAATAAAGAAGAGTAAGAACTGACCTGATCACAACCAGGATAGTGATGTCGACAGTGGACAGTTCTTCGTAAAATGCAAATGACAACACACGAGGCCATGACAAGAAAATAATACAAGAAACTTGTTATAAAAGATGTAAAGACGTAGAAGCTATATATAGTATCATTTGTTGACGAGAAAAAGAAACTCACCGAGGTAATTGTGAATGGTGAGAACACACAAATGTTTAATGTTGTTTGGTGGTGGTACACAAAACTCAACAGATGGGACCCCACAAGTACCTGATGCAGGCTACGTTATATATATATATATATATATATATATATATATATATATATATATATATATATATATATATATATATTTTTTTTTTTTTTTTTTTTTATACTTTGTCGCTGTCTCCCGCGTTTGCGAGGTAGCGCAAGGAAACAGACGAAAGAAATGGCCCAACCCCCCCCATACACATGTACATACACACGTCCACACACGCAATATACATACCTACACAGCTTTCCATGGTTTACCCCAGACGCTTCACATGCCTTGATTCAATCCACTGACAGCACGTCAACCCCTGTATACCACATCGCTCCAATTCACTCTATTCCTTGCCCTCCTTTCACCCTCCTGCATGTTCAGGCCCCGATCACACAAAATCCTTTTCACTCCATCTTTCCACCTCCAATTTGGTCTCCCTCTTCTCGTTCCCTCCACCTCCGACACATATATCCTCTTGGTCAATCTTTCCTCACTCATTCTCTCCATGTGCCCAAACCACTTCAAAACACCCTCTTCTGCTCTCTCAACCACGCTCTTTTTATTTCCACACATCCCTCTTACCCTTACGTTACTTACTCGATCAAACCACCTCACACCACACATTGTCCTCAAACATCTCATTTCCAGCACATCCATCCTCCTGCGCACAACTCTATCCATAGCCCACGCCTCGCAACCATACAACATTGTTGGAACCACTATTCCTTCAAACATACCCATTTTTGCTTTCCGGGATAATGTTCTCGACTTCCACACATTTTTCAAGGCTCCCAAAATTTTCGCCCCCTCCCCCACCCTATGATCCACTTCCGCTTCCATGGTTCCATCCGCTGACAGATCCACTCCCAGATATCTAAAACACTTCACTTCCTCCAGCCTCTCACCATTCAAACTCACCTCCCAATTGACTTGACCCTCAACCCTACTGTACCTAATAACCTTGCTCTTATTGACATTCACTCTTAACTTTCTTCTTCCACACACTTTACCAAACTCCGTCACCAGCTTCTGCAGTTTCTCACATGAATCCGCCACCAGCGCTGTATCATCAGCGAACAACAACTGACTCACTTCCCAAGCTCTCTCATCCCCAACAGACTTCATACTTGCCCCTCTTTCCAAAACTCTTGCATTTACCTCCCTAACAACCCCATCCATAAACAAATTAAACAACCATGGAGACATCACACACCCCTGCCGCAAACCTACATTCACTGAGAACCAATCACTTTCCTCTCTTCCTACACGTACACATGCCTTACATCCTCGATAAAAACTTTTCACTGCTTCTAACAACTTGCCTCCCACACCATATATTCTTAATACCTTCCACAGAGCATCTCTATCAACTCTATCATATGCCTTCTCCAGATCCATAAATGCTACATACAAATCCATTTGCTTTTCTAAGTATTTCTCACATACATTCTTCAAAGCAAACACCTGATCCACACATCCTCTACCACTTCTGAAACCACACTGCTCTTCCCCAATCTGATGCTCTGTACATGCCTTCACCCTCTCAATCAATACCCTCCCATATAATTTACCAGGAATACTCAACAAACTTATACCTCTGTAATTTGAGCACTCACTCTTATCCCCTTTGCCTTTGTACAATGGCACTATGCAAGCATTCCGCCAATCCTCAGGCACCTCACCATGAGTCATACATACATTAAATAACCTTACCAACCAGTCAACAATACAGTCACCCCCTTTTTTAATAAATTCCACTGCAATACCATCCAAACCTGCTGCCTTGCCGGCTTTCATCTTCCGCAAAGCTTTTACTACCTCTTCTCTGTTTACCAAATCATTTTCCCTAACCCTCTCACTTTGCACACCACCTCGACCCAAACACCCTATATCTGCCACTCTGTCATCAGACACATTCAACAAACCTTCAAAATACTCATTCCATCTCCTTCTCACATCACCACTACTTGTTATCACCTCCCCATTTACGCCCTTTACTGAAGTTCCCATTTGCTCCCTTGTCTTACGCACCCTATTTACCTCCTTCCAAAGGTGAGTAATGTGGCAGTTGAGGGAATAATTGGTATGCATGGGGTGTTCAGTGTTGTAAATGGAAATGGTGAAGAGCTTGTAGATTTATGTGCTGAAAAAGGACTGATGATTGGGAATACCTGGTTTAAAAAGCGAGATATACATAAGTATACTTATGTAAGTAGGAGAGATGGCCAGAGAGCGTTATTGGATTACGTGTTAATGGACAGGCGTGCGAAAGAGAGACTTTTGGATGTCAATGTGCTGAGAGGTGCAACTGGAGGGATGTCTGATCATTATCTTGTGGAGGCTAAGGTGAAGATTAGTATGGGTTTTCAGAAAAGAAGAGTGAATGTTGGGGTGAAGAAGGTGGTGAGAGTAAGTGAGCTTGGGAAGGAGACCTGTGTGAAGAAGTATCAGGAGAGACTGTGTACAGAATGGAAAAAGGTGAGAACAATGGAAGTAGGGGGAGTGGGGGAGGAATGGGATGTATTTAGGGAATCAGTGATGGATTGCGCAAAAGATGCTTGTGGCATGAGAAGAGTGGGAGGTGGGCTGTTTAGAAAGGGTAGTGAGTGGTGGGATGAAGAAGTAAGAGTATTAGTGAAAGAGGAGAGAGAGGCATTTGGACGATTTTTGCAGGGAAAAAATGCAATTGAGTGGGAGAAGTATAAAAGAAAGAGACAGGTCAAGAGAAAGGTGCAAGAGGTGAAAAAAAGGGCAAATGAGAGTTGGGGTGAGAGACTATCAGTAAATTTTAGGGAGAATAAAAAGATGTTCTGGAAGGAGGTAAATATATATATATATATATATATATATATATATATATATATATATATATATATATATATAGAGAGAGAGAGAGAGAGAGAGAGAGAGAGAGAGAGAGAGAGAGAGAGAGAGAGAGAGAATTCTAGACCTTGCCATCTCGACTACTATGAGAAAAATATAGTAGAACTCAAATCTGTGTCGTACAAGCAGGTAATTCCGTAAGGAAATTCCTCATACACACACACACACACACACACACACACACACACACACACACACACACATGATGGCAGAGAGAAGCAAGCGAAAAGACCTAGATCTATTAATGCAGACAGGCAGACAAACAGAAAGACAGACAGACACAAATATGTCAGAAGACACACACACACATACACACACACACACACACACACGAAACCAATCAGCCCCCAAGCACATAACGTGTCTTGGGTGGCTTTTCATCCAGGTAATAACCCAGGAATTTGACGAGAAAACACATCCTCCACAACAATGATTTCTGTGAGGAAAGGAAGATTGCTCAGTTTTATCGTGAGGGCGGCGGCCGATATAGGAAGAGGGGCGGGTGGCGGCCAACAGACCTCCCTTACTGGGAAAAACATCTGGTCCTTCCGTTGAAGCTTTTGTTCTTACTGTCTCCAGAAAACGTTATCATTGTGAGGTGTGTGTGTGTGTGTGTGTGTGTGTGTGTGTGTGTGTGTGTGTGTGTGTGTGTGTGTGTGTGTGTGCGCGCGCGATATACAACCCCGGGACCTACTTTTATAAGTTTTCTGCGGCTTCGGGGCTGCACTCCACGAGGGAAGCAGGGAATGTTAGACTCCTTTGGAGCGCGAAGGATCTCGGCGAGGCTGTCTCTATCCTCCCTTCCGTTCACGGACGACGATACAGCTCGCGGTGTCACGACGTACCCAGGGAGGAACATCCAGTGGACATGGCTGACTACCTCAGCGCTGTGGATGCCACTTAAAATGAGCCTTGGGGCGCAATAATGCACCTCCCCTCGGATGGGGCTATTATAACCTCTTGAAACGCCATTTCCCTACATTCCCTAGTGGCGTCCGAGTGACGCCAGGCAGTCACTCCTTGTGTTCATCGAGGACCAGCATGACGATCCCCTCCACCTTCACAAGTCGCATGACGAACACGGACACCAGGTGCTGTGTTCTGGCTTGTGGCGTTAAGCTCTCGTCTGTAATGCGTCTCTGTACTGTAATTCCTTCCTTTGAGGACCCATGGTACCTCCAGGGCTCGCACATCACTGACACACTACTGGTCCTGGATGTGTCTGCGTGTTGAACCCCAGCGTCGTCCCTCACAGTCGAACTCACGGTCACTTAGAGTTACGAAATGTGAAACTTCTGGTCGTGCGGATACATTCGTTAGGCTGAATCTACAAATAACTTTCATTCTATCTATCTATCTATCTATCTATCTATCTATCTATCTATCTATTCAATCTATCTATCTATCTATCTGTCTGTCTACCTATCTTCTATCTATCTATCTAGCTATCATCCTTAACTCCACTCCCACTTGAATGGGGTGGAAACGTACATACAGACCCCCTGAGCCGATGCCCCAGTGTGCTGAATGTCTACACTTAAACTGATACACTTGCTTTCTTCTCTCCCTGTTCTTTCCTTCAAGAGAATGAAGCACAAGGACGGTGATTCCCGATCCGTCTATCCTTACGGACACAGCGTCATTCCCTCAGCCATCGTCCTGTCGTGTCGTCCACTACCCACTACACCGTAGGGTCATCCAGCCACTCGGTGTGTTGTAGTGGGCTTGTGGCGGGTGGCTGTCCTCATGTCCAGGTCCTCTCCTTCACGCGTCCATCAACCACGTCTGTCTGTGTGTCCGTCTCACTTTCCTGCCCTACACCTACACCTCCTCCTGCCCTACACCTGCACTTCCTCCTCCTGCCCTACACCTACACCTCCTCCTGCCCTACACCTGCACCTCCTTCTGCCCTACACCTGCACCTCCTCCTGTCCTACACCTATACCCCCTCCTGTCCTACACCTAAACCTTCTCCTGCCCTACACCTGCACCTCCTCCTGTCCTACACCTGCACCTCCTCCTGCCCTACACCTGCACTTCCTCCTGCACTACACCTGCACCTCATCCTGTTCTACACCTATACCTTCTGCCCTACACCTGCACCTCCTCCTGTCCTACACCAATACCCCCTCCTGTCCTACACCTAAACCTTCTCCTGCCCTACACCTGCACCTCCTCCTGTCCTACACCTGCACCTCCTCCTGCCCTACACCTGCACCTCCTCCTGCCCTACACCTACACCTCCTCCTGTCCCTACAACTATACCTCTCCCTGCCCTACACCTGCACCTCTTCACTCACACACACGTCACGGTCAGCCTGATTCCTGCCTCATCCATCATCTCTCTCTCTCTCTCTCTCTCTCTCTCTCTCTCTCTCTCTCTCTCTCTCTCTCTCTCTCTCTCTCTCTCTCTCTCCTGTAAGTTACTCTCCTTAACAGCAACGTTGCTCGGGGCCATAACTTCCCTAACTTTCCCCTCCAGTTAACAGCAGGCTCCCACCTTACCACCACGTACATCCGCCTTGGTTAGGTACACGCTCCCCTAACTGCCCTCATCCTTATCCTCCCTCACTCTAGCTTACACACCCTCCCCTCCCAACACCCTATGCACTCCCCCTAAACACCGACCTTACACTCAGTCTCGCACACAACACCCTTACACACCATCCCATACACACACTCCAGGACACATCATTCCCTGGAGACATTCCCTTACATACCTTTACCCCCTACACACAACTCTCGAAACGCCACTCCATACACACCACCCCCTACACACACCACCCCCTACACACACACACCACCCCCTACACACACCACCCCCTACACACACCACCCCCTACACACACCACCCCTACACACACCACCCCCTACACACACCACCCCTACACACACCACCCTCTACACACACCACCCTTTACACATACCACCCCCTACACACACCACCCCTAAACACACCACCCCCTACACACACCACCCCTACACACACCACCCCCTACACACACCACCCCTACACACACCACCCCCTACACACACCACCCCCTACACACATCATCCCTACACACACCACCCCCTACACACCATCCCCTACACACACTACCCCCTACACACACCACCCCCTACACACACCACCCCCTACACACACCAACCCTACACACACCACCCCTACACACACCACCCCCTACACACACCACCCCCTACACACACCACCCCCTACACACACCACCCCCTACAGGCCTAGGCAGGTTGCACGCCATAACGGCCGGCGTGTCTGTAGCCTCAACTGATCAATATTGCACTCGGGGACGCCCCCTCTGCTCCGCCCGAGAGATTAGTCCTCAGCTCACATGTGCAGTACCTCACGGGTGTTCCCAGCAGGCACTCAGATCATGTAGGGGTGACTGAGATCACATTGTGCTCTGTGTAGAACTTGGCCGTTGTTTGAACTTAGGCGAGAGCTGAGATGATGCTGAGGTTAGAATGAGCTGAGGTAGTTGAAACCAGCTATATATCTGCTATACATCTCCATCATAGCTGAGGTAAACTAGGATTGACTAAAGAGCTGGCTACCGGGTGAGCCAAGGTCAAGTGAGACGAGTGGCTGACCTGACTCTGATCCAACCCGTCACAGACATGTCAGACAGTTGTCACATGTATGTGAAAGAAGTATGTGCAAAAATATACATACGTGTACTTAGAATGTTTATACATACACAAATAAACACACAAGCCCCACGAAAGTAGAACTCTCTCCCCATAAGTACAAATAGATAATCACACACACACACACACACACACACACACACATACACATACACACACACACACATACACATACACACACACACACACACACACACACACACACACACACACACACACACACATACGTGTATACCATGCAAAAAAACCAACAAACAACAATAACCTGAGTTCAAATTCTGGATGCTGGAGGGTACTCTGTGATTTTATGTAGATACATATATATATTTCATACATATTCGCCATTTCGCACGATAGCGAGGTAGCGTTAAGAACAAAGGACTGAACCTTAGAGGGAATATCCTCACTTGGCCCCCTTCTCTGTTCCTTCGCGTGGAAAAAGTAAAACGGGAGGGGAGGATTTCCAGTGCCCCGCTCCTTCCCCTTTTAGTCGCCTTCTACGACACACAGGGAATACGTGCGAAATATTCTTTATCCCCTATCCCCAGGGATAATATATATATATATATATATATATATATATATATATATATATATATATATATATATATATATATATATATATATATATTATCCCTTGGGATAGGGGATAAAGAATACTTCCCACGTATTCCCTGCGTGTCATATATGTGTGTGTGTGTGTGTGTGTGTGTGTGTGTTGTGTGTGTGTGTGTGTGTGTGTGTGTGTGTGTGTGTACGAGTAGGAAGAGAGGAAAGTGATCGGTTCCCAATGAATGTCGGTTTGCGGCTTTGGAGGTGGAAGGACGGAGTGATAAAGATTTTGAGTGATCGGGGCCTGAACATACAGGAGGGTGAAAGGCGTGCAAGGAATAGAGAGAATTGGAACGATGTGGTTTACCGGGATCGACGTGCTGTCAATGGATTGAACCAGGTAAACCGTGGAAAGTTTTGTGGGGCCTGGATATGGATAGGGAGCTGTGGTCTCGGTGCATTACACATGACAGCTAGAGACTGAGAGTGAACAAGTGTGGCTTTTATCGTCTTTTCCTAGCGCTACCTCGCGTCTTCGTCTGTTTGATTCCGCTACCTCACTAACACGGAAGATAGTGACAAAGTATAATATGATAATAATGATTATAATATATCTATTTATTTATCTATTTTGCTTTGTCGCTGTCTCCCGCGTTAGCGAGGTAGCGCAAGGAAACAGACGAAGGAATGACCCAACCTACCCACATACACATGTATATACATACACGTCCACACACGCAAATACACATACCTATACATCTCAACGTATACATATATATACACACACAGACATATACATATATACACATATACATAATTCATACTGTTTGCCATTTATTCATTCCCATCGCCACCCCGCCACACATGAAATAACAACCCCCTCCCCCGCATGTTCGCGAGGTAGCGCTAGGAAAAGACAACAAAGGCCACATTCGTTCACATTCAGTCTCTACCTGTCATGTATAATGCACGGAAACCACAGATCCCTTTCCACATCCAGGCCCCACAAAACTTTCCATGGTTTACCCCAGACGCTTCATACGCCCTGGTTCAATCCATTGACAACATGTCGACCCCGGTATACCACATCGATCCAATTCACTCTATTCCTTGCACGCCTTTCACCCTCCTCATGTTCAGGCCCCGATCACTCAAAATCTTTTTCACTCCATCTATCCACCTCCAATTTGGTCTCCCACTTCTCCTCGTTCCCTCCACCTCTGACACATATATCCTTTTGGTCAATCTTTCCTCACTCATTCTCTCCACGTGACCAACCCATTTCAAAACACCCTCCTCTGCTCTCTCAACCACACTCTTTTTACTACCACACATCTCTCTTACCCTATCATTACTTACTCGATCAAACCACCTCACACCACATATTGTCCACAAACATCACATTTCCAGCACATCCACCCTCCTCCGCACAACTCTATCTATAGCCCACGCCTCGCAACCATAAAATATTGTTGGAACCACTATTCCTTCAAACATACCCATTTTTGCCCTGCGAGACAATGTTCTCGACTTCCAAACATTCTCCAACACTCCCAGAACTTTCGCCCCCTCCCCCACCCTATGATTCACTTCCGCTTCCATGGTTCCATCCGCTGCCAAATCCACTCCCAGATATCTAAAACACTTCACTTCCTCCAGTTTTTCTCCATTCAAACTTACCTCCCAATTGACTTGACCCTCAACCCTACTGTACCTAATAACCTTGCTCTTATTCACATTTACTCTTAACTTTCTTCTTTCACACACTTTACCAAACTCAGTCACCAGCTTCTGCAGTTTCTCACATGAATCAGCCACCAGCGCTGTATCATCAGCGAACAACAACTGACTCACTTCCCAAGCTCTCTCATCCACAACAGACTTCATACTTGCCCCTCTTTCCAAAACTCTTGCATTCACCTCCCTAACAACCCCATCCATAAACAAATTAAACAACCATGGAGACATCACACATCCCTGCCGCAAACCTACATTCACTGAGAACCAATCACTTTCCTCTCTTCCTACACGTACACATGCCTTACATCGTCGATAAAAACTTTTCACTGCTTCTAACAACTTGCCTCCCACACCATATATTCTTAATACCTTCCACAGAGCATCTCTATCAACTCTATCATATGCCTTCTCCAGATTCATAAATGCTACATACAAATCCATTTGCTTTTCTAAGTATTTCTCACATACATTCTTCAAAGCAAAAACCTGATCCACACATCCTCTACCACTTCTGAAACCACACTGCTCTTCCCCAATCTGATGCTCTGTACATGCCTTCACCCTCTCAATCAATACCCTCCCATATAATATATATATATATATATATATATATATATATATATATATATATATATATATATATATATATATATATACCTTGCCCAGGATAGGCTACCCACAGCCACGATATAAGCACATGAACGTCTAGCAGTGCGGCGTCAAGTCGCCCTCGTACGCATCAGCGGCTGGGTCACATGACACCTGGTATATGCAGGAGATTAATTCCAGGTCTATCCAGTTTGTCGTTTATCTCTCCCAGTGGGACTTTCCAGCTCCGTTTCCCTCCCTTCATCACCGACATCCGAGCCTCTGCCGTATCTTCGACACTCCACACATCAATCGTCTACGTCTCCAACGCCTCAAAGACAAGAAAAAAAATATATATTCCTCAACATACGACGCGAACATAGCATTCCTCAACGGCTGTCAAGTGTACCTACAACAGCCCCAGGCTAATAAACATATTCTGGTAAAATTCTCGTTTTCTTTGCCATACCAGTCACTTCTAGCACACTCGCGCTATGACGTCACTCAGATCAGTAATATATCGCTATGGTCTTGTATTCTGCCAGACGTACGATAAGGGAAATCACGTGAGTGACAGATGATACAAGGGATTCTCCCGGGACTGCTTCAGCGGGCGGGCGTAAAGGTACTGCGCAACAGGCGGCTGCAATTCTCTTAATGTTGTCGGCTAGTGAAGAGAATTCGATCGTACTTTGTTTTTATAGAGCAATCAAGAGATGGCGGGGGGTCGCCACTGGCTCTGTTGTACTCCTGGCTGCTGATATGATGATTCAACGTCGGGTAATGTTACCTCTCTCTCTCTCTCTTTCTCTCTCTCTTCTCTCTCTCTCTCTCTCTCTCTCTCTCTCTCTCTCTCTCTCTCTCTCTGTGTGTGTGTGTGTGTGTGTGTGTGTGTGTATGTGCTCTAACAATGAGTTTCCCAGGAAATCCTCTGATATCGCAGGCAAGCAATGTTTCCTCAAAGGCTTTTCATAATTTTTTCCATGTTATATATATATATATATATATATATATATATATATATATATATATATATATATATATATATATATATGTATATATATGTATATTGGAAAGGATCACAATTTTGCTCGCGCTTGATCAAGATATTCCTATGAGTTCCCGTGGACTCATAGGAATATATATATATATATATATATATATATATATATATATATATATATATATATATATATATATATATATATATATTCAACCTCACCAAATACGTTTGAGAGACGCGTCCATTTCCACAATATTTTTTCCCCTGATCCGTGTAAAAGCCTCATTGTCGACTATCGACGCAGCACATAAGCCTTACCAAATGGAGGGCGGTCGAGGAGCACAATACATTCCCTCTGGCTAGATCATTGATCGTTCGTCCAGCCTGATACACCAGACCAACATTAAGTCACGATTATCGTTCATTAGACGATTTTATCACTATCCGGAATACCTCCTGAGACTCATGTATGTATAATCTTTCATCCCTGTCATTATACGGAAACTGAGAAAATGCCAAAATACATGACGACGGACAAACGAACCATCGACTTGATCGCTATTTCCCCCCATTTCTTTAAGATCTTTGGGGAAATATTAAATGCTTATGTAACGCGGTTGACAGCGACAAAGTATAATGAATAAAAAATAATATATATCATACACACACACACACACACACACACACACACACACATATATACATACCTATACATTTCAACGTGTATATATATATATATATATATATATATATATATATATATATATATATATATATATATATATTATCCCTGGGGATAGGGGAGAAAGAATACTTCCCACGTATTCCTTGCGTGTCGTAGAAGGCGACTAAAAGGGGAGGGAGCGGGGGGCTGGAAATCCTCCCCTCTCGTTTTTTTTTTTTTTTTTTTTTTCCAAAAGAAGGGACAGAGAAGGGGGCCAGGTGAGGATATTCCCTCAAAGGCCCAGTCCTCTGTTCTTAACGCTACCTCGTTAATGCGGGAAATGGCGAATAGTTTGAAAGAAAGATATATATATATATATATATATATATATATATATATATATATATATATATATATATATATATATATTTTTTATTTTATTTATTTATTTTGCTTTGTGGCTGTCTCCCGCGTTTGCGAGGTAGCGCAAGGAAACAGACGAAAGAAATGGCCCAACCCACCCCCATACACATGTATATACACACACGTCCACACACGCAAATATACATATATATATATATATATATATATATATATATATATATATATATATATATATATATATATATATATATATACACACACAGGTGCATAATTCATATATATATATATATATATATATATATATATATATATATATATATATATATATATATATATATATATACACGTGTGTGTATAGCAGCTTAATCTCCGAAGCTGTTGTTCAAACCTCATCGTCATTTTTCTAGGCTAGTGAACCATGAACCGGACATTCAAACCCCTTGATAAAGACTATACGACTCTTGAGCCCGATAGTGCGACCCTTGAGCACGACGGTACGACCCCTGTGCACGACGGTACGACCCTTGAGCACGACGGTACGACCCTTGAGCACGACGGTACGACCCCTGTGCACGACGGTACGACCCTTGAGCACGACGGTACGACCCCTAAGCCCGACGGTACGACCCTTGAGCACGACGGTACGACCCTTGAACACGACGGTACGACCCCTGTGCACGACGGTACGACCCTTGAAAACGACGGTACGACCCCTGTGCACGACAGTGCGACCCTTGAGCACGACGGTACGACCCCTAAGCCCGACTGTGCGACCCTTGAGCACGACGGTGCGACCCTTGAGCACGTCGGTACGTCCCTTGACCACGTCGGTACGACCCTTGAGCCCGATTTTTGAAGTTGCGGGTCGTGGCGTCGTGTTCAGCCGTCTGCTCCGTATACGCACAACGCGACCTGTATTAACCAGCTGACCCGAGCTTATCATCGACCGGTTAATTAACCTCCCCCCCCCCCCCGCCCTCACACAGAGGGTTAATCACAATCAAGCATAATTATGTTAATTATAGAATGCAGCGAAAAATGACATAGCGCCATGTAATTGAGGAAGCCATGAAAATGTAGAGGGGACTAAATTACTTTCTGTATGACGCGCAAAAGGGGTCATTCTTGTTACCCTTTATTGTAAGTTCTGTTCAGAGACCGCCGCTGGAGGATGTTTAGAGACCGCCGCTGGAGGATGTTTAGAGACCGCCGCTGGAGGATGTTTAGAGACCGCTGCAGAAGGATGTTTGGAGACCACCGCTGGAGGATGTTTAGAGACCGCCGCTGGAGGATGTTTAGAGACCGCTGCTGGAGGATGTTCAGAGACCGCCGCTGGAGGATGTTTAGAGACCGCCGCTGGAGAATGTTTAGAGACCGCTGCAGGAGGATGTTTAGAGACCGCTGCGGGAGGATGTTTAGAGACCGCCGCTGGAGGATGTTTAGAGACCACTGCTGGAGGATGTTTAGAGACCGCCACTGGAGGATGTTTAGAGACCGCTGCAGGAGGATGTTTAGAGACCGCTGCAGAAGGATGTTTGGAGACCACCGCTGAAGGATGTTTAGAGACCGCTGCAGGAGGATCTTTACAGACCGCAGCAGGAGGATGTTTAGAGACCGCTGCAGAAGGATGTTTGGAGACCACCGCTGGAGGATGTTTAGAGACCACTGCTGGAGGATGTTTGGAGACCACCGCTGGAGGATGTTTAGAGACCGCTGCAGGATGAAGGATGACGGAGGATGTTCCCCTCCTGGAGGCCAGGAAGCTGATCTCATGACCAGATATATATGCAAATTTCTCACGAGACGTTCACGCCTCGACCCACGTCTTCACCTCCCTCATTTCATCAGGGGCGTGTGAGGCTTGCACGGGAGCAAACACATTCATTAGTCCACTTTTTTTCTTGTTTTTCTCAGAGGAGTCATCAGTTTAATTCATGGTATGATGCATCATATCTTCTCTCTCTCTCTCTCTCTCTCTCTCTCTCTGTCTCTCTCTCTCTCCACAGCCATGATCGCCGTTTCCCGCGTCAGCGAGGTAGCGCCAAGAGAAGACGAAGACAGGTTAAGCTCGCTCACGACCATTCTCTAGCTGTCACGTGTAACGCAACGAAACCACAACTAGACCTTTCCATGGTCCCCCCCCCCCCCCCCCCCCCCAGCCGCTTCACATGCCCTGGTTCAAGTCCACTGGCAGCGCGTCGACCCCAGTATACCACATCGCTCCACTCATATGACGCATACATCGAAAGCATGGTTGGCGCATGTTCCAAGGATGTCATATCTATTAATCTTTTTTTGGTTTCATTGTTTTACTCGATTTTCGTGACAGCGCAAAACGACCTTTCAAGATATGTTCAACATTTTGTCCTAATGTGAATAAAAGCTTCTGTTATGCATGATGTTCACAGATTACATACACAATAGACGGATTACATATATTATTGACTGATTACATATACAACTGTTAGATTATATGTATCACTGGCAGACTATATATACGATAGACAGATAACATATTTTATAGACAGATCACATATACAGTGGAGAGATTACACATACTATAGACAGATTACATATAAAACAGAGGGATTACATGTAGACAGATTACATATAAAACAGAGAGACGATATGTAGTGTAAACAGATTACATAATCTGCTACAAACATATTACATTCACAATGGCTGGATTACCTATACAATAGACAGAGTAATCACAATAGATAGTGTGTGAGAGGAATGAGGAGTATATATACAATAGATAGATTACCAACAAAATAGATTGAATGAATATACTGTAGTCAGGTTATATACACAAAAGATAGATTACTTATACAATAGACTGAGTAAATGCACTACATACAGATTAACATACAAAATAAATAGATCACCTATACAAGAGACAGATTGCATATACAATAAATAAATCACCTATAATATAGACAGATTACATACATCATAGACAGATTACCTATACAACAGACAGACCACATACACAACAGATACATTGCCCACACAACAGACTGCAGTGAGAGAAATCACCGGACATCGTGTGAGGGGAGAGAACACTGCTGTACATATATAGGAGGGAACAGGACGCACGGGTGTTCATCCATCCGTGTCTCCGTGTGCGCCGTATGTCACACTCTGGTGTTGAGAGAGAGAGAGAGAGAGAGAGAGAGAGAGAGAGAGAGAGAGAGAGAGAGAGAGAGAGAGAGAGAGAGAGAGAGAGAGAGCAATGAATATGGAATCACGGGAGCTCAAAACTCTAAATGAATATGGGGATGAGACACTGGGGTCAATGAAAGTGGAAAGGGGAGTGATGGAGAGGAGGAGATGAGGGGAGAGTGAGAGAGAGAGTGTGTGTGTGTAGGAGAGAAGAGAGGGTGGAGGAGAGTGTGTGGGAGAGAGGGGAGGAGGGTGGAAGAGAGTGTGTGGGAGAGGGGGAGAGTTAGAGTGTGTGGGAGAGAGGGGAGGAGGGTGGAAGAGAGTCTGTGGGAGATGGGGGGAAAGTGAGGGTGTGTGGAAGAGGGGAGAGTGAGAGTATAGGAGGGAAGGAAGTTAGGGAATGTATGGGTTAAGGGGAGAGTAAGAGCGAATGTGTATGGGAGAAAGGAAAGTGAGAGTATGTAAGAGAGTGGAGAGAGTGGTTCTAAGAGACTGGGAGTGTGGGAGAGGTGAGAGTGAAGGGGTGTGAGAGAGGGATGACAGTGCGGGAGAGAGGATATAGAATTTATGAGAGAGGGAAAAAAGAGCGTGGGAGAGTGAAGGATGAAAAAGTAAGTGTGTGTGTGTGTGTGTGTGAGAGAGAGAGAGAGAGAGAGAGAGAGAGAGAGAGAGAGAGAGAGAGAGAGAGAGAGAGAGAGAGAGAGAGAGAGAGTGAAGGTTAATGAGCCACGCTTGAGGCAGTACATGTGGAGTGAGGGGGAATCACTACACACACTGGATAAAGCGGACACTACGTACACACCTCTCTTATAACGGACACTACACACCCTGCTATACATACCGTGATTATAATGACCATTAAATACCTTGGCTATAACGAACGCTACGCTTTTCTGACAACGAATACGTTATATGTTGGTTATAACAAACTACATATGTCTTCGATATAGGAAAGATGTCGCTTATAACGAATGACATATGCCTTGTTTACAATGACCACTGTCTCCATAATATTGTATTGCGCTCTATATCTTTATACCGCTTTCTGTGCCCCTATATCGCTTTCTATATTCGTACATCGCTTTCTATATCCCTATATCGCTTCCTATATCCCTATATCGCTTTCTATATCCCTATATCACATTCTACATCTCTATACCGCTTTCTGTATCCCTATATCGCTTTCTATATTCGTACATCGCTTTCTATATCCCTATATCGCTTCCTATATCCCTATATCGCTTTCTATCTCCCTATATCACATTCTACATCTCTATACCGCTTGATGTATCCCTATATCGCTTTCTACATCCCTATATCGCTTTCTATACTCCTATATCACTTTTCTATATAAAAATCACTCGTTCCAGAACGCTACAGTTCATCCTTACGACAACACCAACATGTTGGGCATAACCACAGTGTCCTCTACCCTGTCCTGGAAACCCCAGGTGAACAACACATCGCACACATCCGCTTCGGCAACACCTGAAGGCGTGATGATAAAGGCACCGTGCCTGAGTTCCTTGTGAGCAGGCTGGTCCACATCGACACATGGGTTATGTACACAACAGTTATCATCCGCATATCTGGGTTGGCCATTCATCCATACCTCTCCTCTCTCTCTCTCTCTCTCTCTCTCTCTCTCTCTCTCTCTCTCTCTCTCTCTCTCTCTCTCTCTTTTACTGTCCCGTCTCTTGACCCACCACCACCATCATCATGATCTCCCCCCTCCCCCGGCAGCGAGGTTGCGTCCCTCCCTCTGTTCTCCAGGTGTTATTTCGACCATCATTCCCGTGTGCTGTCCGCCCCAGCCACTGACTTAAGCTTGGACTTGCAGCTCACGCGTGACCTCTGCTTCCCATAGTTTCTCTTCGGAGGCGAGACATACGAGGATTGAGCGTGATGTCACCTCTCTACTCTTGAATAACAAGGAATTTTCCTTTTCTTTTTTCATTCTTCTCTTTTTGTTCAACCTCTCCCACATCTTCGAGGCGACAGACAACCAACCAAACTGGGATGTTCAAGTTTACCTAACGAAGGGTTAAGCTGTGGCCAGAGAACTGGGTTTGGGTGCAGCTCGACTAACCACCCAGCCCAGGATTCGAACCCGGGCGGGCTCGTGCGTGGTTCACAGTCAGCAACGCTAAAAAATTAGAGCATGACGGTTCAACATATATACAAGATACATCTAGAAACAAGCGTTATGCTCTCGATGTCATTCACTCTTTTGTGTGTGTGTGTGTATATATATATATATATATATATATATATATATATATATATATATATATATATATATATATATATATATATATATTCCTATGAGTCCACGGGGAAAATAAAACACGAAAAGTTCCCAAGTGCACTTTCGTGTAATTATCACATCATCAGGGGAGACACAAGAGAGAAATATAACAGTCAGTTGATATACATCGAAGAGACGAAGCTAGAACGCCATTTGGTAAACATGTTTACCCTGATGATGTGATAATTACACGAAAGTGCACTTGGGAACTTTTCGTGTTTCATTTTCCCCGTGGACTCATAGGAATATCTTGATCACGCGCAAAATTGTGATCCTTTCCAATATATATATATATATATATATATATATATATATATATATATATATATATATATATATATATGTATATATATATATCCCTGGGGATAGGGGAGAAAGAATACTTGCCACGTATTCCCTGCGTGTCGTAGAAGGCGACTAAAAGGGGAGGGAGCGGGGGGCTGGAAATCCTCCCCTCTCAAAAAAAAAAATTTTTTTTTAATTTTCCAAAAGAAGGAACAGAGAAGGGGGCCAGGTGAGGATATTCCCTCAATGGCCCAGCCCTCTGTTCTTAACGCTACCTCGCTAACGCGGGAAATGGCGAATAGTTTAAAAATTGTCATACTGTCTGTCATACTATTCGCCATTTCCCGTGTTAGCAAGGTAGCGTTAAGAACAGAGGACTGGGCCTTTTTTGGAATATCCTCACCTGGCCTCGTTCTCTGTTCCTTCTTTTGGAAAATTAAAAAAAACGAGAGGGGAGGATTTCCAGCCCCCCGCTCCCTCCCCTTTTAGTCGCCTTCTACGACACGCAGGGAATACGTGGGAAGTATTCTTTCTCCCCTATCCCCAGGGATATATTTTTTTTTATTTATTATACTTTGTCGCTGTCTCCCGCGCTTGCGAGGCAGCGCAAGGAAACAGACGAAAGAAACGGCCCAACCCCCCCCCCCCCCCATACACATGTACACACACACGTCCACACACGCAAACATACATACCTACACAGCCCTCCATGGTTTACCCCAGACGCCCCACACGCCCCGATTCAACCCACCGACAGCACGTCAACCCCGGCACACCACACCGCTCCAATTCACTCCACTCCCCGCCCTCCTCCCACCCTCCCGCATGTTCAGGCCCCGATCACACTAAATCTCTTTCACTCCACCTTCCCACCCCCAATCCGGCCTCCCTCCTCTCCTCGTTCCCTCCACCTCCGACACACACATCCTCCTGGTCAACCTCTCCTCACTCACTCTCTCCACGCGCCCAAACCACCTCAAAACACCCTCCTCTGCTCCCCCAACCACGCTCCCCCTATCTCCACACATCCCTCTCACCCCCACGCCACTCACTCGATCAAACCACCTCACACCACACACCGTCCCCAAACACCTCACCTCCAGCACATCCATCCTCCCGCATATATATATATATATATATATACATATATATATATATATATATATATATATATATATATATATATATATATATATATATATATATATATATATATATAATATATATATATATATATATATATATATATATATATATATATATATATATATATATATATATATATATCCCTGGGGATAGGGGATGAAGAATACTTCCCACGTATTCCCTGCGTGTCGTAGAAGGCGACTAAAAGGGGAGGGAGCAGGAGGCTGGAAATCCTCCCCTCTCTTTTTTTTTTTTCTTTTTTTTAATTTTCCAAAAGAAGGAACAGAGGGGGGTCAGGTGAGGATATTCCACAAAGGCCCAGTCCTCTGTTCTTAACGCTACCTCGCTAATGCGGGAAATGGCGGATAGTTTAAAAGAAAGAAAAAGATATATATATATATATATATATATATATATATATATATATATATATATATATATATATACCCTTTCCTTATTCATCCCTTTATTCATCATTCATGCCAGACCTGCTCTCCATGAGTATATCTCTCCGAGACCGGAGCCTTCCGGGGGTCATGAGAAACGCGTTTGACCGCGCATGGTTCAGCGAGACACACACCACACACCACACCTCCGCCAAAACACCGTAATTACTACACCGCCTTTACGACCATGGCCTCGCCCGACGCCTGTTGTTGGTCGCGTCAACAAACGTCGGCTGACACATGACCTCTCATAACCTCCGTCTGTGGTGGTTTGCTGAGGGGGGGAGATATATGGCCGATCACCCTCTACAGGGCGGCTGCTCTCCCCCTTCCCCTAAACCCACCCCACCCTCCCTCTGACCCCGTTTTCGCCGTTTCGTGGGTTAAAAAACGTGACTTTAGGAGACTGAAATGGAGAATTGTTCTTCAGTTGAATATTAAATGCTCTGAATGCAAATTATCTATAAACAGCCCATATCCTTTTTTGTTGGATTTAGAATTGATAAATATTTTAACTTCTAGCGAGGAATGTCTGCCCATGAGTCATATATATATATATATATATATATATATATATATATATATATATATATATATATATATATATATATGTGTGTGTGTGTGTGTGTGTGTGTGTGTGTGCTACAGGAGCCTTTAGAAAGGTCCTGGGTAAGAAAAAGTACACAATCAAAAACTGGTCCCGGGTTATTTATTCATAAATATATAAATTATATATATATATATATATATATATATATATATATATATATATATATATATATATATATATATATATACTGCTCATAAAATGAAAATCCTTCAGCCCACGTGTGGCCTTGGTAGCGGGTAAACAACATAATTTGTAGGGGCTTCGCCAGTAATGGACGAGCTGGCAACTACAATGTTGTCGGGCACGGCCGCCAGATGGCGTCAATTTCGCCATTCAGCGTCGGTTGATGAAGCATCAAATGCGATTTATATTCTGGGAATCCGTCGACGCTTCAGCTATCACCACAACCACTCCCTGAATGGATATAATGAACTGGGATTTATATATCATAAACCTAATATGGTACAGAATAGGAGGCTCAGAGACAATACTTCAAAATGAATATCGAAATGACGGAAAAATTACTGATTACATTTTTTTGGAGGGGAGGAGTTGCAATTCCAAGTGGGAGCAAAATACATGTATTGCGGGTGGAAGGTCACAGGGTCAGGACACGGGCTATTTTTAGGCGGGTAAAGAGGATCAGACTTATGGCATTATTGTGTTTGGCTCGGGAGCGGCTGGGGTAAAGTTAGCTCCAGAGGGGGAGATAGGACCATCTTGACTCACACCCACCATGACTCTAATACCAATGTTTTGAAATAGGACTTTATAACCTCCCGCTTACGATAACCGACCTGGATACGTACGACACTTTCACACTATGGATTGCCACCCCTTCACCATACGGTCACCCGTTTTCTTACGACATTTTCCAAATCCCACGAGCCCATTAGATTTGGTTCCCTGTACCACATAGTCCTCGTGATAGAAGACGAATATTATGCGTAACAAATCTAAAAAGTTTTGTAACGGGAGAGAAATGTAACTGTGCCGCCCTGGGTACTAACGGAGATTAGGCAGTTGCCATGTACCACTTTCTTGGGTCCGTGTCTCGTGTGCTTCTGTGGTCACTGGCCTTAGTGACGCCTCTTGCTATACTCTGCCCTCTGGCGAGCCGGGCAGATATTACAAGACTTCTCCTTTCAGCAGGAAAACATACTACAAGATAATGCAACAGAGAAAAGAATAAGAACAAGAAATAATCGTAGAGAGACGGAGAGAGAGAAATAAAGGGAGAGAAATGTAGAGGAATAAGATACCCTTTTCCCTCCCGTGAGGGTCTGGTTCACAAGCAGAGTCTGGACCCTCGCCACAAGATAATCCACAAGTTTCCCATTACCCGCACGAGACGGACCTCTCCGTCCCGCTGGCCTGACGACAGGATAATGTGGTGGCGTCTCTTGAACTGGGTAAAATATTTTTGTTGGGGTGAGCACAACAGTCCCCTGCCGCCGCCCCTTCCCCAATACTTTCCTACCACACACACACACGCACACACACATTTATTTACTTCCTATCCCTGGTGTCCCTCCATCTTTATAAGGCTCCTGCAGCGCTCAGAAAACCGGCCACGTTCCCCAGTCAAGACCTCTGGTCATAAAGTGTAGTGATGTGCGTGTGCGTCTATGTTCGGAGAGTACAGGGCAACTGAGTAGGTGTAAGTGCTCGTTGTCTTCGTTGTGGTGGTTGAACTGCGGGCATGAAGTCTTTGGGGATATGCCGAAATGGTGTTGGTGGTGTTGTGGGGAAGGGTGATGTTCGAGGCGCGGACGGAAGAGTGTGACTCGTGTTTGTCTGGGGAGTGTAGTCTCAAATGGGCGTATGTCTGGTGGGTTGATGTTTCAAGCTGGGTTGGAAGGGTAGTTGTGTACTGACCGTCAGATCATGTCGTTGTGCTCGTGTTTTGGTCAGTATATTATCTGTTGAGGGTGGGTAGGTGGGTTGGGATGGGGGATCTTAGAGTACTGATAGTTGAAGTGTGATGATAATGGGGTAAGCTTTCCATTTCTAACTGGGAGTGGGTGGATAGTTGTCAAATGGAGGTGTGTTGTAGTGGGAGAATGTTTTTGTTATGTAGGTGACGAGTATTTGGGGTTGCCAGGCAGCCAGTGATTGATCTGAGAGCTTTATTTTACAATTTACTGCTCATTTTATATATATATATATATATATATATATATATATATATATATATATATATATATATATATATAAACAACGCCTGCAGGACTGTCATCTCTCTGGGAGACAGACAGAGGGATCCAACTCTACATCATTTTCAGGGGAACTTTAAATCGTGAAAGCC